>NC_142077.1:2607500-2935000 GCF_059756535.1 Pantherophis guttatus
CCCTTTCCTTTCCTTTCCTTTTCTTTCCTTTCTATTCTCCTTCCCTTCCCTCTTCATCCTTTCCTTTCCTTTCCTTTCCTTTTCTTTCCTTTCCATTCTATTCTCCTTCCCTTCCCTCTTCATCCTTTCCTTTCCTTTCCTTTCCTTTCCTTTCCTTTCCTTTCCTTTCCTTTCCTTTCCTTTCCTTTCCTTTCCTTTCCTTTCCTTTCCTTCCCTTCCCTTCCCTTCCCTTCCCTTCCCTTTCTATTCTCCTTCCCTTCCCTCTTCATCCTTTCCTTTCTTTCCTTTCCTTTCCTTTCCTTTCCTTTCCTTTCCTTTCCTTTCCTTTCCTTTCCTTTCCTTTCCTTTCCTTTCCTTTCCTTTCCTTTCCTTTCCTTTCCTTTCCTTTCCTTTCCTTCCCTTCCCTTCCCTTCCCTTCCCTTCCCTTCCCTCTTCATCCTTTCCTTTCCTTCTTCTTCCCTCTTCCCTCCCTCCAAGCATTCCATAGGCAACCAGAAACGACACAAACCATACTTCTTGGAAGCCGGCGAAAAGAAAGCCACCTAAGGATTCATTAATCTGCGATTTGTGCTGGGAAAGGATGAACTCGGGGTTAAAAAAAAAAAAAGGACCAGACGAATGGCTGGTCCCATATAACCCGTGTCCTTACTGTTATTATAAAACCCCTGGAAAGGCCTTCAGGCGATGATGTGGTTCCTAGTAATTTCTCCACCAAAAGACAGTTAACAGTTCTCCATCTCTTCCCTAACTGCCTTCCTGACTTATTAGGGGGGGGGGTTGGCTTTTCATTCTCCAGAGCTGCCATTCATCAATCGTGGCCATCCCAATGGGAAAGATCGTGGATTTTTTTTATTTCTGACTCCGATGTAGCCGGGGGGGGGGGGAAGAGGGGGGGGCTATTTTTGATGGGCCCGGTCCTTCCCGCCGGAGTCTCCGTTCCATCCCCTTGGGGCCGGCCATGTTGCTAATGTCCCAATAATGGTTTCACAAATTATCATAATTCTCCATCCATCATCTTCCTTGGGACAATGGTTTGCCCCCCCCCCCAATGTATCAGATGGCTGGGATGACCTACAGACGGTGGGAGAGGGGGGGGTTAGGTGTGGGGGTCCGGTGAGAGGGGGACACGGGACATAAATAGAAAGAGATTTATGGACTGCGCAGTTCGGGATGCCTTCTTTTCTTCTTCTTCTTCTTCTTTTCTTCTTCTTCTTTTTTTTTTTTTACTCCGGTGGCAAAAATATGGATGGATTTGGGTTTGTTTTTTTTTAAATCTTTGATCTTGAGCTGCCAAGGAGTAGTTTGGTAAGGGCTGACTGGCGAAGCCAATGGGGATGAGAAATAATATGAACGCACACAAAAAGGGGGGGGGGGGAGAAAAAAAAACCTGTTTCAGGATTATAG
The DNA here is from genome assembly GCF_059756535.1 of Pantherophis guttatus. Taxonomy (NCBI): domain Eukaryota; kingdom Metazoa; phylum Chordata; class Lepidosauria; order Squamata; family Colubridae; genus Pantherophis; species Pantherophis guttatus. The sequence continues at coordinate 2,608,905 of NC_142077.1, forward strand.
GAAGTCGTGCTCCTTTCTTGAAGCACAGTTCTTAGGGTGCTACTTAGGGGGGGGGGAAAGGAAGAAGGGCTTGCAAAATGCAGGATTTGTAATATACCAAAGGGGCTTTCCCATCCGTCTTCGTCTTTGCGTTTTCATTCTTTTCTCCCTGGAAGAGTATTTCAGTGGAAAGGATACAGGGAGCCAGCGGAAGGGTCCTGCCGGTTTAACAGGGTGGGGCCCAGCTGATCGTCAGAGCTACCGCTTCGCCCAAAACAGGTCCGAAGCGGCTGAATCCCACCCCTGCAGGTAGCCCTCGAATTATGATCACAATTGAGCCTAAAATGTATGTTACTAAGTGAGAAATCTATCTATCTATCTATCTATCTATCTATCTATCTATCTATCTATCTATCTTTCTATCTATCTATCTATCTATCTATCTATCTATCTATCTATCTATCATCTATCTATATCTATCTACCTACTATCTATCTACCATCCATCCATCCATCCATCCATCCATCCATCCATCCATCCAATCTATCATCTATCTACCTATCATCTATCCATCCATCATGTATCCTATCTATCTATCTATCTATCTATCTATCTATCTATCTATCTATCTATCTACCTACCATCTACCTACCTACCTATTATCTATATATTTATCATCTACCTACCTACTCTCTGTCTCTCTCTCTCTCTCTCCCTACCTACCATCTATCTATCCATCTACCTACCTACCTACCTACCCACCATCCATCCATCCATCCATCCATCCATCTAATCTATCTTCTATCTACCTATCATCTATCCATCCATCGTATCCTATCTATCTATCTACCGACCTACCATCTACCTACCTACCTACCAATTATATATATATTTATCATCTATCTATCTACCTACTATCTACCTACCTACCTACTATATCTATCTATCTATCTATCTATCTATCTATCTATCTATCTACCTACCTACCTACCAGTAGAAAAACCACAAAATAAATGTTAATGTGTTCCTATTATCTGTCTGTCTGTCTGTCTGTCTGTCTCTATCCCAGCCTTTTCATTTGTTCTCATGAATGAAGACTCCCCGGAAAAAATCAGAAAAGAAATTCAGATCTCGTGCCTCTGTGGTGTGTGTGTGTGTGTGTGTGTGTGTGTGTGTGTGTGTGTGTGTCGGACTGAGCCCAACGCCCGTCTCATTGGAGGTTGATAAGATTGTGACAGAGTTTTAATAACGTGGCCCATCTATTTGAGCGGGGTCCTTAGCATGCCTCTTTTATTCGTCCCCAAAGGCCTCGTTCAGCCAAAAGCTCTTTTCACTCCAGTCTCCTCGGCCTGCTCCCTGGGGAGACTGGGGTCGACGGAGAGTGATAGATAGATAACTCTATAGATTATCTTTCACAGATGTTTTCTCTCCAGTAGCCCCTTCGGCAATTCCCTCTAAGTAAACAGAGACGGAAAGGAGGGGAGGAGATATTGGAGAAAGAAGTCTGCCCAAATTCCCTTTCAAAGGAAAGGGCGGAAAAACTGAGATTGAATTTTTCCCACCTCGTTCCGCTCGTCCCACCATCCTTCAAGTCTTCCCTCTCGAGAAATCCAATGCCGTGATTTATTTATTTTTTTGCGCGCCGTCTTTGCATAAGGACAAAGTCAAATCCTTCCCCGAGGATGGGGGTGGAAATTTGGGTGCCCCGCTCGCCCCCTGGCCCCTTCACCCTTTGGCCTCTGCCTCCCAGCAATTTACCTCCTTGCAGCAAGCAGCAAGAAGAAACAGCCCATTTCAGCTTCAGCGCAGCCTAATTAGCACAGTTGGATCAGCCTCCCGACTCTCAGCTGTTTCAGGCAGCAGGGATTGTCATGGCCTATTGCTGCGCGGGATTCTGCTGCTTGCTGCAAGGAGGTGAATTGCTGGGAGCAGATTTTTTTTTTCCCCTTGTGCTAATCAAGCTATGCTGAAAATGAAAATGAAAGTAAAGCAGGATGTTTGCTGTTTGCTGCAAGGAGGCAAAATTGCTCAGAGGCAGAGGGAGATTTCTTGTTCTTCTTTTCCTCACCCAAAAAGGTAGGTGAGTCTTATATTCCAGAGCGTCTTATACTCCGAAAAATATGGTAGACTTCCCAGGCCATTGAGTTGAACTGTTTAACTCTCCAAGTTTTCACTTCTCTGGCTCCTGGTTTTAAAAACCCTAAAACCCACCCGTAAATTTAACACCCCATAAACTCCTGATGTTGATTCTTTTACTATGTGTTTAGGCTACAGCCTGGCTCAAATATTAGAATCGTTGGCGGTTTTATAATTTTGGGAGCAAGAAGGATGGAGAGCGACCGAGGCAGAGCCGCAAAATAGGTGTCCAAAATAGGACCCCAAAACTGGCCTTAAAAAGAGTTTTAAGAGCCCCAAAGCAAATAAAAAAAAAAATTTTTTTTTTTTGCTTGGGATGTCGTGAATGTAAAAAAAAAAAAGGGGGGGGGGGAGTTTTTCCAGTGTATGAGATATTTCATAAAATAGCCGAGCATTTCTCTCCATGGGAACCTCTAAACTGCCATATATCTGTCGTTTGGAATAAGAAAGCGTCTCTCTGCGTAACTCCGGCCCAGAGGCACGTTCCATGAGTTATGGAGATGAACGGGGTAAAAAGTTCAGCCTGGTTGAAGCTCCGCTGAGGTTGTCCCCTTTGCCAATTCATGTGTCCCCCACCAAATTCCGTTTCTGAAAGGGTTGGCTTATGGGCCGCCTCTGGGGAGAAAGGAAAAGAGGAGGAGAAGAAGGAGAAGCAGAAGGAGAAAAGGAGGAGGAGGAGGTGGAGGTGGAGGGAGGAGGAGGAAGAAGAAGAAGAAGAAGAGGAGGAGGTGGAGGGAGGAGGAGGAGGAGGAGGAGGAGGAGGAGGAGGAGGAGAAGAAGAAGAAGAAGAAGAAGAAGAAGAAGAAGAAGAAGAAGAAGAAGAAGAAGAAGAAGAAGAAGAAGAAGAAGAAGAAGAAGAAGGAGAGGAAGGAGGAGGAGGACTTGTGGGGTCCTTGGTGATCTCTGAGCTTGGTGGTTTTCATCCATAGATGGATGGATGGATGGATGGATAGATATGGATATGATAGATGGATAGAGATAGATAGATAGATAGATAGATAGATAGATAGATAGATAGATAGATAGATAGATATGGATGGATGGATACTAAATTAGTGTTTCTCACCTTGAAAACTTGAAGAGTTATTAAATTTATTTATTAAACGTGTATGCCACGCAGAGTTCCTTTGGGTGGTCAGATGGGCAGCCTTGAAATTTAATAAACAAACTTCATAAAGAAAGGATTATGTGGGCTTCAACTGCATCCTGGCTGGAGAATTCTGGGAGTTGAAATCCACTCCTCCTAACACTGCCAAGGTGACGGAAACCCCCCCCCCAAAACAAAACAGCACGAAACCCTCATCTCCATGCAGGGACGCAAAATGAGGATCCGACTTTATTATCATTGGGGACGAGTTCAGGGGCTGCTCCTGCCAGGTAATCCTCATTTTCACAGCAAGCGTGCCATCGCCGAAGGATGGTTGCGGGTTCATTCAACACAACAGGAGACAATTTGGCACAGAAAGCCAGGAAAAGGCGACGGAGAGGTGGGAACAAAGCTGAAAAGTCTTGGCCCCAAAAGAAAAGTTGGATGTTTGCACTTCTGAATCAACTTGGAAAACAACTGAGCTTCACCTGTAAAACCTGTAAACATCGGTATCACGCACAAAAATGTCGCCACAATCGAGAGCACCGACTCGGGGGAACCCAAGGAATCCATATAACGCCGCAAACAGCGAGATGACGGTATCATAAATTGAAAAAACTAAATAAAAAGCAAGTTCAGCCAAATTCAGCCATCGCTAAGCCGGAAAGGAGACGGTTCTCCAGCGGACTTGCAATTAAAAACGATTAAAAAAAAAAAAAAGTTAAAATTTGAATTTCCACCCGGAACCGAAGACTAAAATCACGCAGCTTTGGGAAGCCAATCCAAAGTTTTCGATCTTACCTTTTTAACGCAGCCGTCCTGCAGGCCCGTCTCGGAATCCGTGAGCATTTCCTGGAAGGGGAAAAAAATAAAAAATAAAAAAAAGACTCCATCAGTTGACAGCTTGGGACGGGGACAGGGTTTGTAAGCTTCGGGTTCGAATGCAACCAGGTTACAAAGGATTTCGGACCTCAAATTACCCAATCTCGGACGATTCCCCCTCAATGTCTCCCCAGCACCCCAAGATCCACGAGAAAAGAGGTGCGACATATTTTTCCTGCCTCTTTTGTCTCCGGAGGCTTCTAGATGAAGAAGGCTGCCCAATTTGGGGTAGAAACACGGGTGACTTACAACAGTTCGTTTAGGGACCGTTTCAAAGTTACGACGGCGCTAAAAAAAGCCACTTGGGATCGTATTCGCGGTTATGACCTTTATACCATCCTCGCGGCCATTGGTCCAGAATGAGATAAGGCAGAGATGGGTTGCATATAATTTTACCACCAGTTCGTCGCAAACCGGAAATGTGAGTGCACGGCATAGAAAACGTGGCTAAATAGGACGGCACGGCGTCGCGGCAGCGCGGAGGGGAGGCAGCTCCACCCACAGGTTGCCACTACCGTTTCACCCGAACCGGTCTGAACCGGCTAAATACCTGTTCTGCCCCAGCTACGGACCCCAAAGAACGCAGCACACACAAAGTCCATAGAAACCTTGGTTTAGTAATTAAGGACTAGTAATGAGCTTTCTTAGTAGTTGTTTGAACACAAGTACAGTTTAGATCAGTCTTTCCTGAAAAACCGGTGTCCCCATGCGCGCTGGCCAGCTGATTTTTGGGTGCGCATGCACGCTAGAACCTGGAAGTTCAGCTTTTCCGGAGTGCAGTCCCAGTGAGGGCACATGTGCACGTTTGATGTTTCCGTGCGACCTTTTCGGCACTTGGTGCTGAAAAAGTTTGCCATCACTGGCATGGCGCCTGGGATGGGAGGGTGGGGGGGTGGGGGGGCAAGGGTGGTGGGCCCCCCCACAGTCACCACGGCTAAATACCACCACTGCTGTCCAGTCTTCTTTAAAAAAAAAACCCATAACCCCCCAAAATTGTTTGTGATGATCACAACATTCAAGGAAACAAACGTTTAGATGGGCCCAAAATAGCTAAAAATCTATTTTCTGGGAAAAGCCAGCCTCCCGTAGGATCCCTCCGGTATAAAATTCTCTATTTAGCCGTGGACCTCCGTGGCCTTTCCAGACCGATGTAGATATTTTTTTTCTTTTCTTTTTTGCAGGCCCAGATTCAGGCTGCTAAAAGAAAGAAAGAAAGAAAGAAAGAAAGAAAGAAAGAAAGAAAGAAAGAAAGAAAGAAAGAAAGAAAGAAAGAAAGAAAGAAAGAAAGAAAGAAAATCTCATTTTCCCCCCCTCCCTCCTCCCTCCTTCCGTGTTGGAAAAACCAGAAAGCGTTTGGGCCCTTTTGAGATTATTATTATTATTATTATTTTGGGTGGGTTGTTTTTTTTTTGCAACTCCTCCCCTACTTTTGGGTAACTAAACATGTCAGCAGACGCCATGCGAATCTTTTTGAAGCACAGTTTACGAGCTGCCATGCTCCGTCTGCATTTAGCTCTAATTTGATTACATTCTCCAGACAGATCACAAATGATTTGTGTAAATAGTAATATTACCCATTCAGCCCCGTGCGCACTCAAATAAATCGTTAGGCCGCCGTGTGTGTGTGTGTGTGTGTGTGTGTGTGTGTGTGTGTGTGTGTGTGAGGGTGCATGCAAAATCACCGGGGAAATACGAAGGGGAAGGCAATTTTAAAAGGATGCCAAACAGCTGTTTGGGGCCGCTTAGGATAACATCTGGATGAGGGTTTTTTCCTTCCTTCCTTCCTTCCTTCCTTCCTTCCTTCCTTCCTTCCTTCCTTCCTCTCTCTCTCTTTCTTTCTCTTTCTTTCTCTCTTTCTCTCTCTCTCTCTCTCTTTCTTTCTCTCTTTCTTTCTTTCTTTCTTTCTTTCCTTCTTCTTTCTTTCCTTTCTCTTTCTCTCTCTCCTTCTTTCCTTCTTTCTCTTTCTCTCTCTTTCTTTTTCTCCCTCTCTCCCTCCCTCCCTCCCTCCGTCTCTCTCTCTCTCTCTCTCTCTCTTTCTGTTTCTTTCTCTCTCTTAAAGAGGCTTTGCGGGACTAAGATTGTGCTTTATACTTTCTAAGGAAGCCCAGGTCAGAACACAGGACAAGAAGTAATGGGTGGAAGTTCATCAAAGAGAACTAGAATAGAATAGAATAGAATAGAATAGAATAGAATAGAATAGAATAGAATAGAATAGAATAGAATAGAATAGAATAGAATAGAATAGAATAACTGTTGTGGTCTGCCTGCAGCCTGCGGAGCTGGCAGTGGAGTTGGACAGTGAGGAGACTGGGGAGGACCATGGGCCAGTCCTGGGGTCTGGGGAAGGCCCGGATGAGGGCTCTGCATCGGAGGCAGAGATGGGGCCAGGGCCATCTTGGAGTGATGCATGGACTCTGGAGCCTCCAGAGTCGGACAGCAGAGAGGCAGAGGAACAGGAGGAGCCTGTTCCTAGTGCACGCATGCGAAGAGCTGCCAGAAGGCAAGAGCAGTTGAAGCAAAAAGGACAACTCGGGAGTAAGGCCAGGAGATGATTGGCCCCTCCCATAAGGCTTAAAAGAGCAGCAAAAGCTCTTGGGCTCTTTGTAGGAAAGCAACATTGCTAACTCTGTTTCCAGTCGGCGTCTGTCATTTCTGAATGTCGTGGGGCTTTGCCAAGAAAGGCCTTTGGCAGGGTGCCAAAGAAGATAAAGGTTTGTGATAAGCCCAAAGGACTTTTTTCTGAAGGACTTGTTTTGGAATTAATTTGGACTAAGCTGGGAATGAAGTAATTCTCAGCTGTTATAATAAAATAGGTTTGTTTTGGGACTAATTGTGTCTTGTACTGACTTTGTGAGCCTAGGTCACAACAATAACAGAGTTGGAAGGGCCCTTGGAGGTCTTCTAATCCAACCCTCTGCTTAGAGCAGGAGATCCTACACCACTTCAGACAAATGGTTATCCAACCTCTTCTTAAAAACTTCCAGTGTTGGAGCATCCATAACATCTGGAGGTAAGTGGTTCCACTAGAACTAAGGAGAAATTTTCTGACAGTGAGAACAATTAATCAGTAGAATAGCTTGACTCCAGGAAGATGTGGTCACTGGAGGTTTTCAAGAAGAGATCATTTGATGGGGATGCTGTGAGGCTCCTGCCATGAGCAAGGGGTTGGACTAGAAGACCTCTGAGGTCCCTCCTGACCCTCTGATTCTTTGACTCGTCCACCACCATAGCTATCGGCGGGAAGGGGACATGAGGAAGCAAGAAATGTCACGACATCCGTCCCTTGCTGTGTCTTTCTCGGGCGAAGCTTAAATCAACGGCGCGAAAGAATCTTTGATCTTTAATATCTGGAGCTCCGAATCTCGCTTCAATAAAGCAAAGTAGGGAATAAATTAAAGGGGGGGGGTGAGGATGGGGCAGCACCCTTCCATTCATTTCCAGCAACCTTTTCCGCGCGAGGGGTGACCTCCGTATCGACGAAAGGATAAAAACGGGAGATGGATTTCTTCGAGGGCTGCTGGGGATATTGAGAGCCGGTTGGTTAGGATGATGTGACTGTAATCGTAATACCTAAATGAGGAATGTTGTATTTCTTTGGGGGTTATGAATGCAGATTGTCTTCTAGGTTAACTTTGCCGCTTAAGGTGCTCCGATCCTTAAGGAGGAGCGTGAAAATAAACCCGGAGGAGGATTGTTCAACCTATTTTCAACCCGTTTTTCCAAAGCGCCCAAAAGCCGAGACGACGAACGATGGACGGAAAGCGATCAAGGAGAGATACGACTTAGAAATAAGGGGAAATTTCCTAAGAGCGAGAACAATCCACCGGTGGAACAGTTTGCCTTTAGGGGTTGTAGGTTGCTCCAACATTGGAGGTTTTTAAGAAGAGATTGGTCAACCATTGGTCTAAAATAGTAGGTGACCTACAAGATCCCTTCCGACCCCGTTATTCTGAATTTCTGTAATCCCAGGTCAACTCACCAGTGGGACGACTGGCCTTCAGAGGTGGTGGATGACTCCATCACTGGAGGTTTTCAATAAACTGATATCGAGTCTTGTTATTCTGTATTTCTCAGGCTGTTTTTTTTTTCCCCCTTCTTCTTTTCCTTCTAAGTTATCTGACAATTTAATCTGACCTGCTACCTTGACAGAAAAGATGGAGAGTGTCAGATTGATACCCAACAGCCCCCCAAACCACCACCCCCCACACACACAACCTCTCTCGCAAGGTCTGACTTAGCCTGTCCAGCAGGCAGAATGAATCGACTCCCCCTCCGCAGGATCAAGCCAAGCGGCATCCGGAGAGTGACACAAATCAAATCGTCAGCCATCTGTCACTTTGAAAAGTCCCAGCGAAGTAGAAAAGATAAACCTTTGCCGGTCTACTAAAAATAAACCCCATCGCTCCGTTCTCTCGGGCTGACCGATTCAAAAAGAAAGGAAGAAAGAAAGAAAGAAAGAAAGAAAGAAAGAAAGAAGGAAGGAAGGAAGGAAGGAAGGAAGGAAGGAAGGAAGGAAGGAAGGAAGGAAGGAAGGAAGGAAGGAAGGAAGGAAGGAAATGAGAATTTTTCCCCGAGGCATTTTGATCAAAGGGAGTTTCGGTGAAATGACTCCGAAAAGGAGATCTGGAGAAGGTACGGATGCAAAATTATTGTTTTTTAAAGCTATTTTACACAGCCTCCCTGGCCTGGTCCTGTTTAATCCCAGGAGGAAAATCCTAGTAAATCCTAGTTTGTTTGTTTTTTCAAAACTTTACAGAAAGAAAAAACAAAAAGGAAGTAAATTGAAAAAAAGTAAATTGAGATTTTTTTTGACATAAACTTCTGGGTGCGGATTGAGAGCGGCGAAACCGCTTTGCGTGAGCGGCGAAAACGTCTGCGTTACAGGTAAGTCCTCGACGTATGGCTGCCATTGAGCCCAAAAGTTCCGCGACCGAATGAGAAGGTTTGTTAAGTGAATTGCGTCCGTTTCACCGCCGTTCTTGCCACCGTTGTTCAGTGAATCATTGTTCACAAAGGTTTGGTTAGCTTCCCCGTTGATTTTGCTTGTCCGAAGGTCGCAAAAAGAGAGTCACGCGACACCCCGGGACAATTCAACTGTCAGAAATATGAAACACTTGTCAAGCACCTGAATGTAAGTCGTGCGACCATGGGGGGAATGCTACAACGGTCGTAAGTGTGAAAAATGGACATAACTCATTTTTTTTCTTCGAACTTCGAATGGCCATGAACTGAACTGTCGTAAGTGAAGGACTACACCAGTGGTGGGTTTCAGATATTGGTCAGTGGTGAAACCCAAATTTTTTTTACTACCGGTTCTGTGGACGTGGCTTGGTGGGTGTGGTGTGGCTTGGTGGGTGTGGCTTGGTGGGCGTGGTAGGGGAAGGATACTGCAAAATCCCCATTCCCTCCCCACTCTGGGGCCAGCCAGAGGTGGCATTTGCTGGTTCTCCGAACTGGTCAGAATTTCCGCTATCGGTTCTTCAGAACCTATTAGAACCTGTTGGATTTCACCCCTGTGACCAGTTCGCCGTGCGCATGCGCACCTTCCGAATATGCGCCCGGCCTTCGGTGCATGTGTTTTGCTCACATGCACACCTTCCGCGCATGTGCCCGGTCTCGAAAACATGGCTAAATAGAACAGCAATGTCCACTACCGGTTCGGGCGAACTGATCCGAACCGGCTGAATACCACCTCTGGACTAGACCTGTATTTTTCAGAAGACACTATAAAGATTTGAGAGGTGACGACTCCAAATAGAATATCGAAGAAGGAAAGCACGGAGAGACCCGACGGTGAGAAATGCAACCGTCCCCCCCATTTCTTCTCGTTTTGGGGGATCCGCGCTGCCGATATTCAATCCGGAGAATGGTTAACGCAGCGACCGAGTGGATTAACCTTCCCTCAGAAGCCTATAATTGCTTCTCTCTTTCTTTCTCTTTCGAAGAAAAAGACGGGAAACACCCCCCCCTCCAAGGTTGTTTTCTCACATCAGATGGGGGATCAGGTGAGTTTTGCTTTTAAGAGCTGTTGAAACAATCTCCGGCACAATTTGATAATGTTATGCTTGGGATGATAATATTATGTTTGAAAAAAGCCAATATTTTACTCCCTCCGCCAGGCGAGTGGGTGGTAAATTCTACCCACTCTATCTCTCTTTTTTTTCCTTCCTTCCTTCCTTCCTTCCTTCCTTCCTTCCTTCCTTCCTTCCTTCCTTCCTTCCTCTCTCTCTCTCTCTCTCTCTCTCTCTCTCTCTCTCTCTTTCTTTCCTTCTTTCTTTTTCTCACTCTGACACAGGAGGAATTCCGGGAGATTGGTGGGTGAAGAATTTGGGTAGGCGGGAATTATCTATCTCGGAGCCGTGGATGATGGGTGTGAAGTCTGGAGTGATTCTGCAACGCCGTTTACCTCAAACGTTTCTGCGAGATCTTTTCCAACTTCATACAGTAGTGGCCAAAATTGTGGAAACCTTTTAGGAAAAATGTATTTTCTAAAACTAGCTAATAACCTCACTTTTTAAAAATAAGATTATTAGAAAGTTACAGGTATAACAATATAACTACGTTTTGAAAAAATAAACATTATTGTTAGAATGATCATCATCATCATCATCATCTAACCACCCCATAATCCCTTGCGAGGTGGAGTCTGGGCAATTGAATGGAGCTAACAGAGAGTTTACTGCCCGGATGCCTTTCCTGTCGCCAATGCGGAGTTTTGTTCGGCAGATATATTTCTCATTGTGCCCAGAGAGAGAAATATCTGCCTCTGACTAGGATTGAATTCACAAGCCTCCTGATTGTGTGACTGTGTGATTGTTAGAATGATATAACCGTAATAATAATAAAACAACAATAACACCAGAAGCGAAGAAGGACAACTTATTATCACTTCCACGTTGTGTAGAGAAAACGGTTAAGGAACGTGATGGGAAGCTAACTGTGCCTGAACGCGAGGTTATTGCAAAAAAAATTATTATCTGAATTTCTGGACCGGTCACAGTTGGCGTTTCTTGAAATGGTCATTGCTAAATGACAATTTTCTTGGATTGTTTTATTCTGAATTTTTTTTTTCCCCATCCGATGCCATAAAATTATTCAGAAATCGGTCCAACTAAACGGGGGTAACACCGCAAGCTGAAAAAAAAAAAGGGAAAAAAAAGAACCGAAGCAGGATATTATAGACGGGTGATTGATTACAACTGGCGCATCAGCAACCAAAGGGATCCAAGAGAAAGAGCATTGAACTGGGACCAGCTTCCCTTTCAGATCTCCAGACGGCCATAAATCACGCGGGATGAACTTGGCCAAGTCAAGTTAACCAGCTCAGGATAGATGGATTGCGTAATTTTTTAGGACCTACGGAGACAGAAAGAACGGCTGGGTTCGCAGAGGTGCTAGCTAAGCCGTAGATCAGGGGTGAAATCCAGCAGGTTCTGACAGGTTCTGGCGAACCTGTAGCGGAAATTTTGAGCAGTTCGGAGAACTGGCAAATACTATCTCTGGCTGGTCCCAGAGTGGAATGGGAAGGGTGATTTTGTAATATCCTTCCCCCAGGAGTGGGGAAGGAATGGTGATTTTGCAGTGTCTTTCCCCTGGAGTGGGGTGGGAATGGGGATTTTGTAGTATCCTTCCCCCAGGAGTGGGGTGGGAATGGGGATTTTGCAGTATCCTTCTCCTACCACACCCACCAAGCCGCGCCCACCAAGCCGCACCACGCCCACCAAGCCACGCCCACAGAACTGGTAGGGAAAAAAATTTGAATTTCACCGCTGCCGTAGTTTAATGCTGGTTTAGGGCCAAATTAGGTGCGCACAGGCTAACGCGAAAGCAAACCGAGTGTTGGGGTGGATTCAGTCATGCGGATCAGGGTTTAGGAGAGCAAATGGTGAATCATCCCTTCGGAGTCCGAATTCTGATAGGAAGGAAAGCCGATTCCGGATCCCAGGGTTGTCACTTTTCAAGCTCACGTCTTCTCCGTCTCTGGGAGGAGGAAATGTTAGTCACAAGGGGCTACTAGCATCCCACCCTTCGTTCTCACAGCTCATTTTCATCTTTGCATTTTAATGAAGGTTAATGGGAACCAAATGACTGGGAGGTGATTGAGATCAGAGAAGGGGAAGGGGAAGGGGAAGGAAAGAGAAGGGAAGGGAAGGGAAGGGGAAAGGAGGAGGAGAAGGAAAGGGGGAAGGAAGGAAGGAGGGAAGGAAGGAAGAAAGAGAGAGAATGGAATGCAATGAAGTGGAGTGGAAGAGGAAGAGAGGAAAGGAAAGGAGGAAGGAAAGGGTGAAGAAGGGAGGGAAGGAAGGGGAAGGAAGGAAGGAGAGGGAGGGAGAACAGAAGGGTAGGAAAGGAAAGGAGAAGAAGGAAAGGGGAAGGAAGGAAGGAAGGGAGGGAGGGAGGGAGGAGAGGGAGAGAGAATGGAATGGAATGGAAGAGGAGGAAAGGAAAAGAAAAGAAGGAAAGGGAAAGGGAAAGGAAAAGGTCCAGCATGACAATTCTGCTATTCCTCTATGATTTCATCCTACTCAAGGCTACAACTCTTAGAGGCCACGTGCCACCAGGGATTCAGCCAAACCGCCTTCCTCTCCTCTTCCCAGCCACGAATTCATCTTTAGGAATGACAAAACAAACCAACAATCCACGTTTAAATCCCGGTGCTACCGGTTCGCTATCGGCAGCGCACGCGCGAGCGCGTGGTGCTTCTGTGCGTGCGCAGAGTGTTTTTGATGACGTCTGGGTGGGTGGGCGGAGCCTCCCGTCCCCGCTGCTACCAGTTTGCCCGAACCGGGGCGAACCGGGAGCAACCCACCACTGGTTTAAATACGGGGTGGGGTGATGGGGATCGAGGAATGAAAAGTTTTTCAAGCTTGCGACCGCGTTTACTTAGAGAAGTCGTGTTTTTTTGGGGGGGGGCTTTTCCCCTTTTAAACTGTCTCCTCTGATTATCCTTCGGATCAGGAACCAGCCGAAAATGTGTGGTTCGCCTTGTTTCTCCAAAAAACGCAGCTTTTGCAGGAAAGCCAACTCCGAGTATTTAACTGCGAGATTTCCCTGATTTTTCACTTCCTTTCCTTTTGCCAAGAAGAGGGTCATTGATGGGAAGATCCATCTTTCCTTGCCCCCCCCCATTGCCAAAAAGCAACTTCTTCCCCCTGACCCATAAATCACAGAGCCCAGAAATGTTCACAACGGCAGCCAGGGAATTTCTTTACCCTCTCGAAGAGGGTTTATTAAAGTACATTTTTTTGGGAAGGGGGGTGAGAGAGACGCAGGCATCCAAAATAAATAACCATTTATCCGAAAGGCAGCCAAAATGCCGCGGATGGCCAGAGAGATGTTGGACTCGCCACCGAGGAAAGTTCTCGCGAATATATAAAACTCCAAATATAATAAAAGTACTTGTGAAATTGGCAGGATTCCCCCAATTCCGCAAACCCCCAAATCTCATTGCCGGCCGCGAAGGCTGGAAAGCAAATTCGTTCTGGTTTTTTAAGGTGCCAAGCTAAAAAAAAAAGGGGGTTGGTGGGTGGGGGAATAAAATCTTGTTTATTTGTCTGACTCTAAAGCTGACCCCCTCTTTTTCAGGAAGTTTCCCTCCCACCACCCAGAAATCTTTCCAAAAGAACTAAGCAAGTCAACGAACAAAATAGCCGACGTCCCCAAAAAAAACAACACTAACCCATAATGCTCTGCAGCTGTTACAGGTGTTATGTCTACCTTATATTTCTGGGCATTTATAAATAAGTGAATAAATAATAAATAACTTTATTGTCATTGTACGTGTATACAGAGTATACCCATACAACGAAATTCACGTAACACCCAAAGACCAGGTCCAACACACATAACAATCCCCAAACACACTCCCACCCACCCACCACAAATCCCCCACCCCTAAACCACCCAAAAATCCACACAACAGACCAAGTAATGCTGTCCACTGATGGTGAGCTTTATATCTCGAAGGACCTCTCATGGACTATGTGATGTGATGCGACACTCGGAAAAATACGGCATCCTTCGCTTAACCCTCCAGGGAAAGATTGAAGGCAAATGAGGTCCAGGCAGAAGAAGAACATCATGGCTTCAGACTCTAAGGGACCAGTTAGAAGATGAAGAAGGAGGAGGAGGAGGAGGAGGAGGAGGAGGAGGAGGAGGAGGAGGAGGAGGAGGAGGAGGAGGAGAGAGAAGGAAGATGGTGGAGGAGGAGGAGGAAGAGGAGGAGGAGAAGAAGAAGAAGGAGGAGGAGGAGGAGGAGGAGGAGGAGGAGGAGAGAGAAGGAAGATGGTGGAGGAGGAGGAGGAAGAGGAGGAGGAGAAGAAGAAGAAGAAGGAGGAGGAGGAGGAGGAGGAGGAGGAGGAGAGAGAAGGAAGATGGTGGAGGAGGAGGAGGAAGAGGAAAAGGAGAAGAAGAAGAAGGAGGAGGAGGAGGAGGAGGAGGAGGAGGAGGAGGAGGAGAAGGAGAAGGAAGATGGAGGAGGAGGAGGAGGAGAAAGAAGAGAAGGAGGAGGAGGAGGAGGAGGAGGAGGAAGAGGAGAGAGAAGGAAGATGGTGGAGGAGGAGAAGGAGGAGGAAGAGGAGGAGGAGAAGAAGAAGAGGAGGAGGAAGAGGAAGAGGAAAAGGAGAAGAAGAAGAAGATGATGGAGGAGGAGGAGGAGAAGAAGAAAAAGGAGAAGGAAGATGGAGAAGGAGGAAGAGGAGAAAGAAGAGAAGGAGGAGGAGGAGGAGAAGAAGAAGAGGAAGAGGAGGAAGAGGAGAAAGAAGAGAAGGAGGAGGAGGAGGAGAAGAAGAAGAGGAAGAGGAGGAAGAGGAGGAAGAGGAAGAGGAAGAGGAAGAGGAAGAGGAAGAGGAAGAAGAAGAAGAAGAAGAAGAAGAAGAAGAAGAAGAAGAAGAAGAAGAAGAAGAAGAAGAAGAAGAATGCTGAACAAATTCAAGAATCCCACCCTCTTATCTGTTTTAATAAACTTCTCCTTTGGAAATAAAATTAAAAAAAAAAATCACATACAGGTAATCCTCAATTTACAACAGTTCATTTAGTGACCATTCAAACTTACGACAGCACTGGAAAATAGTGACTCATGGCCATTTCTCACACTTACGACCGTTGCGGCATCCCCGTGGTCAGGTGATTTACATTCAGATGCTTGTCAACTGATTCGCATTTATGACGGTTGCAGTGTCCTGGGGGGGTCACACGATCCCCTTTTGCGACTTTCCCACAAGCCAAAATCAACGGGAAAAACCAGATTCACTTAACAACCGGGTTATTCGTTTAACAACCACAGCTTATTCACTTAAAAGGCCGCGGCGAGAAAAATCGTAAAACGGGGCGAAGCTCACTCAACATCGCTTAGCGACGTAAATTTTTGGTCTCCGTTGCGGTCGTAGGTCGAGGACCACCTGTGCTTTTTCAGCAAATAAATGAAAATGGGCAGCAGGATGACATTTTGAGCCTCTACGAAACTGATGTGCCATGCAGAATGTTTCATTCGAAGAACCCCAAGTATTTCCATTTCCTCTTGAAGCAGCCGTGGGATTCAGCCGGTTCGGCGAGCCCAGTAACAGCCAGCTCGCCTACCCGCCCCAGCGCTATCCCGTCTTATACAATCGCTGTGTTTTTGACGCAGCGCGCTTGTGTGCAAAGCGCACACATGCACATTCTCAACCGGGCGAACCGGTTGTTAAATTATACGAAGTCCATTTCTGCCTTGAAATTAGATTGTCATACTGGGTTAGTGATTTTAGATTATTTCTTTTAACGCACTGGTGTGTACACACTCACCAGTAATTACCGTTCTCAATTAAAACAATCCCTAAGGTGGGGAAAAAAGGAGAGGATTAAACCCAAAAGGTTTCACAAGGGAATTTAGCCATTTAGTAACGTGTAAAATCCTAACATGGTTTTTTTTAAAATTTTCATAACTGCGTTATTCTTTTTTTTTTTAAAAGGCAGTCACAATATTTGTTCAAAATGTGATCTTTTCCACGTACGCCTTTCTAAACACGTTTTCAGACTTCTCTAAGTAGGCATATTGCTAAAGGTCAACGCTATTCACGCACCGAGAAAACTCAAGTTATGGAATTTAAACGTTGATTGAACCAAATCAATCTATCGTGAAAAGCTAGGATTTTGAATTTTTTTTATTTTATTTTGTTTGCTTAAACCATCCGGGTGTTGAAGTTTTCAACTCAAGACATCGAGCACAAGTGGATGGATCCGTGTCTTTTAAGCTTGGCAACTTTAAAAGCGTGTGGACTTCAACTCCCAGAATTCCCCAGCCGCCATGGGGAATTCTGGGAATTGAAGTCCACATGTCTAAAAATTGCACAAATTCTAGGAACCGAAGGCTGAAGCGTATACATCTTAAAAATTAGAGAAAGTGCTTGGGAAAGAATTGCATCCATTGAGGGAGGCAGGAAGTCCTTGACTTACAACGATGTTTAGGGACCGTTCGGAGTTACGACGGCACCGGGAAAAAAATGAGTTACGACCGTTTTTCACTTTCACCATTTATCCCCATGGTCATGCGATCAAAATTTGGAGACTTGAAAATAACTCTGGAGAGAATAGCATAGGACAGGCTTCTGTGGGGCAAGGCTGAGGGAGACAAGGGGAAGGATAGGGGAGGTACTACCGGTTCGCTTGAACTGGTCCGAACCGGCTGAATCCCACCTCTGTACCAGTATTATTTTTATGACATTGTATAAGTAAATTGATCCAGACAATACACCGTTTATTAAGCGCTTCGGTATTTCAAAGGGGAAAAAAAAGTATACATAAAATTAAAAATAAAATAAAATTTGGACGCTTGGCAACCGACTCGTATTTATGACGGTTGCAGTTTTTGTGATTTTTTTTTCCTCCAACTCGCAAAATCCATGGGGGGGGAGCCAGATTCACGTAACCACCGTCTTACCAACTTAACAACCGCCATGATTCACTTAGCGATGGTTTTTGCCACCGTCGCTAAGTGAATCATGGCGCTCTCTCGTCTTGTGGGTGGTAAGTCTAGCCGTATTCCGGCAGAAATTTTGCAGATAAAGAAATGTTAATGCGAAGTTCCCCCCCCTCCTCCGGAGGCGGCGGGGGGAACATATCCCACAATTTACAGAGTGTTCGGAGGCAGAGATAGCATTGCTGTTAAAATAGCATAAGATTCCAAATTTCTGGATATAAAACAAACAAACAAAAGCTTTCTCTAAACACTTTGCAAGAATCCTGAGCCTTTAAGCAGCTGGATTTCTCAAGGTTGCAAGATCTGAAGCTAATAAAACACATCTGTATCCCAAACCAGAGGAAATAACTACGGACCGTTCGAAACCCCGCACGCCAACATTCAGAGTTCCTGGCTTGCCCCCAAGAAGCTCTGAAGGGCATCGGCCACAATGGCCTGCGGTCGGAGACGCTGGGAGTTGTAGTCCAAAACAAATAAAGAGATCACTCCAATAGGAAAGACTGGTTTCGGGACCAAACCCCGCGAAGTGTCCGCATATTTGTAATTTAGCGGTGTGTCTAAGCTGCGCCAGGGATGAAATATGGGGTTTTTTAATGATCAGTGTTGGTGACAGGGGGAGGGAAAATAAAATCTCCCCCATTCCAGGGGAAGGATACTGCGAAATCCCCACTCCTGGGGGCAGCCAGAGGTGGTATTTGCCGGTTCTCCGAAGTACTCAAAATTTCCGCTACCAGTTCGTCAGAACCTGTCAGAACCTTCTGGATTTCACCCCTGATTTTATTTATATCTTTTTGGACTTTTCTATACACTCTTCTTCAATTATGAATGGCCTGGACGGCTTCAAATATATATATTTCTATATTTCTATTGTATGAAATCTCTTACGCGGATTCCATTGAATTGTCTTTGGCGACAGGAGACCCATTCATCTCGGCCCCACTCACTCCCTTCGGCCCCCCCCCAAGAGAAGTCAACCAGAAAGCCATAAATGTCAAGATATGATTATGGACGCTTTCACGGAAATTGATTATCTATTTGAGAGACATAGATGAGTGATGGATGGTGGTCACTCTGGATTTTCACCAGCTCCGAGGAGGGATCCAAGATTGGATTGGATTCTTTCATTAATGCAGGTGGTTGTATTTTGAGAAATTGGTTCTCTGGTTGCACACAGCTTGCCTGTCTGTCTGTCTAGTGTATTGTCTGTCTGTCTGCTGTATTTATCTACTGTGCCGTATCTTTCTATCCATCCATCCATCGTCTGTCTGTCTGTCTGTCTGTCTGTCTATCTACCTACCTACCTACCTACTATCTGTCTATCTATCATTCATCCATCCTCCATCCATCCACCCAGTCATCCACCTACCCATCCATCATCTATCCATCATCTATCTATCTATCTATCTATCTATCTATCTATCTATCTATCTATCTATCTTCTGTCTATCCATCCATCCATCCATCCATCCATCTTCTTTCTATCATCTATCATCCATCCATCCATCCACCCACCTACCTATCCCCCATCCCCACCCATCTTCTATCTATCATATATTCATCCATCCATCCACCCACCTATCTATCAGCCATCCATCGTCTGTCTGTCTGTCTGTCTGTCTGTCTGTCTATCTATCTATCTATCTATCTATCTATCTATCTATCTATCTATCCTCTCTCTCACTATGTATCTCTATCATTCTCTCTCTCTCTCTCTCTCTCTCTCTCTCTCTCCTCCCTCCTCTCTCACTCTGTATCTCTATCATCTCTCTCTCTCTCTATCCTCTCTCTCACTCTGTATCTCTATCATCTCTCTCTCTCTCTTTCTATCTATCTATCTATCTATCTATCTAGCTATCACATCATATCTAGATAGAGGGAGGGAGGGAGGGAGGGATAGAGAGGGATGGGGGGATAGAGATGGAGGGATAGAGAGAGGGATAAAGAGAGAGGGATAGAGAAAGGGGGGATAGAGAGAGGGAGGGAAGGACAGAGGGATAGAGAGAGAGGGAGGGATAGAAAGAGAGGGAGGGAGGGAGGGAGAGAGAGAGCGCATTGCTTATCCTTCATTTTGGAAGAGTGTCCGGATGTGGGAATTGCTAAGGCGTCTCAGTTATTTTAGGAAGTCCCTTCTTTCTTTCTCCAGCCAATTTCTGGATTTCTTGACACTGATCAGCCCCCTGGGATGCCTGCCTGCTGAGCCCCTCCCTCGCATTCCTGCTGTACAGTCCGAACCCATGAAGGTCTGGGCTTAAGCGTCTTGCGTGGAGCCTTCACCGAAAATCGGGGGGAAACCCCCCCCCAAGGCTTCCTTTTCAAGCCGTTGATGGTTAGACAGACAGCAGCTCAAAACTGGGTTGTTGGTTGTTGTTTTTTTTGGTTAATGGCTTAAGACTGGTGAGCCATCTCCCTTCCAAGGGCAAGAGAGCGAGAGAGCTGTTAAATATCTGCTGGGCAGTCCTCTATTTACAACGGTCCAACAGCACTGAAGACGCGCTCGAAATTCGGATGTTTGGCAACCGGTTCATATTTATGACGGTCTCGCACATACGACCCCCCCTCCTCAAATCCAAGCGGGCTCACCCTCAAAGAACGGTGGGGGAGGGAGGGGGCTTTCTCTTGGATCTCCCCCTTTCTCCTCATGTCCCCCCCCAAAGACTAGGTGTCACAGTGGCTAAGACGCTGAGCTTGTCGATCAGAAAAGTCGGCAGTTCGGCGGTTCGAATCCCCGAAGGGGGTTGGGCTAGATGTCCTCCCAGGCCCCTTCCAACTCTGTGTAACTGTTACTGTTACAACTCCGGATGGGAAAAGAGGGGAAGGGGACGTGCCTCTGGGTTTTTTTTTTGGAGTTGTTTTTTTTTTTTTGTTTTAAAAAGAGGATTTTCTGCAGCTTTTGCTGTTTGGAAATGTGACCGGCATGCTAAAGGCAGACGCTAAAGACATTCATGGGCACTTCTTGGAAAGCCAAAGATTGGGGAGGGGGGTTGCAGGATAGGATGCTTTCATTCTTCCCCAAGGAGGAGGGTCTTCTCCCCCCCACACTCCGGTGGATAACCGTCAACCAGAGCTTTTGAATTCACCCCAGCTGGGCCAAGGTGGTCCCCGCTGGCATTCCCAGGGTGGCCTTCGGTGGGGTCCCACCCAGACCCCTTTCGCCTCCCCTTTTGCCTTCCCTGGTGGCAAGGTTGGCAAGGCAGTCGTTTCGCGGCATGGCCAGTCAATCTGTTTTTCTGGGCCCGGCGCCCCGGACTTCTTCTTTTTTTAAAAAACAAAAACAAATAAATAAATAAAAAAAAACCCCATAAAAATAAAACAGGCTCGGTCTCTCCCCGTCACAGTGTGAAACTTTTCCTTTCAACGGAGCTGACACTTTTCGGATTGAGACATCAGGGCTTATCCAGCTGCCCGCCATTGAACTCGTTTGGGCTAATTGGGAATCAAAACGCGGGGCGAAGAGAGAAAGAGAGAGAGAGAGAGAGAGGGAGAGAGAGAGAGAAATGCAGATTTATCCGGGAGGGGGTTTGGGGGGCATTGTGGGGGGGGTTGGGTCGGGGAAGAGGAAGGCACGCGAAGGGGACACTTATGCACGTCTGTTTGTGCAAGGAATGCTCGGACTCGGTTTAGAGGTTTACAGAGGTTTTCTTTCCTTTTTTTAAAAAAACTTTCCAATTAGTTTCTCTAACTTTAATCAGCCTTCTTCTCTCCCGTTAATTGCGGCCCTGTCTGCCTTTTATTTCGAACTTTCTACACGTAACAGGGACTTCTTTGAAAGGTACAGTTTAACTGGTATGGCTTTTGGGAAGACTCTCTCTTCTTCATCATCCTCAAGAAATCTATCAGTCAGAAGAGAGCTGGGAGGGACCTTGGGAGGTCTTCTAGTCCAACCCGCTGCTTGAGCAGGAGACGCTAGACCGTTTCAATCAATCAATCAATCAATCAATCAATCAGAACAGAGCTGGAGGGGCCTTAGAGGTCTTTTAGTCCAACCCTCTGCTCAAACAGGAGACCCAAATCAGGGGTCGGCAATCTGCAGCTCTGGAGCCGCATGTGGCTCTTTCACCCCTCTGCTGCGGCTCCCTGTCACTCAAAATATGCCAAAATAATCGCCAATGTGCGACACCCACCGGCACACGATTTATTGAGCTTTTCAACCTCCGGTAGGCCAAGCATGGATAAATCAAAGAAAAGAAAAGTTTCAGAAGAAAACAGAAGGTTTAATTCAACTACATAGGCTAGTTTTGAAATAGTCAGGCACGGGAAGGGTTTTTGCGGCTCCCGGTGTTTTCTTTTCTGTGGGAAAATGGGTCCAAATGGCTCTTTGAGTGTTTAAGGTTGCCGACCCCTGCCCTAGACCATTTCGATCAATCAGAGTAGAGCCGGAAGGGACCTTGGAGGTCTTCTAGTCCAACCCCCTGCTCAAATGGGAGAGCCTGGACCATTTCAGGCAAATGGCTGTCCAATCTTTCCTTGAAGATCACCAGTGATGAGGCACACGCAACTTCTGGAGGCAAGTTGTTCCATCGTCAGGAAATTGTGGGAGGAAAATAGAGGAGGTTTCGTGAACATGGATTTCCCAGGTACCAAAAGGAATGTTTATTTGCAAATGCCAATGGGAAGTAATTCCCATTGTAAGTATGGGAATTACTTTCCCATACTTGCAATGGGAAGTAATTGCAAAGTAGTTTGCAATTACTTCTCATTGCAAGTAATGGGAAGATAGTCAGTAGTTAGTTAGTTAGTTAGGTAGTTAGTTTATTAAACTTCTATACCGCCCTTCTCCCAAAGGATTCACAAAAGGACTCATACAGCCATGTTAAAACACACATAAGCTCACAAAATTTAAAAATAATTTAAAACGAATATATAAAATTTGGCCCACAAAGTTAAAAATTGACAAACAGCCCACTGGGCATCCTTGGGAACAGATCAAGTTTGGCTGCCAAGTAAAATAAAGTACAAATGTTCCTTCCCATTATTTCTCCACACGATTATTTCACCGGAAGAGGGAAAATCCGTCTTCCAACTTGGAGTTTCCCAGGTGTGCCCAACTCCCAGCCAACGGGGCAAATTCTTGATCAGTTGGAAATTTAGGAAGCTAAACTTACTTGCCCCATAATTCAGCCTGTGCTGGCATTCCGGGGAGGGAAAAAAAAATATTTAAGAAACATCCTGAAGAATAACGTTCTTGGAGTCGGACGAGTGGATTTCGAAGGAGGGAAAGATGGATGCAGGGACGAAAAAAAATGGGCAGCAAGAGATACAGAGAATTTTTAGGCTTCCGTCCAAAAGTCGGCGAGCTCCAGAAATGAGACGAGAATAATCGTGTTTCCACCCGCCAGGGAAGAATATTCCCTTCCTTTTTAAGCTTGTAGTTCTTTTTTTCCTGTGAATCTGAAGTTGGAATGAAAGGAAGGGTTATTGTCCCTTGCGGAGGAGGAGAAGAAAGCTAAGCGCGGGTGGGAAATGTGATAGGACACTTATGGTGGTGGCATCTACGTCAGCTTTGGTGACCACCGGTCATTTGGCTCTCTGTGTGTGTGCAAGTGGTGGAGAGATGGTGGCGGAAGGAAGGAAGGAAGGAAGGAAACACAAGAGGTGTTTTGTCCGAGCGGGTTAAGATGAGAAGTCGAGAGCGAGAAGAACTCGACGTGGAAGGATGTGGGACAGGAGATGATGGATGACGCCAATGTCCTTTGGGGCATCTGGCTGTTGGCCCAGATGGGCGCTCGGGTGGGAGGAGAAGCGGAGGACAAAGGTTGCCCCATCGTTGGACGATCGTGATATTTGCCTTCTATGGGCAAAAGACAAGAGGAAGGGAGCCGAAGGAGAGATCCGGTTGCTCCGTCCGTCTCCTGGAGGGGGAAAACCTCCTGATGTGAAGACAGGGATGCTCAGGCGAGGAGCTACAAGGAGCCACGGGGTGTCAGATCCTAAGAGGATGGGCATTTATTAAAGAGGATGAATCGAATTTAGATTATGGATGGGATGGGATGGGATGGGATGGGATGGGATGGGATGGGATGGAAGGGAAGGGAAGGGAAGGGAAGGGAAGGGAAGGGAAGAGAAGAGAAGAGAAGAGAAGAGAAGAGAAGAGAAGAGAAGAGAAGAGAAGAGACGAGAAGAGACGAGAAGGGGATAGGATGGGATGGGATGGGATGGGATGGGATGGGATGGGATAGAATAGAAGAGAAGAGAAGAGAAGAGAAGAGAAGAGAAGAGAAGAGGAGAGGAGAGGAGAGGAGAGGAGAGGAGAGGAGAGGAGAGGAGAGGAGAGAAAAGAGAAGAGAAGAGAAGAGAAGAGAAGAGAAGAGAAGAGAAGAGAAGGGGATGGGATGGGATGGGATGGGATGGGATGGGATAGAATAGAATAGAATAGAATAGAATAGAATAGAATAGAATAGAATAGAATAGAATAGAATAGAAACCCGCTGTTCAGGCACGATTTCTAGTTAAAGAAGCATCAGCTCTTCCTTCTCCCAAGATGATCGAAATTCAGATGTGTGTTTAAGTGTAGAAGTGACACAGATTGTCCAGAAAATTAGGATATGCAAACGCCGGATGAATGAAGCCTCTTCGTGGCTTACCTGGAAGCTAAATATAAAATGATAGTGGATTGCCACTATTTCCCCAACTGCGAGGCGACGAAAGAACACTTGGAAATCTTCCCGAGGGGTGCGAGCGGGTTCACAGCCTGTGATTATTTTAGAAATTCACACACACACACACACGAACATAAAAACAGAGCTGCCCTGGAACGGATGCAGTCGTATTTCCCACTTTGCGACGTAGGCTTTTCCCATCTGCCGAGACGCATGTTTGCTTAAATAAAGAATGACAGAGACTGTCACGTGGATTTTTCACTGGAAACTGTGAACGAGCAGCTTTCCAAGAAAGAAAGAAAATAAATAAACAGGAAGGCTACTCCAGCGTCGCAGGGAGACCGAAAACTCTGCCGTAAAAAAAAAAAAGGAAATTTCTGTTCGGGACAAAGAGCTTCCGTTGCTAAGCGAGACGGTCGTTGAGTGAAGCATGGCCGCTTGGATGGCTTTTTCTGTCGTGGTTCTTAAGCAAATCTGGCTCCCCCCCCACATTATGTTTGCACGTCAGAAGCCAGCTGGGGTTGGTCGCCAGTGGCTGGTTGCTGGTTGCCAAACGCCCAAATTTTGATCCTTGTGACCATGGGGACGGTTGTAAGTCCGAGGACTGGTGGCGAGCCACTTTTTTTTCCCCACAACGTCAAACCGTCACTAAATGGAGGGTTGTAAATTGAGGAATCCTTGTAGCCCATCAGCTCACATTTATACAGTTGGATTCTCCTACATGGCCACTGCTTAGCGGGTGTTGGGCAGCTCGTCCTGGACTTACGACCATTCGTTTAGCAACTGTTCCGAGTTACGAAAGTTGACCTAGCACCGTTTTTTCACGCCAACGACCATCAGAGCGTCTCTCATGGTCGTACGACCAGGATTCAGAGGTTTGGCAACCGACTCGTAGTTATGACGATCGTGGCGGCGTCCCCGGAAAGGGGGGCACACGATTCCCTTTTGCGACCTTCTGAGGGGCAAAGTTGATGAGGGGAGCTGGATTTGATGACTAACTTAGCGACGGTGGCAAGAAAAGCCGTCAAACGGGGCAAAGCTCCCTTAACTCGCTTAGCCGCGGAAATTTGGGCCTCAATTGTGGCGGTACGTCGAGGACTCCCCGCGGCCCATCAGCTCGCACACCTGCAGTCGGATTCTCCCAAATTCCCGGGGCTCAGCTGGCCTTGTCGAAGTTTGCGCACGAACTCAGTGCGGAAGCAGAATAGCGGGCTGTCAGACCTCTGAACGCAACGTAACCAGCGCTGGGTTTCACATAATTTTACCGCCGTTTCGCCGCACACCGAAAATATGCGAGGGCGCCTTCCGCGTGTGCGTGCGGCCTTCCTCGCACGCGTGGCTTGCATGTATGCACGCGGCTTGGAAAACGTGGCTCAATAGGATGCCATAGCCCCGGGGGGGGTGAGTGGCGGGCGGGCCCACTCGCAGGTCGCCACAAACGGTTCGCGCGAACCGATCTGAACCGGCTGAACATAACACCACAATTATTGTGGTGTTATTAACATTCAGCTGCTTGCAATTACTGCAGGTTCGAATCTCGCCAAGGCTCAAGGTTGACTCAGCCTTCCGTCCTTTCTAAGGTAGGTAAATTGAGGACCCAGTTTGTGGGGGCAATAAGCTGACTTTGTATAAACATACAAAAGGATGAAGGCTATTGCTTAACGCATTGTAAGCCGCCCTGAGTCTCCGGAGAAGGGCGGCATATAAATCAAATTAAAAAAAAAAAATTAGGTTTAATATGATGGACTTGCATGGCCAGACCGACGTAATATAATATAACGTTACCTGCATTTCGTCGGGCCCTAAAAACTTATTTTTTTCAGTTAGCCGGTCTGTCTTGATTTTAGGGTTAGTTTTAAATTTTTAATATTGATTTTAATTGACAAGTTTTAAATTACGGGCCAAATTTATAAATTATTTTAACTTTATTTTAACCGTGATGTTTGTATAGATGTTTTTATCTTGGCTGTTCACCGCCCTGAGTCCGAAAGGAGAAGGGCGGGATAGAAATTTGAATAATAAATAAATAAATATAGGTGTACGGGAATGTGCGTTAGTTATGACTTATTTTGGGTTTAGGGATTCTATTTCTTTCAGTTATTGAGGTGTATTTTTGTGTTTTGGGGGGGCGGGGGGGCGGGATGGCCTGCACCGAGGGAGGCTCATTCAATTTCATCGTACACATGTTGTGCATTTGACCATAAAGCTTTGATTTGATTTGATTTAGTGCATTTCTTGTGGGTCTTGCGCCGGGAAGCTTCCGTCAGGCAGGCAGGCAGCTGTCTGTCAGGGCAAAACCCACTCGTCCCATCTCCAAATCCCTCCGCCGAAACCGCTTGCTTCCCCTCCCGGCTTTTGGCTTTCCATGGGAGCGAAGGCATTTTTTTCCCATGGACGTAAAAGGGGAGCCTTTGTGTAGCCCGCCCCGGCCTTGCCCAAACTCCAGGAAAGGTTAATGGCGCGCGAGTGGGAAACAAAGACCATCATACACGTCCCTTCTTCAATGGATGTTTTCATAAATGTACGAATAATTTAAATTATCGTTGCTGGAAGTTATTTATTGGAGTGGAGCGGGGGGAGGGGTAAGGCCTCTCTTCTCTCGCTCTCGTTCCTTCCTTCCTTCCTTCTTTTTATTCTACTTTTTCTCGTTTTGGGGTCCTTCCGTCTGGATTCAGCCCGCTTGGGGGTCTCGTCTCTACGTCGTCGTTGGCCGTACTGGTAGACCTCTGAAAAAAGGGCTTCTTTTCCTGACCCAGGAACAATGGGGTGTGTGAAAGCGAGGAACGAGACGGTTGGCTTGTATTTTCCCCTGGACTGGCTGAATTAATTGATTAATGAGGTTGCTGACATGGGCCGAAAGAGAGAAAAAAGGAAGGGGAGATCAAGAAAACCTAAAAAAGGAGGAGGGGGGGAGATAGCTGTGGGGGTCCCAGAATGGGAATTGGGGGGAAGGAGATGCTCACCCATACCTGTCCGAAATCCCAAGTGCTCCAAATTTTACTCCAGACGTGCCCCCAAATTTTACTCCAGACGTGCCCCCAAATTTTACTCCAGATGCACTCCAAAATTTACTCCAGATGTGTCCCTAAAATTTACTCCGGGTGTATTCCTCCCAATTTTACTGCAGATGTTGCCCCTGATTTTACTCCGAAATTGCCCTTTTACTCCAGTTGTGCCCCATTTTACTCCAGATGCGCCCCCTTGACTCCAGGTGTATCCCAAATTTTACTCCAGATGCACTCCTAAAATTTACTCCAGATTCCCCCCCAAATTTCACTCCAGATGTGCCCCTAAATTTTACTCCAGACGTACACCAAAATTTACTCCAGATGTATCCCTAAAATTTACTCCGGGTGTCTTCCTCTCAATTTTACTCCAGATGTTGCCCCTGATTTTACTCTGAATGCGGCCCCTTTTATTCCAGATGTGCCCCATTTTACTCCAGGTGTACCCCAAATTTTATTCCAGATGCACCCTTAAAAATTTACTCCAGATGTGCCAAATTTTACTCCAGATGTGCCCCTAATTTTACTCCAGATGCGCCCCCAAATTTTACTCCAGATGTGCCCCCAAATTTTCTTGCAGTCTCCAGCTTTTGGAGACAAGAAAAGTCTATGGTGCAAGCAAGGATGAATCGCGTCCAATTAGAGGCAGTCCTGGACTTACAACCTCTGTAGAATGTCCGTCCGTTAAGCGAGGCGGCGAAGAGGGTCGCATTCGTATTCTACCGGCCCTGAATTTACCTGGCATCCAAAATGGGCCGTGTGGAGACTCCTGGGAAGGGAGGGGCGAGGTGGGAGGAGTGGGGCGGGGTGGGTGGGGCCAGACAGTCCTTGCAACTACCAGTTCGGCGAACCAGATGTAAAATTAGCATTAGCGGTCCGAACCGGCTGAATCCCACCTCACCTAAGAGTCTCCTGCCTGAGCAGGGGGTTGGACTAGAAGACCTCCAAAGTCCCTTCCCACTCTGTTATTCTGTTCTGACAATAAATCAAATGTGTACTTTTGGGTGTAAACAGAATTCACACACAAATAACCATCCAGGGCACTAAACACCCACAAAGGATATCAAATTTAACAGGTTTGCAGTAATAGATCACAGGTTATCTAAGAAATGAGAAATAAAAATCAGAGATCTCGGGAGCTTGCAAATTCCAGGATGACCTTCGCAACAACGAAGGTGGGGACCAGTCCAGTGAATTCTCTTCCCCAGCTACAATTCTTCAAGTAACCGTGTTCCCCCCCCCGAAAATAAGACATCCCCTGATAATAAGCCCAATCGGGCTTTTGAGGACATGTGGTAAAATAAGCCCTCCCCGAAAATAAGCCCTCCCTGAAAAAATTTAACTGCATGCACAGCCGATCCCCGCCATTTCCTCTGGTTAGGGTTAGGGAGACAGAGCTGGAAATCAGGTACGACGGCAAGAGGAACCCCGTCTCGCTCCACGCGCCCCAAAATTATAAGACCTCTCTGAAAATAAGACCAAGCGTTTATTTCGGGGTTCAAAAAAAATAATCAAGACAGGGTCTTATTTTCGGGGAAACACGAGTAGAAGTACATATTTTGAAAGAACAGAGGCTTAAACAGAGAGATTTTGATGTTGGCGACAACAGAATTGCTTTCTTCTTCTCCCACCTTCCACCCCCCCTCCTTTTTTTTTTCTTCCTTTCTTTCTCCCGGCCAATCAATCAAGCAGTCAGCAACTGACATGCCGAAATGGGATAAAATTGACTTATGAGTGAACACATTTGAAAGACACATCAACTGGGAAAAAAACAGCTGGGTTCATTTGTGACCAGAAAAAGCTGTCACACACACTCTCTCTCTCTCTCTCTCTTTCTCTCTCTCTCTCCTGGAAGAATTGTGCTGATCCCCAGGGAAGGAATATTGCTGGTTTGTGACGTGCGTGGAGAGGGCCTTAACTGACGGTAAGAACTCTTCCGGTTCTCGCAGGGTAGAATTGCTCATCTTTGTGAGCTGGTTGGACCAACCTTAGTGGCCTTTTGCTCTTCTGCAACCACTTTACGTGCCGTGCAGTTCAAGGTGAGTTGGAGAGTTGGCTTGAAAGAGAAGGACGGGGGATGAGTAGATCAAGGCAACCGTTTGGCCTATCGCGGCATGATCAGTTCTTCTGTAAAGAGAACGATGGAGCTGGACGGCGGGGAGATGTTCCTCAGGAAGGTGTCCTCTGGTCAAATCTGGACAAGGACGTTAGGATGTGTCTTTGAGACATCCTGAAGGCACCTAGAGGTTTCTGAGGCCTGCTGCTTACAAGTTGTGGTCCTACGGATGGGATAGGACGCTCCTTCGGGCTCATTTGTCCCAACCAAGTTACGTTATGGACAGAGGTGGGTTTCACGTTTTACCGCCAGTTTGCCGTGCACCGAAAATATGAGCGTGCATGGCGCATGTGTGCGGCCTTCCATGCGTGTGCTTTGCTCGCGCATGTGGCTTGCACGCGTGCGTGTGGCTTAGAAAATGTGGCTAAATAGGACGGCTTAGCGCGGGACAGTTGGGCGAGCGGGCCCACCTACAAGTCGCCACTACCGATTCGCTTGAACTGGTCCGAACCAGCTGAATAACCACTGCTGGTTATTATGGAGGTCCAGAAGAAGCTCACTAAAGTATCTTGATTTGACCCGGTAAAAGATACGATGGCGAGCATCTTCTGAGCTTCCGTAATTTAAGTTGAAACAGACAAATTTGCCCCAAGGAGCATCCTATCCTGTCTGCGGGACCACAACGTTGGTTGAATTGACTTCTGGCCTCTACCTGGGTGTGTCTCTTTTTGACAATGGAGAGGTGGTTTGTTATTGTCTTCTTCTTCTTCTTCTAAGATGCTTCAGCACCTCAGTCTCGTTCCATTTCTTAGCGGCAACTGTTGGAGTCTTTGTGGAAAACCAATTAAATATGAGCCAGCTGTGTGCAGCGGCAGCCAAAAAAGCCAACACAATCCTAAATTGTGTTAACAGAGGGATACAATCAAGATCAACTATTAACATCACTCTATAAAGCCCTTAGTAAGGCCACACCTAGAGTCCTGCATCCAGTTTTGGTCACCACACTATAAAAAAGATGTTGAGACTCTGGAAAGAGTGTAGAGAAGAGCAACCAGGATGATTAGGAGGCTAAAATATACGATGAACGGTTGCAGGAACTGGGTCTGGCTAGTCTAGCGAAGAGAAGGACCAGGGGAGACAGGAGAGCATCTTCCAATATTTGAGGGGCTGCCCCAGAGAGGAGGAAGGGGGCCAAGCTATTCTCCAAGGCACCTGAAGGCCAGACAAGGAATAATGGATGGAAACTGACCAAGGAGAGATTCAACCTGGAAATAAGGAGAAATTTTCCAACGGTGAGAACCATCAACCCATGGAACAGAAGTTGCCTTCGGAAGTTGTGGGAGCTTCATCACTGGAGCTTTCAAGAGACTGGACTGCCATTTGTCAGAAATGGTGTAGGGTCTCCTGCTTGGGCGGGGGGTTAGACTAGATGACCTACAAGGTCCCTTCCGACTTTGTTAAACTGTTAATCTAGAAGAGGTTTATCATTAAGAAGGTCAGTATTAGTCAGCTTGGTGTTCTGTAGGAGTGGGGTGAAAGTCTTCCTCTCCTGTGGGGCTGGAGTATCTTAGCTGAATACCTTATTATGGAAACTTATTACACAGAGATCCAGACCCGCAGACAAATTATTCCCTGGCTTATTCTCTAGTTTTGGACCCAACTTCAACCCAGCATGACCTTCCAAGACAGCAGGATTCTGCAACGGGCACGAATATGGCTGCTTCTGGGCTCTCCCAGATCTTCTCAGATCGGAGACGAGTCGTTCTTCTTCCGTAGAAGTGTTCTGAGCCAGCTCCCCAAACACGACAAACCCTCTGAAGTGTACTCAAAGATTCTTCAGTCCCGAGGACCGGCCCATAGATTTCCACTGCTCTCCTCTCCTCTGCCTTCTGCGCATCCGCACGTCAGGCACTGGACCCAGCTGTTCCTCCTCCTCCTCATCAGCCACCTCCAGACCTGGGGGCTGTGGACTCTCCATCTGAGGGCTGATGGATGGCCCAGGCTCTCGCTCTCGCTCTCGCTCTCGCTCTCTCTCTCTCCCTCCCTCCCTCCCTCCCTCTCTCTCTGCCAGCTCCATTCCCTCTTCCTCCTCGGAGCTCTCAGGTTGCCTTGAAGCTCCCACGCCGCCTCCTCCTCTGAGTTAGCTGCCAGAGGGGCTGGCGGCCGACAGGCCACAACAAGAAGTATCTGAAACAGACCCTAAGACATCGATGGCTCAGGAGATTCTTTCTCAGTATCAAAATCTCTCAACTCCTGGCTTCTTTCCACCCGGGGGAACCTCTCTGAACCTCTCCGCCTTCCAACGCTGGCACTTCAGCCGAGCCCCAGCGCAACGGAGGGGGACAAACGCTGGAGTTGAGCTGTGGCACGGCTGGCATAGAGAGCAGGGAAGGGAGGGTGCGCGTGGACGATTAAAACAAAGAGCCCCATCCAATTTGTTCCTTCGGCCATTGTGAAGCCTGGCTCGCTTCCCAGTCTCTGGCTTTGGCATTGAATGAAGTCCGCCGCGGAGCTGCCCTTCACGGATAGGCCTGGGAGGGGGACGGTGAAAGGAGCCCAGATTAGGTACAACGCGGTGATGGGGTGTTTTTTTTTTTTCCCCCTGTCAGTCCGGATCTGACAGTCCCAAAGGGACGTGAGGATTAATCAAATTTTTTTAAAAAAAAAAAATTACAATTTTTTTTAAAAAAAGCTTTCTTCCTTCTTTTTTTTAAGGAGCCAGGGCTGCCCGCCTCTCCCCCTAAAATCCCATTGTGCGCCTTCCACTCTGACCCCCACCTTCCCTCCTCCCATGTTCCATGCGCTTGGCCCACTGCGGTGAAGCTTTTAGCGAAGAATGGGCCGGAGAAGGAGGGACGCTGTTTGGGCCTTGTTAAGTGTGATGGTGTTGCCTACGGACAGAGAGCGTTCTCATCTGCATAATTATGATCTGGCCTGTGTAATTTTGACCTCCTGCACAAAAGGGCCCCGAGAACTCGCTTCGTTTCGGTACCCGAAGGGAGAAAGCGTCTCTTAAGTGGAGGCAATTGAGGGGGGATGAGGGGTGGGCATCCTATCGGAGGCCACCACGAGGGAGGGAGGGAGGGTCCTCTCTTTGTGACCTAACCCAGACACAGGGATCTTTGGCATGTCCTGCAAGTCGCCTGTGGGAATCATCTGGAGGAATGGAGGAGGAGGAGGAAGAAGAAGAGGAAGAAGAAGAAGAAGAGGAGGAGGAGGAAGAGGAGGAAGAAGAGGAAGAGGAAGAAGGGAGGAGGAAGAGGAAGAGGAAGAGGAGGAGGAGGAAGAGGGACAGGAAGTGGAGGAGGAGAGGAAGAGGAGGAAGTTGAGGAGGAGAGGAGGAGAGGAGGAGGAGGAGGAACAGGAAGTGGAGAAGGAGGAAGAGGAGGAGGAAGAAGGAGGAGGAAGAAACAGGAAGAAGAAGAGGAGGAGAAAGAAGAAGAAGAGGAAGAAGGGAGGAGGAAGAGGAAGAGGAAGAGGAGGAGGAGGGACAGGAAGTGGAGGAGGAGAGGAAGAGGAGGAAGTTGAGGAGGAGAGGAGGAGAGGAGGAGGAGGAGGAACAGGAAGTGGAGAAGGAGGAAGAGGAGGAGGAAGAAGGAGGAGGAAGAAACAGGAAGAGGAAGAGGAGGAGAAAGAAGAAGAAGAAGAGGAGGAGGAGGAAGAGGAGGAACCAGAAGTGGAGGAGGAGGAGAGAAGGAGGAGGAAGGGGAGAAAGGAGAGGGGAGGAGGAGGAACAGGAAGTAGAGGAGGAGAAGGAAGAAGAGGAGGAAGAAGATGAGGAGGAGGAAGAAGAACAGGAAGAAGAGGAGGAGGAGGAGGAGGAGAAGGAAAACCCAAAGGTGCTTTTTCAAGAGGCAACTGGACTTCTGTAGAGTTCGGTCCAGTTGCCTCTTGAAAAAAGCACCTTTGGGACAACCATGAGATGGATGACCGAGACTCTCCATAGACTGGAGGAGGAAAAGGAACTCATCCATGAAGTGAAGTGCGTGGGGTCTCGAACAATGCTTTGAGCTCTAAGCACAGAGCGCTTATAAGCACTATCCTGAATAACGGGAAGCGAATAACAATAGAAACAGAGACAGAAATAGAAATAATCAGAATCTTTTGTGCTACATTAGAAGCTGCTTTCTTTTTCACCGAGTCTGTGCAGCTTTGGAAGTTTCATTTTTTTTAAAAAAACAAAACCCGTCCGCAGCTCATTAAAGCATCCGTGTCTTTTAGGATGAGGCTATTTTAAAGGGACAAAAACCCAGGCACAAAAGTTGCACTCCCTTGTGCCGACAAGCATCTTTTTAGACTCCAGTATCCACTGGTGCACAACAATAGGAGCCCCGGTGGCCTAGTGGTTAGAATGCAGCATGGCAGGCTGACTCTGCCCACAGCCAGGAGTTCGACTCTTGCACATGTCTTACACACCTGGCCAGAATAACAGAAGAGCCAAGTTGGAAGGGAGGTCTTCTAGTCTGATTACAGATTAACAGAGTCGGAAGGGACCTTGGAGATCATCTAGTCCAACCCCCCTCTGCCCAAGTAGGAGACCCTACACCATTTCTGACAGAGGGCAGTCCAGTCTCTTCTTGAAAGCCTCCAGTGATGAAGCTCCCACAACTTCCGAAGGCAACTTCTGTTCCATCAGTTGATAGTTCTCATGGTCAGAAAGTTCCTCCTTATTTCCAGGTTGAATCTCTCCTTGATCAGTTTCCATCCATTCTTCCTTGTCTGGCCTTCCGGTGCTTTGGAGAAGAGCTTGACCCCCTTCCTCCTCTCTGGGGCAGCCCCTCCAATATTGGAAGATGCTCTCCTGTCTCCCCTGGTCCTTCTCTTCACTAGACCAGCCAGGCCCAGTTCCTGCAACCGTTCATCGTATCTTTGAGCCTCCGGTCCCCTCATCCTCTTAGTTGCTCTTCTCGGCACTCTTTCCAGAGTCTCCACATCTTTTTTATAGTGTGGTGGCCAAAACTGGATGCAGGACTCTTAAGTGTGGCCTTACTAAGGCTTTATAGAGTGGGGTATTAGTACCTCCCTGGATTGTATCCTTCTGTTAATGCAACTTAAGGGTTGGCTCGTCTGACAGTCCAACCTGGTCTGGGAAGTTCTGCTTGAGATTCCTCACAGTTGACCCACCAAGTTCAGGCAGATCGATGGGCTTCTGACTTAATCGGTTCGTACGAGACGGAGGAAGGAAGGATGACAAACTTTGACGCGACTCTCCCCGCCACCCCCCCCCGACCTCTCAACTCTGCCGTTCTAAAGTCCGCCAGGTAAGTTCAAGAGAGAGAGAGGGGGGGGAGGGAGGGATGGGTAGGTGCGGGGAGCGGCTTCCTCGGCATCTCTGGAAATCCATGCGAGATAATGTGCTTTTCAGAGAGCTTCTGGGTGTAGGTAAGTAGATCTTTCAACTCGGCCCCCGGCTCCGAATTCAGACAAAGTAAAGCTTTCCTGTCCATTTTCTCCCAGGGAAAAAAACATATAAAGCAGCTCAGCGTTTCCTTTATGCGGTGTGAATGGCCTACCTAATTTAGACTGAATTATACCCCTAACCTTCATTTCCCCTTTGCTTCTAAGCTCCATTCAGGGGCTCCTGACTTCAGTTAATTCACTAACAATCCCAGCTGGTCCTCCTATTTTTTTTGAGCGTATTGTCTGTTCGAGCCACGGCTTCTATCTTACTCCTGGTTCCATTCTCCAATTAACCTACTGCCAAGACGGCTTTACCTCTCTCTCCCTCCCTCCCTCCCTCCATCTCTCTCTCTTCTTTTTTTTGCCCATTCCAGCACATCGGGCTTTTATTTTTTGCAAATATATATATATAACTTACATAAAACACACACACCCACACACACACACACACACACACACACATATATATATATATTCTTTTAACTCTAGGAGAGCCCTTCTTATTCTCTCCGCCTCAGCAGGGCTGCTCGAGGAAGCCCCCCCCCCAAAAAACCACCACCCTAAATTGTGATCTGGGTTAATAGCATGTGATCTGCATTTCGGAGCTGCTGGATTCTGACCGTTTCCACCCTCACCAGCCCGCCCCGCCCCCCCAAAAATGCAGGCTTGAAAATTTAGACTTGTATTGGGGTTTTTTTTCTCTCTCGCCATCATTACAGAATTGTTGAGGGATGATGCGTTCCTTTAATGGAGGGTTTGAGGGAGGGGAAAAAAAGAGGTGAATAATCCAGAAAACAAATATACTTGGGAAAGCTGGGAGGGAGGAAGGAAGGGAGGGAGGGAGGGATGGAGAGCGGAGGGGATAGAGAGAGGGAGGGAGAAATTGGAAGGGAGGCAGGGAGGGAGGGAGGGAGGGAGGAGAAAGAAGGAAAAAGAAAGGAGAATAGAAAAGAGATTAGGAGGAAGGAAGGAAGGGGAGGGAGGGAGGAGATGGAAGGAAGGGAGGGAGGATGGGAGGGAAGGAAGGAAGTTGGAGAGGGAAGGAGGGAGGGAGGGAGGAAGAAGGGAGGGAGGAAAGAAGGATGGATAGTGGAGAGGGAGGGAGGAAAGGAAAGAAGGAGGGAGGAAGGAAGGAAGGAAGGAAGGAACGGAAGGTAGGTTATGTTTCCAAGCCAAATCTATTTCCTTTTGGCATAGATGTTTTCCAAATAGACCAATTTTGCAGGGAGGGTCATAAGTGCCAGCAGCCACCGTTCATGCCAACACAGATCTCCCTCCCTCTCTCCCTTCCTCTCTCTCTGTATCTCTCTAAGTCTTTCTCTCTCTCCCTCCCTCTCTCTCTGTATCTCTCTAAGTCTTTCTCTCTCTCCCTCCCTCTCTCTCTGTATCTCTCTGTCTCCAGCCTGGCCGCTTCTCCATCCCCCGTCGTTGCCCTTACCTTCTCAGGCCAGGCGAGGAGTGACTGGGAGGGGAGGGCGAGGGGCGGGGCCAGCCAATGGTGGGATCACCTGACAGGGAGCCACAGCAGAGGGCCCAAAGAGCCGCATGCGGCTCTGGGGCCGCAGGTTGCTGACCCCTGTTCTAGTTCAACCCCCTGCTTAGGCAGGAAACCCTACACACCACTTCAGACAAATGGTTATCCAACCTCTTCTTTAAAAAACTTCCAGTGTTGGAGCATTCACAACTTCTGGATTCCTACAAGTTATCTAGCGTTTTATGAGCTGCAGCCTTCGGGGCAGGAATAACAAGGGGGCAGTGGTGAGTTTCTACCGGTTTGCCCCAGTTCGGGCAAACCGGTAAGCGGTGGTGGCGGGACGTCATCACGGATGCTCTGCACAGAAGGTTCTGCTCGCAGTTTCGAACCGGTAGCAAAGATAAGTGAATACCACTACCGCAACGGGGAGATATTCGCGTCTCTCGAGCCACTTCCAGAATTTTTTTTTTCCCCCTCAAATGAAAAATCCACAACGGTGACCAATTTCCAAAACGAATCATAGCCGCGGCAATAGCACTTATATACCGCTTCACGTGGCTTTACAGCCCTCTCTAAGCGGTTTTACAGAGCCAGCCTACTGGGTCCTCGTTTTACCGACCTGGGAAGGACGGAAGGCTGAGTCAAACCGTGAGCCGGTCAGGATCGAACTCTTGGCTGTGGGCAGAGTCCGCCTGCAATACTGCATTTTAAGCGCCGTGCTCTTCAAATAATGTCCCGAAACGCTCACCGTCCTAACAAAGTCATATCGGGAGAACAAGTTATTTTTAAAAACAGACCGTGGCAGCGACGGTTTAACTATTTTTGGAGTTTTTTTCCCCCCTAAATATATTTAAAGAATATTTAAAATTGGACTCCTAGGGGGAATGAAACATCCGCGCAGTAAATTCCTCAACCCAAGTCCTTCGGTGGCGCAGTCATAACTGAGTCATGCTAGAATGGTGGAATCGTTGGTGGATATTTCCAGATGCCCCAGCCAGCAGCGTCAATCGTGATGAAGTTAGAAACTATAGATTATCATCCTAAAAGGGCGTAATTCTGAATTTTTATTCATTTGACAAAACCTTAAGAAATTCTAGAGCAGGAATCAGCAACCTGTGGCTCTGGAGCCGCATGTGGCTCTTTCACCCCTCTGCTGCGGCTCCCTCTCACTCAAAATATGCGTCACAACCGCCAATGTGCGACACCTGCCAGCACGCGATTTATTGAGTTTTTCCAACCCCTGGTAGGCCAACCATGGAAAAGAAAAGTTTCAGAAGAAAACAGAACGTTTAATGCTAGTTTTGTGGCCGCTCAAGAAATAGTCAGGCACGGGAAAGGTTTTGTGGCTCCCGGTGTTTTCTTTTCTGTGGGAAATGGGTCCAAATGGCTCTTTGAGTGTTTAAGGTTGCAGATCCCTGCTCTAGAGGAAACTCACTAGACAGCTGGGTCATAAACTATCAAACGTTTAATAGTTTAATTCTGGGAACTAACCAAGAACCCAAGCATTTCAGATTCAAATTTTATAACCCAAAGAATCTGTATTGCCCGTGACAAAATGGGTGTGTGACACTATACTAATATCCACGTTGTTAGGGTTAACCACTGTGAGCGTAACTTGCTAATGGCAGCTGGTTAGGTTATAAATGGCGAGTTTTGTGCAGTCAGAGTTGGATCCTCACAATACTGTGTTTTTTTGAGGAGGATCTGGAGTCATCCAGGTCAAGACTGGAGACTTTTAAGAAGAGATGGACAGCTGTTTGTCTGGAATGGATTACGGTCTCCTGCCTGAGGAGGGGATGGACTAGAAGATCTCCGAGGTTCCTTCCAACACTGTTATTTTGTAGTCAGACTTCAAAGAAAGAATGAGGAAAAATGAGGAGGGGGAGAGAAAGAAGAAGAAGAATTAGAAGAAGAATTAAAAGAATGAAAATGAGAATGAGAAGAAGGAGGAGGAGGAGGAGGAGGAGGAGAAGAAAAGGAGGAGGAAGAGGAGAAAGAAGAAGGAAGAAGAAGAAGAATGAGGAGGAGGAGGAGAAAGAAGGAGAAGGAGAAAGAAGGAGAAGGAGAAAGAAGGAGAAGAAGGAGAAGAAGGAGAAGAAGAGGAGGAGGAGGAGGAAGAGGAGAAAGAAGGAAGAAGGAGGAGGAGGAGGAGGAGGAGGAGAAAGAAGAAGGAGGAGGAGAAAGAAGGAGAATAAGAAGAATAAGAGGAGGACGAGGAGGAAGAAGAAGAGGAAGAAGAAGAGGAGGATGAGATAGAAGAAGGAAGAAGAATGAGGAGAAGGAGAAGAGGAAGAGGAAGAAGGAGGAGGAGGAGGAGGAAGAAGAAGAAGAAGAAGAGGAAGAGGAAGAAGAAGAAGAAGAGGAAGAGGAAGAAGAAGAAGAAGAAGAGGAAGAGGAAGAAGAGGAAGAGGAAGAGGAAGAGGAAGAGGAAGAGGAAGGAGAAGGAGAAGGAGAAGGAGAAGGAGAAGGAGAAGAAGAAGAAGAATCCCATAGAAAAGGCCACATGTATAGGACAATATCTAGACTTCGAACATCCTTGCAGAGTCTGTCTTCTGTGGAGCTTTCCCTGGTCCTGAAAACCCTGATTTCTACCCTTTCCCAATTAGCTTGGCTCAAATTTGTGAGTCGGTAAATGATGCCTCACCTGTACGTAGAGTTAGCCTAACCTTAACCATCATGAGCACCAGGAGAAAGCAAGAAATCCCCCTTGACAAAAGTTTACAGTAAACCAGGATGGGCTTTGATGCCTGTATCGTCCCAATATCTCCATTCACCTGTCAGATTCACACCTCCTACTAAATCTGCTTTATTTCATCTAGCAAAGTGCAAGATCTTGGCTTCATTACAAGGCTAAACTATGGTTTTAAACACCCTCCCCCCCCCGTGTGGCTAGGTCAACCCACCGTCAAAATTAACCCGGGTTTTCACCCTCCAAAGTCAGCCCTGTCTCTCGCATGCGGGTGGAGAAGCGCAATCTAGAAATCCCAAGTCACCCTGTCCGTCCGTCGCCCTTCCAAAGTAAGTCAGGTAGAGAGGGTGGAAAATAGAAAACAGGGATAGTGAAAGGGTAACAATTTGGTCGTCCCTCCTTTTTGTGTGGGAAAGAACCAAGTGATCGTAAGGTACCTTCTTTCACATGTGGTGGACCTGTCCCGAAGCGATGAGGTATTGGAGAAAAATTCAAAATTGGCTACGAGAATCAACCAATGAAAAAATCGAATTGATACCTGAACCATTTCTCCTGGGAATACTAAAGATGAAATATCGGGGCGGGGGGCGGGAAAGGTATCTAATCATACATATATACTCACTGCAGCAAGAATAGCTTTACGCCCAATATTAGAAAGGAAAGGGCACACCACCAGAGGAACATATTATTCAGAAGGTTCTAGAATGTGCCGGAATGAACCAATTAACGTTAGAATTAAATGAGAAAGAGGACTCAGAAGATTATACGGTGTGGGACAATTGGTACAGGTGGATTGATAATAGAATAAAGAATAGATCAAAGTTAATATAAATCTTAAGATGCATATGTAAATGATGTTATATTGTGATGAAAAGTAAAAGAAGAAATCAATCTAACCTGTGTAGAAAAATAACACTGTCTGACTGATTGTACTGTATTGTATTATAATAAATTTCAATTAAAAAAAAAAAAAAAAAAGAACCAAGTGGTCGTAACACGGTGTGGTTTTTCTGAAAGTGTGTGTGTATGTGTGTGTGTGTTTTTTTTTTCCAAAACCAAGCACTAAGAAAGTCAATACGATGCCCGACGCCCATTTATTTTGATTTATCTCGCTAACTTCAATTGACAGTTAATTCATCAGAGGAGGAAAACGCCGGTCGAGAGGAGGGGAAAAAAAAAAAACAAACCCCACAAATCAAGAAAGATGAAGGAACAGCCTGGAAAATGTAAGGCTGGATAATACAGTTAATAAACTAAAAAGCGCATTATCGCCTGAACTCCATCTGCAGTTTTACTGATGATAAATTAAGAGCGTATCCATTTTTATAGAGCCGGGTTGAAATGCGACGAACTCACGGAAAGGACCGCGGTCTGTACAGGCTAAAAAAATGCCCCTGTGCAGGACGATGGACGCGGCGGAGAAGGGAGAGGTCAACAATTTAGCCCAATAACTGCAGTTTTATACACAGTCCTATTTATTGGACCTCTCTGGGCCTGTCCTGTCCTTTTCCTCTTTTCCTTCCTCCCTCCCTCCCTCCCTCCTTTCCCCTTCTCTCCTTCCTTCCTTCCTTCCTTCCTTCCTTCCTCCCTCCCTCCCCCTTCTCTCCTTCCTTCCTTCCTTTCTTCCATCCATCCATCCATCCCATCTCATTCCTTCCTTCCTTTCGCGCTCCCTCCCTCCCTTCCCCTTCTCTCTCCTTCCTTCCTTCCTTCCTTCCTTCCATCCATCCATCCATCCATCCATCCATCCATCCTCCCCATCTCATTCCTTCCTTCCTTCCACGCTCCCTCCCTCCCTTCCCCTTCTCTCTCCTTCCTTCCTTCCTTCCATCCATCCATCCATCCTTCCCATCTCCTTTCTTCCTTCCTTCCTTCCTTCCATCCATCCACGCCATCTCCTCCCTTCCTCCCTCCCTCCCTCCTCTCTCCCTCCCTCCTTCCTTCGATCTTTTCTTCCTTCCTTCCATCCATCCATCCCATCTCCTTTCTTCCTTCCTTCCACCCTCCTTCCCTCCCTTCCCCTTCTTCCTTCCTTCCTTCCATCCATCCTTCCTTCCATCCTCCCCATCTCCTTCCTTCCTTCCTTCCACCCTCCCTCCCTTCCCCTTCTCTTCCTTCCATCCATCCATCCATCTATCCATCCATCCTCCCCATCTCCTTCCTCCCTCCCTCCTCCTTCTCTCCTTCCTTCCACCCTCCCTTCCTGTCCCCATATGTAGCTTTCAGGTTTCCCAGGCAGGAAATCAGTGATACTCGGAGCCTGTATGGTGTTGTAGTTAAGACACCAAGCTACATACTAGGAGACTGTGAGTTCTAGTCCCTCCTTAGGCTCAAAATTCACCGGGTGACTTGGAGCCAGCCCTCCTCTCTCTCTCTCTCTCTC
Source organism: Pantherophis guttatus (assembly GCF_059756535.1). Classification (NCBI taxonomy): domain Eukaryota; kingdom Metazoa; phylum Chordata; class Lepidosauria; order Squamata; family Colubridae; genus Pantherophis; species Pantherophis guttatus. The sequence goes on from NC_142077.1 coordinate 2,649,547, forward strand.
TCTCTCTCTCTCTCTCTCTCTCTCTCTCTCCCTCTCCCTCTCCCTCTCTCTCTTTCTCTCTCTTTCTCTCAGCCCTAGGAAGGAGGCCATGGCACACCACTTGTGAAAACCTTGCCAAGAAAACCGTAGGGACCAGTGCAGCGATCTCCAGGGGTTGTGACAACTCCATGGTACAACACACGTACACATCAACTAGTGTGCAAGTTGCATTTTTTTTCCTCTTCCTGCTTATTCCACCCAGGCCGACAACCCAGATTTAGCCAAATCTGTAAATTTGATCACCCAGGACCGAAGGGAGAAAGGGCAGGAGAACGAGATCAACGCGAGAGACGGCCAATTCACAGCCACGGTGTCATTTTCTACCCGTTCATCCTTTTTTTTTTTTTCCTTCCCCGTTCATCCTTTTTTTCCCCCCCTTCCCCGTTCATCCTTTTTGAAAAATACCGAATTTCCACCGAGATGGTAAAAGCTGCCCAGAGGGCGAAGTCGGACGAGCCTTTTAATTCTGGCTTCACAGAGGGAATTCAGAAATATCTACCGGCCTACGGATTTGTCGAAATTCTCGAGAGTGTCATGGAAACAAGGACGGAGGGTGTATTATTTTTAACAAACCGCTTATTAGACGGACGCGAGCCGATCTCCCCGCTTGAGGCTTAACTGCAACACAACCATAATCCGACAACCTCTTTTGTTATTTTATTTTTTTTCCTTGTTGTGTCCCTGCCGTGACGTTGGCCATCGTCTCATCTTCCGACCGGGAGGGGAGTGAAATAATCAGAATAAGGCACTTAAAAAAAAAAAAAAAGGAACCATTTTGGGTTTTGATTTTGATATTTTTCGGCGGAGGGAGAAACGAATGAATCTTCATCATCAAATCGGCAGCGTTGTTTTTTTTTTTCCGGTGATCCTGATGAAGACGGCTATAGCGGGAAGTCCTCAGACTTACGACTGGCCCGAATTTCTGACGCTAAGCAGGAGAAACTTCGTCCCGTTTTATGATCTTTCTTGCCACGAGCCATTGAGTGAATCGTCACGGTTCTTTAATTAGTTAACCTGGTTGTTCGGCGAGACGGTTGTTAAGTGAGCTTTAACCCCTGTTTTAGGACGGCTGTTTGTTAGATCCCCCTGCCGTTGCTAAGTTAGTCACACGGTCGTTAAGCGAATCCGGCTTGACCCCCATCGACTTTGCTGGTCAGAAGGCTGAAAAAAGGGAATCACGTGACACACACCCCTTTTTGGGGGGGGCTGGATGACCAGAAGACCTCCGAGGTCCCTGGGATTCTATGGTTCTGAGATAGATAGATAGATAGATAGATAGATAGATAGATAGATAGATAGATGGATGGATGAATGGATATAGATGGATAGGTGAGATAGATAGATAGATAGATAGATAGATAGATAGATAGATAGATAGATAGATAGATAGAGATAGAGATAGATAGATAGATAGATAGATAGATAGATAGATAGATAGATAGATAGATAGATAGATAGATAGATAGGTGAGAGAGAGAGATGATAGATAGATAGATAGATAGATAGATAGATAGATAGATAGATAGATAGATAGATTGATAGATAGATAGATAGATAGAGATAGGTAGAGAGAGAGAGAGAGATAGGTGTGTGTGAGAGAGAGATGACAGACAGACAGACAGACAGACAGACAGACAGACAGACGAGACTAGAGAAACATTTGACCAGGATGGTATAAGGGCTTTTAGCAGGGGGTTGGACTAGAAGACCTCTGAGATCCCTTCCAACTCTGTAATTCTATAATCCCAGATCAGTTAAATCAGTGGAAGCGGCTTGCCTCCAGAAGTTGTGGCTGCTCCATCACTGGAAGCTTTTAAGAAGTGATTGGAGAAAACATTTGACCGGGATGGTATAAGGACATCCTCCCTTTAGCAGGGGGTTGGACTAGAAGACCTCCAAGGTACCTTCTGTTAGTCTGTTATCTCAGATATTGAATGAGATGGTCTCGTAGAACTCATAAAACGGTGGGATTTATATATAATCTCCCTATCCCCCTCTCTCTCTTTCCCTCTCTCTCTCTTTCTCTCTCGCTCTCTCTCTCCCCATTCCTCCTCCTCTCTCTTCCCCTCTCTCTCTCTCTCTCTTTCTCTCTCTGACACTTCCTCTCTCCCCCTCTCTCCCTCCTGCTCTCCCTCTCTCTTTCTCTCTTTCCCTCCAGCTCTCCCTCTCTTTCTCTCTCCTTCCCTCCCTTCCTCTCCACCTCCCTCCTTCTCTCTCCCTCTCTTTTCCTTTCTCTCTCCTTCCCTCCCTTCCTCTCTCCCTCTCTCTCCCCCTCCCTCTCTCTTTCTCTCCCTCCCTCCTTCCCTTCCTCTCTCTCTCCCTCTACCCTTCCCTCCTTCTCTCTCTCCCTCTCTCCCCCTCTCTCTTTCTCCCTCCCTTCCTTCCTCTCTGCCTCCCTCCTTCTCTCTCTCCCTCTCTGTTCCTCTCTCTCTCCTTCTCTCCCTCCCTCTCTCCCTCCCTCTCTCTTTCTCTCTCCTTCCCTCCCTTCCTCTCCACCTCCCTCCTTCTCTCTCCCTCTCTTTTCCTTTCTCTCTCCTTCCCTCCCTCCCTCTTTCCCTCCCTCTCTCCCTCCCTCTCTTTCTCTCCCTCCCTCCTTCCATTCCTCTCTCTCCCTCTACCCTTCCCTCCTTCTCTCTCTCCCTCTCTCCCCCTCTCTCTTTCTCCCTCCCTTCCTTCCTCTCCGCCTCCCTCCTTCTCTCTCTCCCTCTCTTTTCCTTTCTCTCTCCTTCCCTCCCTTCCTCTCTCCCTCTCTCTCTCCCTCCCTCTCTCTTTCTCTCCCTCCCTCCTTCCCTTCCTCTCTCTCTCCCTCTACCCTTCCCTCCTTCTCTCTCCCCCTCTCTCTTTCTCTCCCTCCCTCCTTCTCTCTCCCCCCCTCCATTTCTCAACCCCGCCGGTCACAAGCGAACTATTCTTGGTTCTCCCTTCATCCGTTTTGTTTTGAGTGGCGATGATAAAATGCCAGTTCAGAGGCCGGCATTCGCGGATGCCTCTCCGAAAAGGCAAAGAAAACACCGACTTCCTATTTCTGCTTGTGAATCGGAGCGTTTCTATTTTGAGAGGAAAGGCCCTCGCGCCCGAATTACAAGATGAATTATTACCCCTTATGGAAATAACGGGAGAAAATATGGCCGGGATATTCTCGGTTCGGTCTTTCGGCTGGCTGGCTGGCTTGGCTATCTGCAAACTCCCACCCCTCCCCATCTCAATTCCTTATATACCCATGTTTTCAACCTCATTCCTAGCATATTCTTTGGCAACGTTGGAAGGTCGGAAGGTGACCTCATCGTGGCCTGGCTTTCGGAGAGAGCATCAGAAAAGAAGCTCCCATCTTCTTCTCGGAACATCTTGGACCATGTTTTAAGACGTCCTAGCTAGAGGAGATAGCAGGCATCTCTGCTTAGTCCTTAGCGACAATATGCTTTTTCCCTTCCCTTCTGATTTCTCCTTCCTTTTCCTCTGATGGGGGAAACCTCCTAGGTTTAGAATAGGACAACAGAGTGGGGCTTGGGACCTTGGAGGTCTTCTAGTCCAACCCCCTACTCAAGCAGGAAGCCCCACACCACTTCAGACAAAGGGTTATCCAACATCTTCTTAAAAACTTCCAGTGTTGGAGCATTTACAACTTCTGGTGGCAAGTTGCTCCACGGATTAATTGTTTTAAACTATCAGGAAATTCCTCCTTCGTTCTAAGTTGCTTCTCTCCTTGATTCGTTTCCACCCGTTGCTTCTTGTCCTGCCCTCGGGTGCTTTGGAGAACAGCTTGACTCCCTCTTCTTTGGGGCAGCCCCTGAGATATTGGAACACTGCTATCCTGTCTCCCCTGGTCCTTCTTTTTATTAAACTAGACACCCCCAATTCCTGCAACCGTCCTTCGTATGTTTTAGCCTCCAGTCCTCTATAATCCTCTTTGTGGCTCTTCTCTGCACTCTTTCCAGAGTCTCAACATCTTTTTCACATCGTGGCCACCAAAACTGGAGGCCGTATTCCAAGTGTGGCCTTACCAAGGCCTTATAAAGTGGTATCAACACTTCACGTGATCTTGATTCTATCCCTCTGTTGATGCAGCCCAGAACTGTGTTGGCTTTTTTGGCAGCTGCAGCCCATTGGGGCGAATATTTCTCTCCAGGACTCCGTATTCCATCGGCGGTTAGCCAAATAAACGAGGCACGTAGGATTTACGCGGCGCCCTGATCTTCCTCCATGTGGATTTGCTTTTTTCCCTGCTTTGGGTTCGGTTTTCAAAAGTCCCCCAGGGCCGCAGAGGGAACACACAGGCTGATTTATTTCGGGGGTGCCGTGACTTGGACGTATTGGCGAGGAAGGGAGTTAATAGTCTCGGGGAAAGTGGGGGAAGGGGGGGGCGGGGGAAATGACTTTGGAGAAATGCAATCCCATCACGTAGAGACTGGGAGTGTTGTGTTTTCTTTCTTTTTGGGGGTGGGGGGGTGGGTGGGGGTGGGTGGGTGGGGGGGGATGCTGTTTGGATCGAGGTGATTTTTTTATGTTTTATTTTTTTGGCAAGGAAAAGAAAAGTTTCAGATGGTGGAAGTTAGAAAGGTTCCTAAATGAACCGGTACGCTCTGCACATAGAATTAGAATTAGAATTGGAATTGGAATAGAATAGAATAGAATAGAATAGAATAGAATAGAATAGAATGGAATGGAATGGAATGGAATGGAATGGAATGGAATGGAATAGAATGGAATGGAATGGAATGGAATGGAATGGAATGGAATGGAATGGAATAGAATAGAATAGAATAGAATAGAATAGAATAGAATAGAATAGAATAGAATAGAATAGAATAGAATAGAATAGATGGGATGGAATGGAATGGAATGGAATGGAATGGAATGGAATGGAATAGAAAAATAGGATAGGATAAGTTAGGATGGGATAGAATAAAATAGAAAATATAGAATAGAATAGAATAGAATAGAATAGAAGAGAAGAGAAGAGAAGAGAAGAGAAGAGAAGAGAAGAGAAGAGAAGAGAAGAGAAGAGAGAATAGAGAATGCAATGGAATGGAATGGAATAGAATAGAATAGAATAGAAAAATAGGATAGGATAAGTTAGGATGGGATAGAATAAAATAGAAAATATAGAATAGAATAGAATAGAATAGAATAGAATAGAATAGAATAGAGAAGAGAAGAGAAGAGAAGAGAAGAGAAGAGAAGAGAAGAGAAGAGAAGAGAAGAGAAGGGAGAATAGAGAATGCAATGCAATGGAATGGAATAGAATAGAATAGAAAAATAGGATAGGATAAGTTAGGATGGGATAGAATAAAATAGAAAATATAGAATAGAATAGAATAGAATAGAATAGAATAGAATAGAGAATAGAATAGAATAGAATAGAAGAGAAGAGAAGAGAAGAGAAGAGAAGAGAAGAGAAGAGAAGAGAAGAGAAGAGAAGATAGGATAGAATATAGAATAGAATAGAATAGAGGATAGGATAGAATATAGAATAGAATAGAATAGAATAGAATAGAATAGAATAGAATAGAATAGAATAGAATAGAATAGAATAGAAAATAGGATAGGATAGGATAGGATAGAAAACATAACATGGAATGGAACGGAACAGAACGGAACGGAACAGAACAGAACAGAACAGAAAAGAACAGAACAGAACAGAGCAGCTTTTATGTTGCAATCAAATGCAAGCGTTCTGATGGAGGAGGCGTTGGAGAGGCAGAATTGTTTGAAAGCATATGTGTCAATTTCCCCCTTCCCGGATCCCACTCGGGTCTGGTTGTGTGAGAGTGTTTTGTTTTCAGAAAGCAGAAATTGGGGGGTGGGGGGGAGCCAAGTGTGTGATCCCGAATGGCCCCACCTGCTCTTTGAAAAAAAAAAAGCACAAGCAAAAGAGAGCCGTGGAGCATGGGGTGTGCGGTGGGCGGGTGTCAGGGAACAAGCTCATTTGTTGATCTTTTAATAAATTAAGGCTTTATGAGCGGCCTGGCCCAGTGCGGTAAGTATATTGTGGGTAGGAATCGCTCCTCGTGGGAAACGTTTGCGCAGAGTGCGCTCCGGTTTCCACACATGCCGGCCAGCCCCAGAAGTTGGCTTTGCTTTCCTTGGGTCCCCGGTGACCGTCCCGCGGAAGAGCTACGACCGGCGCACAGAGGCTTCGCTTATTATTTGTGAAAGGAAAATATTTTCAGAGAAGGAGAAATAGAGAGACTCCTGCGCTGAGGGCCCGGTTCCATGTTGGCCTCTGCCCAGATAAAATGTGAGAAAGAAAGAAAGAAAGAAAGAAAGAAAGAAAGAAAGAAAGAAAGAAAGAAAGAAAGAAAGAGAGAGAGAGAGAGAGAGAGGAGGGAGGGAGGAAGGAAGGAAGGGAGGGAAGAGGAAGGGAGGGAAGGAAGGGAAGGAGGCAGAGAGGAAGGAAGAAAAAGGAAAAGAAAGAGAGAGAGAGAGAGAGAGAGGAAGGAAGGAAAGAAAGAGAAAGAATGAATGAATGAAAGAAAGAAAGAAAGAAAGGGAAAGGAAGGGAAGGGAAGGAAAGGAAACAAAAGGAAAGGAAAGGAAAGAAAGAGAGAAGAAGGGAAGGGAAGGGAAGGAAAGGAAGAGAGAAGAAGGAAAGGAAAAGAGAAGAAGGGAAGGAAAGGAAAGGAAAGGAAAGGAAAGGAAAGGAGGCAGAGAGGAAGGAAGAGAAAGAAAAAGAGGAAGAGAAAGAAAGAGAGAGAGAGAGAAAGGAAAGAAGGAAGGAAGGGAAGGAAGGAAGGAAGGAAGGAAGGAAAGAAAGAAAGAAAGAAAGAAAGAAAGAAAGAAAGAAAGAAAGAAAGAAAGAAAGAGTTACTCGGCCTTTCCTCCTCTTTCTACCTTCCCCAACTAACATGTTGAGAGTTCCTTCAGAGAGGTCTTCCTTCGTTCTATCAGCAGCTCCCCACCCCACCCCAAAAAACACAACATTGCTTGTTCAAATCCGAGGCCCGGAATTTCCGAGGCTGGAGCGAAGGTGAAAGAAGAGAGCAACAGGAAGGGTAGTACAAGTTTCCAACCAGCAAGGCTCTGAAGTTGAGTCGGTCAAGCATTCCAAAAATTGAAGAGGTTGGCCGCCAAAGTTATGAGCAAGCCGCGAGAAGCTCTGAGCTACCTTTGTTCGCTGCAGGATGGAGAGAGCCGGTCAAGGGAGCCCGTCCAAGTTCTGGAGGAAAAACACATTTGGATTGGGATGATCTGACTCAGGGGTGTCAAACTCGAATTTCATTGAGGGCCGCATCGGGGCTGTGGTCGACCTCGGGGGCGGGCGGGGGGGGCGACTGGGTGGGTGTGGCCAACTTGATGCCACTCCCCAAACTGCTGGCCCGATCTTTCCTCTTCGCATTGGGTAGACCAGGACGGCCCCGCAAGCTGAATCCAATGGTGGGATTCAGCCGGTTCGAGCCGATTCTGTCGAACCGGTTGTTTAATTGCTAGCTGGCCCCGTCCCTCCTTGCCCCGCTCCTTCCGGGAGTCCCCAAGCACCCTGTTTTTGCTCCCAGGAGGCTTCAGGGAGACCTACTAGGCCCAACGGGACTGGGGGGCATGTTTTTGTTCTCGAAGGGGGGCGCAGGAGGCCAAGTGGCCACACCCACCATGGCCACGCCCACCCAGCTGGTCATTCGGGCAGAGAACCAGTTGTTAAATTATTTGAATCCCACCAGTGGCCTATTGGAATGACAAACAGGCACCCCACTGGTGACCTCTTTTGGTCCTCCTGAGTCTTTGGATTCTCCAAGCAGTGCGCTGGAGAATAGAAATAGAAATAGAAATAGAAATAGAAATAGAAATAGAAATAGAAATAGAAATAGAAATAGAAATAGAAAAGAAATAGAAATAGAACAGAATTAGAGTAGAATACAATAGAATAGAATTAGAGTTGAGTGTAGAGTAGAGTAGAGTAGAGTAGAGTAGAGTAGAGTAGAATAGAATAGAATAGAATAGAATAGAATAGAATAGAATAGAATAGAATAGAATAGAATAGAATAGAATAGAATAGAATAGAATAGAATAACTTATATTTGGCCAAGTGTGATTGGACACACAAGGAATTTGTCTCCGGTGCGGAAGCTATCAGCGGACATACAAGCAGCAAATGATGGATCATGTTCATAATCATAAATTACCGTCGTCATAAATCACACGATCCAGCGCTCAGCGATAGTCATAGGGGGACTCAATAAGCAATCAACCCCAATCATAATAGGATGCTCAACAAAAGCTATCCACTACATCACTCATCAGATAACAAACCATCAAGTCAGGGTCATCAGAAGCCAAGGAAAAAAGCTAACAGGAAAGATGTGAAAGGATAACAGCCATGCAGCCTTCATCCGCGGTTCGACTCCCCAGGGCATAAGACAGTGTCGTAGGAGGGAATTAGTTGTTTAGCAGAGTGATGGCGTGTGCGAGAGGTCTCTTTTCAACTAGGTTGACTCAAGGTTGACTCAGCCTTCCATCCTTTCTAAGGTGGGTAAATTGAGGACCCAGTTTGTGGGGGCAATAAGCTGACTTTGTATAAAATATACGAATGTATGAAGGCTATTGCTTAACGCATTGTAAGCCGCCCTGAGTCTCCGGAGAAGGGCGGCATATAAATCAAATTAAAAAAAAAAAAACTATGAAAAATCGTTGTGTTTCAGTGCATACGGAGATAGGCGAATCTGAAATAATCTCTCAAATTGAATCCCATCAAAGCTTTCTTCCTCCTTTTAAAGGTAAAGGTAAAGGTTCCCCTCGGACATATGTGCTAGTCGTTCCCGACTCTAGGGGCCGGTGCTCATCTCCGTTTCAAAGCCGAAGAGCCAGCGCTGTCCGAAGACGTCTCCGTGGTCATGTGGCCGGCGTGACTCAACGCCAAAGGCGCACAGAACGCTGTTCCTTTCCCACCAAAGGGGGTCCCTATTTTTCTACTTGCATTTTTTCCCCAGTGCTTTCGAACTGCTAGGTTGGCAGAAGCTGAGAGAAGTCACGGGAGCTCACCCCGTTCCGCGGCACACGGGATTCGAACCGCTGAACTGCCGACCTTTCGATCGACAAGCTCAGCGTCTTAGCCACTGAGCCAAGCAAACCTTGGAAGGAGCCGAGATGGCTTTGAATTCTGCCCACAACAGGACGACAGCAAAAATTCACCGCGTTCCGCTTAATTGCCTCTCTCTTCCAAAGTGCCGAGCCTCCCCCCCACCTACCCGCAAAAGAGGGGGGGGTTGTACAATGCACTCAAACCTTCCTAGGGAAGTGGCCTTCCTAGACTCGGCAGGGCTGTTGTTCCTCCACCGACATAAAGAGCAGGGACACATCAGAGGGGAAGAGGTTCAAATCCTGACCGAAAATAAGGAGGAATCAATAGATGGAAGACAATGAGGGCTGTTCTACATGGCGGCAAAGAAGTGACGTCGACTTGGCCACGCCCACCCTGTCACATGACTGCCTAGTCACATGATAGTCCAGTCACATGACCAACAAGCCATGCCCACCCAGCCACATGCCCGCCGAGTCACATGACCACTAAGCCACGCCCAGCCAGTCACATGGCCACCCAGTCACGTGAACAGGCCACACCTACCCAGTCACATGGCCACCCGGTCACAGGACCACCCAGTCACATGACCACCAAGCCGCACCCACCCAGTCACATGACCACCAAGCCACGCCCGCCCAGCCACATGCCCAACGACGCCCGCCCAGTCACATGACTACTCAGTCACATGACCAACAGGCCACACCCACCGTCACATGACTACTCAGTCACATGACCAAGAGGCCACACCCACCATCACATGGCACACAGTCACATGACCAACAGGCCACACCCACCGTCACATGGCACACAGTCACATGACCAACAGGCCACACCCACCCAGCCACACCCCCAGAGCCAGTAGTAAAAAGTTTTGAATCCCACCTGCGGGGAAGGAGAGGAAGCTCTTACCTCCCATCCGAAATTCGTTTCCTTCAACGTGGTCCTGGGGAAAGTCACGTAGGGCCCAAACCTCTCTCCGGCTTCCAGCTTCTTTTTGGTCCAGATCCCCAACCCTGCTCCGGGAACGGAGGATTCCCTCAGTTCGAAGTCGGACGGGATGGGAATATCGTCGGGAATGTAGACGGGGGCCTCGTACGGAGAGCCCTCTTTGGGGTGGAAGTCCTCGCCCGCGGGGAAAGGGGAGGGGGGCCCGATGGGTATGGGAGACATGATGCTGTCCTCCGTCTCCTCTTCTGCGCTTTCGCCGGCCAGGAGCTCTGCCTCGGTTTCGTACATGTTATTCACGATTTCGTGGTCGCCTGTGGAAAGAAAGCGGAAAAAAAAAATCAATCAATCTATGACGAAGGTCTCCTAAGGAGAACGGTTGAGGTTCTTCATACAGGTTCAGAGAATCACAGCTTGATAAGAAGGGACCTCCAGAGACGTTTAGTCCAGGGGTGTCAAACTCGGTTTAATTGAGGGCCGCATCAGGGTTGGGTTCGACCTTGGAGGGCCGGAGGGGGGGCATGGCCATGATGGACATGGCATGGGACTCGTATCAGGGACACCTTCCTTCCTTCCTTCCTTCCTTCCTTCCTTCCTTCCTTCCTTCCTTCCTTCCTTCCTTGGGACCGGTTTTTTTCACACTTAACGATCGTTGTGTGGTCAAGTGGTCAAAAATTCAGACGCTTGGCAACTGACTCGTATTTGTGACGGTCACAGTAGTCCGGGGGGGGGTCATGTGATTCCCCTTTTGCGACCTTCCAACAAGCAAAGTCAAGGGGGAAGCTGGATTCGCTTAACGACCACTTAACAATTGCCGTGATTCCACTCAACCACAGTTGGCAAGAAAGATTTTTGAATTGGGACAAAACTCACTGAACAAATGTTTCACTTAGCAACGTAAATTTTGGGCTCCTTTCCTGTCGAAAGTCGAGGACTGCTATAGTGTGGGTTTGAGTCCTACCGGGACCCACTCGGTTTGACCGTCGTGCCAATCCTGGCTAGGAAGTGGAAGTAGCCTTCCTGGGAAATTGTGCCCGTTTTCTCTTTTTAAACCAGCCCTGTTGGTTTAATCCAAAATTTGGGGTCTGGATTGTTAAGAGAATAGGTTGTTAAGGAGAACAGACCATCCTTCAAGTCCAACGCAACCAGTTTTTCCTCGAATGCGCCAACACAGCTCACGCACCCCTCCCTCTGGGCCTCTCACACGCTTAAAAGTGGCTTCACAAAGCATCGTCCGAATTTAGACGATGAAAATGGGTTTTTTGGTTTTCGGAGGAGAGGAGAGAGAGAGAAAGAGGGAGAGGGAGAGAGAAAGAGGGAGGAAGAGAGAAAAAGAATGAGAGAGAGAAAGAGGGGGAGAAAGGGGGAGAGAGAGAGAAAGAAGGAGAGAGAAAGAGGGAGAGATAGGGGAAGAGAGAGAGAAAGAGAGAAAAAGAGGGAGAGAAAGAGGGAGAGGGAGAGAGAAAGAGGGGGAGGGGGAGAGAAAGGGGAAGAGAGAAAAACAATGAGAGAGAGGGGGAAATAGAGAGAGAGAAAGAAGGAGAGAGAAAGAGGGAGAGATAGGGGAGAGAGAGAAAGAGAGAAAGAGGGAGAGAGAGAGAGAGAAAGAGAAAAAGAGGGAGGAAGAGAGAAAAAGAATGAGAGAGAGAAAGAGGGAGAGAGAGAAAGAGGAGAGAGAGAAAGAAGGAGAGAGAAAGAGGGAGAGATGGGGGAGAGAGAGAAAGAGAGAAAGAGGGAGAGAGAGAGAGAGAAAGAGAAAAAGAGGGAGGAAGAGAGAAAAACAATGAGAGAGAGAAAGGGCGAGAGAGGGCGAGAGAGAGAGAAAGAAGGAGAAAGAGGGAGAGATAGGGGAAGAGAGAGAGAAAGAGAGAGAAAGAGGAGAGAGAGAAAGAAGGAGAGATTAAGAGGGAGAGAGGGGGGGAGAGAGAGAGAAAGAGAGAGAGAGGGAGAGAGAGAAAGGAGAGAGAGAGAAAGAGGGAGAGAGGGAGGGAGGAATGCAATCATAACCCATTTGCAAAACAGAGCAAAACAGGGCATTTTTCACGCTCCTTTCTCCGTTTCAGCGGCGAAAGCAACCTCCCCACTTCCATTTTTTCTTTTTTAAAGAAAAAAAGTCACGTAGCTCTAAAACACTTATTTAATTTAGGCGCATTCAGAGGGATAATTATGAGGTTAGAAGTGGGCGGAAGGTTATCTGGGTTTTGACTTCCACCGGTGGGTGCTTTTTGGGGGGATGGGGGGGGGGCTTTTCAGGGGCTGGGGGCAGAGTTTGGGAGCAGAGCAGGGAGGGAGGTCGCCAGTGAAAACCCTCCCAGGAGGGGAAAAAAATCTTTCTCTCTATACATATATATATATATATATATATATAAATGGGACAGAGGCAAAACAAAAGGGGGAAAATGGCAAGGGGCAAATAATGAGCCGAATTAGTCCAAGTCGGTGACCGCATCAAGTTAGCGGTAATTGGCATGTGCCCCCTGTAAGTTGTGGCAGGGCCACAGCAGTGTCCAACGGGACGGACGGAGGTTTACGTTGGTCCTTTATTGTGAGTTATTTTATTTTATTTTATTTTTATTTTATTTTTTGAACGCTTGCACAGACGCACACATGCCCATGCAGAGCTGGGCTAAATAGCTTTTGAATCTCAGAAAGCCAGCCCCCTCCCCAGCCTCCCGAACAATTAGGAAATTAGCCGTGATTATTGTAGCAAGGCTGCAAATGGCTGCATGGCAAAGGAAGGTCATTTCCTTTGAGAGGTTTGGTTAGTGCCCCTTTCTGCTTTTTTGGGGGGTGGGGGTGGGGGTGGGGTGGGGGGTGGAAGGGAATTCGTAAAGGCAAAAATTAGCAACCTGTCCCGACAAGGCTGTGAAGTTGGTGGGTATCTTTGTTGTTAAAATGAGGGGGGAGGGAGGGAGGGAGGGAGGGAGGAAGAGGAAGCAGAAGTGGGAAAGAGGAAGGGGAAGAAGGAGAAAGAGGAGGAGGAGGAAGGAGAAGGAGAGGAAGAAGAGGAGGGAAAGAGGAGGAGGAGGAGAAGAAGGTGAAGAGGAGGAGGAGGAAGAGGAGGGGAGGAGAAGGAGGGGGAAGAGGAAAGGAAGAGGAGGAGGAGGAGAAGAGGATGAGAGGGGGAGAAGGAGGAACAGGAAGGAAAGAGAAGGAGGAGGGGAAGTGGAAGAGAGGGGGAGGAGGAGGAGGGGAAGTGGAAGAGAGGAGGAGGAAGAAGGAGGAAGGAGAGAAGGAGGAGAATGTGAAGAGGAGGAGAAGAAAGAGGAAGAGGAAAGGAAGAAGAGGGGAAGTGGAAGAGAGGGGGAGGAGGACAGGGAGGGGAAGAGAGGAGGAGGAAGAAGGGGGAAGGAGAAGGAGAGAAGGAGGAGAAGGTAAAGAGGAGGAGAAGAAAGAGGAAGAGGAAAGGAAGAGGAGGGGAAGAGGAAAGGAAGAGGAGGAGGAGGAGGAGGAGAGGAGAAGGAGAAGAAGGTGAAGAGGAGGAGGAAGAGGAGGAGGGGAAGAGGATGAGGGGGAGGAAGAGGAAGAGGAAGGAAAAAGAAGGAGGAGGGGAAGTGGAAGAGAGGGGGGAGGAGCAAGGGAAGTGGAAGAGAGGAGGAGGAAGAAAGGGGAAGGAGAAGGAGAGAAGGAGGAGAAGGTGAAGAGAAGAAGAAGAAAGAGCAAGAGGAAAGGAAGAGGAGGAGGAGGAGAAGGAGAGGAGATGGAGAAGAAGGTGAAGAGGAGGAGGAAAAGGAAGAGGAAGGAAAGAGAAGGAGGAGGGGAAGTGGAAGAGAGGAGGAGGAAGAAGGGGGAAGGAGAAAGAGAGAAGGAGGAGAAGGTGAAGAGGAGGAGAAGAAAGAGCAAGAGGAAAGGAAGAGGAGGAGGAGAGGGGAGGAGGAGGAGGAAGGAGAAGGAGAAGAAGAGGAGGGGAAGGTAAACAAGGTGAAGAGGAGGAGGAGGAGGAGGAGGAGGAGGAGGAGGAGGAAGTCGGTGTTCATCAGAGCACCTGCTTTGGGGGGAGAGGAGGAGAAAGAGAGAAGGGAGGGGAGCAATTCTGCTTACACAAACATCCCCCCAGAAACAGGCTTTTCAGAGGCATTAATACGCCATAATCCCGAAAATACTTGTGGTTGCAATAAATGTTTGTCCTCTGGGTATTAGCAAGTCAAATGATTTCCCACTCGGGCGATTAGCCTCTTTGGAGGCTGAAGGGAGCAGGGATTCCAGCCGGGCGGAGAAGGAGGAAGGCTGGCTGGCGGAAAAGAACCCCGGCCCTCCGAGAGGAACTTGACACGGGGGGGGGGGGCTGCACCCCCCTTCCAAACGGCCCTGGTTTTGGGGGGGTGGGAGTGGGCTTCCCTCAAGGTTCAAGAAAGTGCATAACCTGCTTTAAAAAAAAAAAAACAATGTTTTCCTTCGAAGGAGTTTCTGTGAATGGTGGAGGGAGCTTGGGGTCCCAAGTTGAATGAAAAGAAGGACTGGGGGGGTGGTGGGGTGGTGGGGGGGATGGGGACATGATAGTAATATTTGAGGAGCTGTCACAGAGAGGAGGGGGTCCACCTATTCTCCAAAGAATCGGAAGGTAGGAGGAGGAGGGGGGAGGAGGAGGAGGAGAAGGAAAAGATGGAGAAGGAGAAGATGGAGAAAGAAAGAAAGAAAGAAAGAAAGAAAGAAAGAAAGAAAGAAAGAAAGAAGGAGGAGGGGGGAAGAAAGAAGAAGAAGGGAGGAGGAGGAGAGGGAAGGAGGAGGAGAAGGAAAAGATGGAGAAGAAGATGAAGAAAGAAAGAAAGAAAGAAAGAAAGAAAGAGAAGGAGGAGGAGGGGAAGAAAGAAGAAGAAGGGAGGAGGAGGAGAGGGAAGGAGGAGGAGAAGGAAAAGATGGAGAAGAAGATGAAGAAAGAAAGAAAGAAAGAAAGAAAGAAAGAAAGAAAGAAAGAAAGAAAGAAAGAAAGAAAGAGAAGGAGGAGGAGGGGAAGAAACAAGAAGAAGGGAGGAGGAGGAGGGAGGAGGAGGAGAAGGAAAAGATGGAGAAGGAGGAGAAAGAAAGAAAGAAGAAAGAAAGAAAGAGGAGGAGGAGAGGAAAGAAGGGAGGAGGAGGAGAGGGAAGGAGGAGGAGAAGGAAAAGATGGAGAAGAAGATGAAGAAAAAAGAAAGAAAGAAAGAAAGAAAGAGAAGGAGGGGGAGGAGGGGGGAGGAGGAGGAGAAGGAAATGCTGGCTGGGGAATTCTGGGAGTTGAAGTCCAGACAAGTTGCCAAGGTTGAGAAACACTGAAGTGCCGTGGCACATGGGAAGCCCAATCTCTAGGTCAAGGTTGTCCCGAAGGTGCTTTTTCAAGTGGCAACTGGACTTTCTCGGGTTTTTTTTTCCCTTGAAGAGGTTTCGCTTCTCATCCCGGAAGCTTCTTCAATTCTGAATGAAGCACGGACTGATCCGTTCCCCACCATTCAGCCAGAATGGAAGAAGCTTCCGGGATGAGAAGCGAAACCTCTTCACGGAAAAAAAAAAAACCTCACGAGAAAGTCCAGTTGCCTCTTGAGAAAAAAATAAATAAAAAGCACCTTTGGAATACGGGAAGCCTGTCATTTGAAAGGCAAAGAGATCGACAGTAGAACTAAGGAGGAATTTCCTGACAGTGAGGACAATTAACCAGTGGAACGACTTGCCACCAGAAGTTCTGAACGCTCCAACATTGGAAGTTTTTAAGAAGAGATTGGATAACCATTTGTCTGAAATGGCATAGGGCCGTGATGGCGAACCGGTGGCACGCGTGCCACAGGTGGCGCGCGGAGCCATGTCACCTGGCACGCCAGCTTAGCTCCGGCGTGCATGCGTGCGCCGGCCAGCTGATTTTCGGGCCTTCTGGGCCTACCAGAAGTAGGGAAACAGGCTGTTTCCTGCCTCTGGAGAGCGAAGGGGTGGGGAGTCTTTGGAGGCTGGGGACAGCAAAAAACGTCAATTCCTGTCCAACCGGAAGTTGGGAAACGGGCCATTTCGGGCCTCCGAGGGAGTGGGGAAGGCTGTTTTCACCCTCCCCAGATGCATAGAGAGGAACTGGAGCCAGGTGAGAAAGAAAAACGGGCCTACCGGGCCATTGTATGCCAGGAGCGGGGGGGGGATAGGGTGGTTGCATGCGTGGGGCGGGGCGCATAGAATTATGGGTGTGGGCACACACTCGCATGAACCTCCCCCGCCACCCGCCTTCCTGACACGCGATGGCAAAAAGGTTAGCCATCACTGGCATAGGGCCACATGTGCCAGAGGTGGCACACAGAGCCCTCTCTCTGGGCATGTGTGTGGGTACCGGAGCGCCAGAAAAAGGCCTGAAAACAGCCCAAAAACTGGCCAAAACTGGCCAATAAACAGGGTGATTTCAGGCTGTTTTCAGATCATTTTAGACTGTTTTTCGGGTCATTTTCAGGTTGTTTTTCAGGCCAAAAACGGCTTGGAAAAGAGCCCGAAAACAGCCAAAACACAAATATGCACGTGCCAGCCAGCTGGTTTTTGGGTTTTCGGTGCTCCAGCACGCGGGTTCCAATTCGGGCACTCGGTGCCGAAAAAGTTCCCCATCACTGGTATAGGGTTTCCTGCCTAAGCAGCGGGCTGGACTAAATGACCTCCAAGATCCCTTCCAACTCCGTCCTTCTATTCCAACTCTGCCTTGAGCTACGAGAGCGGGATGGCCGCCACCTTTCAAAGAGGCCAAAGGTGCGCGTGAATCTTCCCTCCGTCTTCAATCCCAGGGTCAAAATGAAAAATAAATAAATAAATAAAATGTGAGCCATCATGCCAAGCGAAGAGAATTCCCCGTGATTTCCTTTCGAAATAACCAAAAAGTCAGCTTGGCGAGAGGAAATCGGGAAGATGTTGGCAACGGCCTGAGATGGGGGAAAGTAGGAGAGCCAAAAGGACCCCGATGAAATTGCCGAGAAGCTGCAGCGGGATGTCATCGCCCTGGATATTGGTTTTGTACGAATTTTGTATCGTTTCGTGTCATTCGTCTGGTGTCACCTTTCTGGAGGGCAAGGACGGACGTCTGGGGGGCCTTGGCACTTGGGATGAGACTTTGGAGCAAAGTTTGGGGGGGGGATGAGCACATGTGAACCCTTTTTCTCTGACCCCGTGGCGGGATTCCAGCCCGGAGATTTGGCAGATAAGCGGAAAACGGGATGTTTGCAGGGGGAATTTTAAAAAAAAAGAAAAGGAGGGAGGGAGGGAGGGGGAAAAAAAGGGGTGTCTCTTTTCTCCGTCTCCCTTTGTGTTTGAAGTCCTTTCTCACGTTACACTTCTGGGCCGGACTCGGGTTTCACTTATCTGACTGGGTCTCTCTCTCTCTCTCTCTCTCTCTCTCTCTCTCTCTCTCTCTCTCTCTCTCTCTCTCTCTCTCTCTCTCTCTCTCTCTCTCCCTCTTTCTCCTCTCTCTCTCTCTCTCTCTCCTTCTCTTTCTCCCTCTTTCTCCTTCTCTCTCCTTCTCTTTCTCCCTCTTTCTCCTCTCTCTCTCTCTCTCTCCTTCTCTTTCTCCTTCTCTCTCTCTCTCCTTCTCTTTCTCCCTCTTTCTCCTTCTCTCTCTCTCTCTCTCCTTCTCTTTCTCCCTCTTTCTCCTTCTCTC
This sequence comes from Pantherophis guttatus, assembly GCF_059756535.1. Taxonomy (NCBI): domain Eukaryota; kingdom Metazoa; phylum Chordata; class Lepidosauria; order Squamata; family Colubridae; genus Pantherophis; species Pantherophis guttatus. The sequence goes on from NC_142077.1 coordinate 2,667,129, forward strand.
TCTCTCTCTCTCTCCTTCTCTTTCTCCCTCTTTCTCCTTCTCTCTCTCTCTCTCCTTCTCTTTCTCCCTCTTTCTCCTTCTCTCTCTCTCTCCTTCTCTTTCTCCCTCTTTCTCCTTCTCTCTCTCTCTCTCTCTCTCTCTTTCTCTTTCTCCCTCTTTCTCCTTCTCCCTCTCCCTCTCCCTCTCCCTCTCCCTCTCCCTCTCTCCCCCCGGGGGACAAAATAGCAACAGGCTGTGTTGCCTCTTTGCCAACAGAAGAGAAAAACGGGAGAGGGGAAAAAACTGTCCGGGCAGCAGACGGAGGAAAGCGAAGATTAAAAAGAAAGGAACGATTTTGCAAAGAAATGAAGGAAAATGATGGGGAGGGGCGGGGGGGAAATGATGGCCTTGTTCCAATCAAGGGCGGAATAATCTTGTGTTAAGAGGGCAGCAATCTTGTTTTATCCAACTGGTAGTTTGTTTGTTTTTTTTTGGACTTCTAAGGCCAAAAATCAGAAAGGGGAAAAAAAGGACGCTTTGGCAGAAAGCTCCAGAGGTGCTTTGGTGGGCTGAAGGGGGCAGCTTTCTGGCTATTTTTTTTTATATATAAAGCTAATCGGTCTAAATGACCCCCTTTCTTCGATTAATGTACAGCTTGTGCAATTTGGAGAAACGTTTGCCGCTGAAATATTCCACAGAGTTCTAGGCTTAAAAAAGAATAGAAGGAAATAAATGAAGGAGGGGAGGGGAGGAAAGGAAAGGAAAGGAAAGGAAAGGAAAGGAAGATAGAAGAAGGGAAGGGAAGGGAAGGAAGATAGAAGAAGGGAAGGAAAGGGAAGGAAAGGAAAGGAAGATAGAAGAAGGGAAGGGAAGAGAAGGAAAGGAAAGGAAAAGAAGATAGAAGAAGGGAAGGGAAGAGAAGGAAAGGAAAGGAAAAGAAGATAGAAGAAGGGAAGGGAAGGGAAGGGAAGGGAAGGGAAGGGAAGGGAAGGGAAGGGAAGGGAAGGAAAGGAAAGGAAAGGAAAGGAAGATAGAAGAAGGGAAGGGAAGGAAGGGAAGGAAGATAGAAGAAGGGAAGGAAAGGGAAGGAAAGGAAAGGAAGATAGAAGAAGGGAAGGGAAGAGAAGGAAAGGAAAGGAAAAGAAGATAGAAGAAGGGAAGGGAAGGGAAGGGAAGAGAAGGAAAGGAAAGGAAAAGAAGATAGAAGAAGGGAAGGGAAGGGAAGGGAAGGAAAGGAAAGGAAAGGAAAGGAAGATAGAAGAAGGGAAGGGAAGGAAAGGAAAAGAAGATAGAGGAAGGGAAGGGAAGGGAAGGGAAGGGAAGGGAAGGGAAGGGAAGCCAAGATTCAGGTGCTTGCTTTATATTAAAAAAGATTTCTGCCAAGGGAACCAGGGCTAAAAAAAAAACCCTGTAAGGATATTTCAAAGTTGTTTCTTCATGCACATCCCCCCTCCACCCGCTTTGTAAAACTAGCAGGGTAAAAATGGTCTAAATACTTCACTGTTTAAATGGCAGTATTATATTTCTGGTAAAAGTTGAGTTCGGTCAAGCGTCAAATATATATTTCTACCCGGAAATCTATTAGAATCATTAACTGGACCTTTAACCGGATGGGGTTTGTGGTTTCCCCCCCACTCTTTCCATTTGAAACCAAAGGTGTTTTAATTCAGCTTTTTTTAAAAAAATCTAAATTCTTTTTCTCCCACCCCTCCTTCCATCCCGTGGAGATTTGCAAAAAAAAAAAAAAAAAAGGGGGGGGGTGATGATGAAACGGGGATGAAAAAGAAATCTGGGTTGCAAAAACGCTCGCTAACGGATTTAACGCGGGAGATTCGATTTGCAAATATCAAATCTTCGATTGGGCCAAGAATTCCTGGTTAAATAAATGTAGTTATACGTTGTTTTTTTAAAATTATGGTTGAATTGGACGTCCCGCTAATGTGGATGGGAAGACACAATATTTTGATTTTTACTTATTTACTTATTTACTTACTTACTTATTTATTTATTTATTTATTTATTTATTTGTTTATTTATTTATTTAATTAATTAATTAATTTGGTTTATATGCCACCCTTCTCCGGAGACTCAGGGCGGCTTACTGTGCATTAAACAATTTATTTGAAAGGAGCAATCAAGCGTGAATACTTTTTGCAAAGTGAGTGTCTGTTTTTTGTTTTTTTTTTTTAAAAAAAAAAGCTGGGTATATTTTATCAATATAGTCCATTTGGGAGCTTCCTGTGTCTTGAATTTCACGGAAAGGACGCGAGAGAAATATACTTTCCGTCTGCATTTCTAAGAAAATCAATCTCATTCATTCCAGCCATTCCGTTCTCACCTCTGCCCATCCCCACCCCCAGGTACAGAGTAACTGAGGAAATCTGATTTGCAAAAAATATAAAATGGATTTATTTATTTATTTTAGCCCCTCCCACCCACCACCCACCCCCAGACAATAACAAATGATAAAAGTACTTGGGGAAACTTGCAAACAAACTAGACAGATATTATTATTATTATTATTATTATTATTTAATTTGATTTATATGCCGCCCTTCTCCGGAGACTCAGGGCGGCTTACAATGCGTTAAGCAATAGCCTTCGTACTTTTGTATATTTATACAGTCAGCTTATTGCCCCCACAAACCGGGTCCTCATTTCACCTACCTTAGAAAGGATGGAAGGCTGAGTCAACCTTGAGCCTTGGCGAGATTCGAACCCTGTAGTAATTGCAGGCAGCTGGTCTTAATAAGCTTAATAACAGGGTACCTTAAACCCCTGTACTACCAAGGCTCTTATTTGGGGGAAACTGTGCTCGGCGTCAGTGGGTGGGTTCCTACCGGTTCGCACGAACCGGTAAGGGCGGTGGTGGGAGTCTCTCTGCCCACCTGCCTGGATGTCGTCACGGACTGTCTGCGCGTGCGGGCGCGATCACGTTTGGGAGCCGGTGGCAAAGGTAAGTGGAACCCGCCACTGTGCGGCGTGCACATTAGAGGAAACCGGGGAGGGGGGGGGAAAGGAAAGGATGAGATAGGTATAGAGGGGGCTCTCTGCAAAAGGAAGAGATGCGTTTAAGATGCATCGTTAAAAGATGCTGGTTCAAGCAGTTTTTTTATATGGAGGGAGGGATTTTGCCAACAACAGCCTGTTAGAGGGTTGGGTTTTCTCTCTCTCTCTCCTTATATTCAAGGTCAGATTCCCTAGGATAACCAGGCAGGACAGCTTCTCTCTCGGGCAAGCTATCCAGAGCTGGGATTCACATAATTACCGCTTCTTAAATTCCGCGCATCCACTTTTCTCGCACGTGCCCCTTGCACGCGTGCGTGTGGCTTGAAATCGTGGATAAATGGAATGGCATAGCGCCAGGGAGGGTAGGCGGGTGGGCAGGTCGCTACTACCGGTTTCGCCCGAACCGGTTGAATACCACCTCTGAAGCTATCTCACGGGCCTCTTTTGCAAGGAGAAACTGTAGAAAAGTTTTAATGGCATTTAAGGGAGAGGGGGAGGAAGACGGGGTGGGAAGAAGAGGAGGAGAAGGAGGAGGAGAGGAGAAAATGAGAAGAATGGGAGGAGGAGGAAGAGAGAAGGAAAAGGAGGAGAAGAGGAGAAAGATGGAAGAAGAGGAGGAGGAGAAGAAAGGGGAGGAGGAGGAGGAGAGAAGAAGAGGAGGAGGAGGAGAGGAGGAGGAGAATGGGAGGAGGAGGAGAGGAGAATGGAAGGAGGAGAGAAGGAAAAAGAAGAGGAGAGGAGGAGAGGAGGAGGAGAATGGGAGGAGGAGGAAGAGCGAAGGAGAAGGAGGAGAATAGGAGGAAGAGGGAAGAGGAGGAGGAGAATAGGAGGAGAAGAGTAGGAGAATGGGAGGAGGAGGAGAGGAGAATGGAAGGAGGAGAGGAGAAGAAGGAGAAGGAGAGGAGGAGGAGGAGAATAGGAGGAGAAGGAGGAGAGGAGAAGGAGAGGAGAAGGAGAAGAAAGAGAAGGAGAGGAGGAGGAGGAGAATAGGAGGAGAAGGAGGAGGAGAGGAGGAGGAGAATTATATTCTGTTCTATTCTATTCTATTCTGTTCTGTTCTGTTCTGTTCTGTTCTGTTCTGTTCTGTTCTGTTCTATATTTGAGAGAAAATTCGTGGGATTAATTTACGTTGGGGATTGGGCTCGCTCCTTTGGAAAAAATGTCCCAAAATTTTAACTCCCCAGTGAGTCTGCTTTTGCTGGTACTGTAGTGAAACGAAATCTGAGGACTCTAAAACGGATGAGTGAAACAGGTGAGGAAAAAACGAATACCGCCAGAAAAGAGCCGGAATTCCTTCTGGCCTTCAAATGCTACCGAAACAGAAGCCAAACTGTATCTCCCCCCCCCTCCATTTACTACTTCTGAGTCTTGGCTCGGGTCAAAAACAGTGAAATTATTATTTTTTTCCCCTAACTCTCTCTCCAGCTTTCTGAATTCTCTGTGAATTTGGGTGCTGCCCAAGCCGGCAATTTTTGCAAAAACGTTGTGAAGAAATGTTAGAAGGTTTTTTTAAAGAAGAGGCGGAATCGGTCGAGCGGAACGTTAAACTGGCAAAGCTTGGCAAGGATGCCATCACGGGCGAACCCGGTCCAATGTAAGGAGAGAGAAGAGAAAACTGACATGCTGAGGGTTTGTTCAAGTTGCTAGGATATGTGTGTGTGTGTGAGTGCGTTTGGGGGTGTGTGTGTCGAGGGGTGGGGGGATTTGCCGTATTATTTGGCCCAGGCAGCAAGGTTCTGCCCTGTGCTGGAGAGATGTTTAAAAGTCAGGAATGGCAATCACTTGGGCTAGAGAAAGAATTGGGAGGGCGATCAGAAAGAGAGAGAGAGAGAGAGAAATTAAAAGAAAACCTTTTGAAATGATGCACACAGATGCACAGGAGAGAGAGAAGGAGAGAGAGAGAGAGAGAAAGAATGAAAGAAAGAAAAAAGAAGGAAGGAAGGAAGGAAGGAAGGAAGGAAGGAAGGAAGGAAGGAAGGAAGGAAGGAAATTAAAAGAAAACTTTTTGAAATGATGCGCACAGATGCACAGGAAAGAGAAGGAGAAAGAGAGAGAAAGAAAGGAAGGAAGGAAGGAAGGAAAGAAATTAAAAGAAAACCTTGTGAAATGATGCACACAGATGCACAGAAGAGAGAGAAGGAGAGAGAAAGAAAGAAAGAAAGAAAGAAAGAAAGAAAGAAAGAAAGAAAGAAAGAAAGAAAGAAAGAAAAAGAAATTAAAAGAAAACCTTTTGAAATGATGCACACAGATGCACAGGAGAGAGAGAGGGAGGAAAGAAGGAAGGAAGGAAGGAAGGAAGGAAGGAAGGAAGGAAGGAAGGAAGGAAGGAAGGAAGGCATTAAACCAAAAGGAAAACCTTTTGAAATGATGCACACAGACGCACAGGAGGGAGAGAGAGAGAAGGAGAGAGAGAGAGAGAGAAAGAAAGAAATTAAAAGAAAACCTTTTGAAATGATGCACACAGAAGCACAGGAGAGAGAGAGAGGAAGGAAGGAAGGAAGGAAGGAAGGAAGGAAGGAAGGAAGGAAAGAAATTAAAAGAAAACCTTTTGAAATGATGCACACAGATGCACAGGAGGGAGAGAGAGAGAGAGAGAGAGAGAGAGAAGGAGGGAGAGAGAGAGAGAGAGAGAGAAAGCTGTCAAACCATTTTGTTTCCCTGTGGCAGCTTTGATAATGGGAGGAAAAGTTTGTAGTTCACTGGGAATTTCCTTTCAGGTGCCTGTGCAAGGAAAGAATAGGGGGAAAGAAAAGAGTGGGGAAACGGGGGAAGGAGGGGGGGGAGAAATGAGGGAGAGTACGGAGGAAAGAAGATACATTGAAGCTTGGATTTAAGGAAATTTCCCAACGGGGAAAACTTTTGAAAGTTTTGTTTTTTTAAAAAAAAAAAAAAAGTCGAATTGCACTTCCCACAAGAGTCTCACTAACGGATCCCGCAAAAGGAGGACGGACGGTGGCCTTCCCAATTTCTGGGGAGGGGGTGGCGGAGAAAGAATTTGTAACTCTCCCACACACCCCCCCCCCAAGAGAGAGAGAGAGCGGGCAATCCGAATCCCTGCCAAGCGCAAAGCCCAAAGTTGTTTTGTGTCACCTTCATTGGCATTCCTCTCACACGCCTTTCCCGAGGTGGGGAAAACGGGGCGTTTTTTGGCACCGCCAACATGGCCAAAGGATGAATACCACCGAGAAGGGGGCTCACCGACGTTTTTAGAGATGAACAGGAATAATTGATATTTCCTGAGGAGGGGTGGGGGTGGGGAGTGGGGGGGGTGTCAATGCTACAGCCCCCCTCCCAGCCCCAGCTCAAGGGTTGAGGAGGAGGAGGAGGGGGAGAAGGCCTGCTCCCCCAAATTAAAGGGAGGCCACCCTGGAGGTTGCCAGCTGAAAAGAGGGGGGGGGCGCAGCAAGAGAAATTCTGGAGGGAGGACTGAACCGTGAGGTGGATACCAAATGCAGTCTCTCTCTCTCTCTCTCTCTCTCTCTCTCTCTCTCGCCCCCCCCCAAAACCACCAAGTGGGAAGGAAACATTTCAACGTGACAACAGAAGAGAGGCTTTGCCCCCCCCCTCCCCAAACTGTCCCACTCTCTTTTCAGGGAGTTCCAAATTCAGAGAGGGAGGGAGGGAGGGAAGGAAGGAAGGAAGAAAAGAAAGAAAGAAAGAAAGAAAGGAAAGAAAGAAAGAAAGAAAGAAAGAAAGAAAGAAAGAAAGAAAGAAAAGAGAGGGGGGAGAAAGAAAGAAAGAAAGAAAGAAAGAAAGAAAGAAAGAAAGAAAGAAAGAAGAGAGAATGAAGGAGGGAGGGAGAAAGAGAGAGGGAGAAAGAGAGAGGGAAAAAGGGAGACAGAAAGAAAGGAAGGAAGGAAGGAGAGAAAGAGGGAGGGAGGGAAAGAAAGAGGGAGGGAGAGAGGGAGAGAGAAAGGAGGAGAGGAAGAAAGAAAAAGAAAGAAAGAAAGAGAAGGAAGAGAGAGAAGGAGGGAGGGGGAGAGAGGGAGAAAGGGAGGGAGGGGGAAAGAGAGAGGGAGAAAGGGAGAGAGAAAGAAAGAAAGGAGAGAAAGAGGGAAGGAGGGAGAGAGAAAGAAGGGGAGGGGAGGGAGAAAGAGAGAGAGAGAGAAAGAAATAAAAAAAGAGAGAAAGTGGGAGGGAGAGAGGGAGAGAGAGAGAAAGAAGGAGAAAGAGAGAGGGGGAGAGAGGGAGAGGGGGAGAAAGAGAGAGAGAGAGAAAGGGTAAGAAAGGGAGAGGGAGGGAAGGAGGGAAGGAGAAACAAAAGGAGAGAAAGTGGTGGGGGGAGAGCGCCCTGGCCTGCATCTTGCTACAAAATTGTGCAAAAGGAGGTTTCTTTCCCTTGTGGAAAAAAAATTCCAAAAAATAATCTTCCTTTCGAGACTGGAAGCTTCTCTTTCTCTCTGGGTGGGCAAGCAGAAAAGACCCCAGCCTCCAGGAAGAAACAGGCCCTATCTACACTCCTTATTTCTATGTTAGTTTTAATTCTGTTTCCTTTTTTAAAAAAAAACAAAAAACAAACAAACAAACCATACAAAACAACCCCCACCGTCTTCTTTTGACCCTTTCCCCCCCCCCCACTACCCCCTCCCCAATTCGTTTTCAACTTTGGGCAAAGGATTTGGGCAGGGAATAAAATCCGCCGGCCGTTAACTAGGCAGGAAATCTAAAATCAATACCGTATTAAGACGGGGTCAGTCCAAAGTTCACCAAATAGCAATTCAGGGACCCTTGAATTTAGGTGTTTCAAAAGAAAGAAAGAACGGAAGGGGAGGGGGCTTTTACGGCTGTGGCCGTGGCCGGATATTTTTCTTTTTTTCTTTTTTTTCCTTTTGTCCAGGACCAAAGTAACAAAACAGGCCCGTAAATCCGGAAGAGTCTAATAACACCTTTTTTTTTTCTCCCCCACCGGATTTATTTCATTTATTTATTTATTTTCTCCTCCCTCCTCGAAAGCGTAAGGTTTTCTGAATTACAGTACAGGTCACTTCATCAGTACGAAAAAAAAAAAAAAAAAAAAGAGCCGATATTGGACGTTTGATTTTGAATCTTGAACTGGGGTTGAACTGCTGGTCAAGTTCAAGGGAAGGTTAAACACTAGCCAAGGTGATGATGATGATGATGATGAATGTTATTATTGGGGGACCCCGAAGTGCGGAAAGTAGGAAGCAAGAGGTGTTGGGGGGGGGGTCTCCATCTCTGGAGGCTTTTAGGAAGAGGTTGGGCATCTCCTTCTCCTTCTCATTGTCCTACTACCTGTGGCAGAGGATTTGAATTCGATCCAGGTTTGTTGGTTGGTTCGGTTTTTTCAAACTTGGCTTCTTTTAAGATGGGTGGACTCCCAACTCCCAGAATGGCTGGCTGGGGGAATTCTGGGAGTTGAAGTCCACCCATCTTAAGGAGGCCAAGTTTGAAAAATTTTCAAGAGGCAACTGGACTTTCTGGGTTTTTTTTTTTTCTTTTCTTTTGAAGAGGTTTCGCTTCTTCATCCCAGAAGCTTCTTCAGTTCTGTCGGACTTCCCTTCCCCGCCATCCGCTCAGAGTTGAGGAAGCTTCTGGGATGAGAAGTGAAACCTCTTCAAGAGAAAAAAACTAAAAAGTCCAGGTACCTCTTGAAAAAAAAAAGCACCCTCCCTCCCGCTTTTCTTTTTTTCTTTTTCTTTTTCTTTTTCTTTTTCTTTTTCTTTTTCTTTTTCTTTTTCTTTTTCTTTTTCTTTTTCTTTCTTTCTTTCTTTCTTTCTTTCTTTCTTTCTTTCTTTCTCTCTCCCTCCCTCTCTCTCTCTCCTTCCTTTCCTTTCTCTTTCTTTCTTTCTTGCTTAGATTTTTAGATGATGCTTCAGGTCCAAGATTTGGTTTTAAACAAAGGAAAAATAATTTCCCGAACTTATCCAAGTCCGTAAGATGCTTCGCAGAGTTTCGGCTTTAAAACTCCGAAAGGAGGAGGGGGAAAGGGAAATCGGTCAGTATTTTTTAGCCCCTTCCTTTATGAAAGTGGCAATTTTGATCATTCTTGGTTCACCTCCCGTGATTCTCTGGACAGCCAGGAGCCCCAGCCGAGCCTTATGTCGAGTGTTTCTTTATATATATATATATATAAAAAAGTAAAATAAATTACAGGCAATTACGGCTTAGGTGGTGGAGGAAGTCCGAATGGGCCTTTTTCAAATCCAGCCCTTGTTCCAAACAGCTTTATTGATATGCATATAATGCTTGCAAGAATTCATCAGTTTGGCTCTGCCATCCTTACTGCTTAAATAATGGCCCCGGGGGGGCATCATGGTTGAAATGGCTAATGAAGCTCCTGTAATTTTGATCAGAAACAAGAAAGAAAGAAAGAAAGAAAGAAAGAAAGAAAGAAAGAAAGAAAGAAAGAAAGAAAGAAAGAAAGGAAGGAAGGAAGGAAGGAAGGAAAAAGAAAGGAAGGAAGGAAAGAAAGAAAGAAAGAAAGAAAGAAAGGGAAGGAAAGAAAGAAAGGAAGGAAAGAAGGAAAGAAAAAAGGAAGGAAAGAAAGAAAGAAAAAAGAAGGAAAGAAAGAGAAGGAAGGAAAGAAAGAAAGAAAGAAAGAAAGGGAAGGAAGGACAGGAAGGAAGGAAGGAAGGAAAAAAGAAAGGAAGAGAAGGAAGGAAAGAAAGAAAGGGAAGGGGGACGAAAGGAAAGGAGGGAAGGAAGGAAAAAAGGAAAGAAGGAAGGAAAGAAAGAAAAAAAGAAAAAGAAAGAAAAAAGAAAGAGAAGTAAGGAAAGAAAGAAAGAAAGAGAAGGAAGGGAAGAAAGAAAGGAAAGGAAGGAAGGAAGGAAGGAAAGGAAGGAAGGAAGGAAGAAAGGAAGAAAGGAAGGAAGGAAGGAAGGAAGGAAGGAAAGAAGGAAGAAAGAAGTCCAAGTCCAAGAAATCCAGAAAGAAGGAAAGAAAAATGAAGGAAGGCCGGAAGGTGAGAGGAAGGCAATTGGAGGGTGAGAATTAAAAGCGGGATGGCTGGGGAATTCTGGGAGTTGAAGTCCACCCCTTACAGGTGCTGGGATTGAGAATCTGAATAAAGCTTTTACAGGTGTATTTTATTCTCGGTCTTTTTTTTCCCCCCCTTGACATGATTTCTTGATCTATTTTCCTCGACGTTATAATAATAGGAAGATTAAATGAAAAATTAGGGAAGTTGCAGGCTTCTGTCTCCTGACAGGTCTACCTCAAAGGAGCTTTCGGAAAACTGATCAAATCCCGCTGGTGGCCATAATTGGATTAATGTGTCCGTGGAAAGGCTTAAAAATAGGCTGGTCGAGTTCCAAGCCGGTGGGTTTCCCCCCCCCCCCCCAAAAAAAAGGAAAGCAGCCAAACGAAAGACACCCGATTCCTGTTCAGCCCTGGAAGAAATAGTTTGGAGAAATCTCCAAGCATGTCCATGCTAGGAAGGGTGGATGGGAGGAGGAGGAGGAGGAGGAGGAGGAGGAGGAGGAGGAGGAGGAGGAGGAGGAGGAGGAACAGAAGAATCAGAAGGAGGAGGAGGAGAAAGAAGGAGGAGAAGGAGAAAGAGGAGGAGGAGGAAATGGAGAAAAAAGGAGAAGGAGAAAGAGAAGGAGAAGGAGGAGAACCAGAAGGAGGAGGAGAAGGAAAAGGAAAAGGAGAAAGAAGGAGGAGAAGCAGAAGGAGAAGAATTAGGAGGAGGAGGAGGAGGAAAAGGAGAAAGAAGAAGCAGAAGGAGAAAGAGGAGGGGGAGGAGGAGGAGAAGGAGGAGGAGAATCAGAAGGAGGAGGAAGAGATGGAAAAGGAAAAGGAGAAAGAAGGGGGAGAAGGAGAAGAATTAGAAGGCGGAGGAGGAGAAAGGAGAAGGGAAAGAAGGAGGAGAAGGAGAAAGAGGAGGAGGAGGAGGAGGAGGAAAAGGAGAAGGAGGAGAATCAGAAGGAGGAGGAGGAGATGGAAAAGGAAAAGGAGAAAGAAGGGGGAGAAGGAGAAGAATTAGAAGGAGGAGGAGGAGAAAGGAGAAGGGAAAGAAGGAGGAGAAGGAGAAAGAGAAGGAGGAGGAGGAGGAGGAGGAAAAGGAAAAGAAGAAAGGAGGAGGGGAAGGAGGAGGAGGAGGAGGACGGAAAGGAAAGGAAGAAAGAAGGAGGAGGAGAATCAGAAGAAGGAGGAGGAGGAGAAGGAGAAAGAAGGAGAAGGAGAAAGAGAAGGAGGAGGAGGGAAAGGAAAAGGAGAAAGAAGGAGAAGGAGAATCAGAAGGAGGAGGAGGAGACTGTTCAAAGTTGCAACATCACTGGAAAAAGTGACTTCCTATCGTTTTTCGAACTTAAGACCGTGGTGGCCATCCCCATGGTCATGTGATTTACATACGGATGCTTGACAACTGGCTCATACTTATGACCGTTACAGGGTCGTGGGGTCAAATGAATCCCCTTTGGCGATCTTCTAACGAGCAAAGTCAACGGGGAAGCCCAGATTCGCTCCACAACCGGGTTACTAACAGGGATTCACTTAACAACGGAGGCAAGGAAGGTCGTAAAACGGGGCAAAAAACCCACTTATCAAACGTTTCACTTAACAGCGTAAATTTCAATGGCAATAGAGCGGGAAGGGAACCTCGGAGGTCTTCTAGTCCAACCCCTTGCTGAAGCAGGAGATCCTAGACCATTTCAGGTAAGTGGCTGCCCAGTCTCTTCTTCTTAAAAGCCTCCAGTGATGATGGAGCACCCACAACTTCTGGTGGCAAGCTGTTCCACGGGTTAATTGTCCTCACTGATTTTACAGTATCCTTCCCCTGGAGTGAGGTGGGAATGGAGATTTTACAGTATCCTTCCCCTGCCACGCCCACCGAGCCATGCCACGCCCACCAAGCCACACCCACAGAACCGGTAGTAAACATTCCAACTGGCCCCGCCCCCATCTATCCTCTGCCTCCCAAGTCCCAGCTGATTGGGAGGAAATGGGGATTTTGCAGTAACCTTCCCCTGGATTGGGGTGGGAATGGAGATTTTACAGTATCCTTCCCCTGGAGTGAGGTGGGAATGGAGATTTTACAGTATCCTTCCCCTGCCACGCCCACCAAGCCACGCCCACAGAACCGGTAGTAAAAAAATTTGGAAACCCGCCATCGATTCAAAGCCCATTTTCCAGCGCTCAGTCCGGAGGCCTTTTGACCCCCCCCAAGGCCGAACCCCCAGCTCTAATTTCCCCGCCGTTCCAAAATTCAGAATTTCTCACTCTTTTCTCCCCATCGAAAGGAATCCCCCACCAACCCGTCGGATAGAGAAAAACCGCCTCTTCCCCCACTTTGCCGGCTACGTTCTCCGGCCAATGCGATAAAGACGTTTCTAGTTTTTTTAACTCTTAAATAAAAGCGAATTGAATTCCGCGAAAGCCGCCCGCCAACCTCACCTGCTCCCCCCCCCTCCCTTTTTTCTTTCCACGAAGCTTTCGACGGCTTCATTTAGCCGGCTGGCGGTTTAAAGGGTGAGGAAGGGAAACCAACAAAAAAAAAATTCATTAATTTTTATTAACAGGGAAAGCCATTTGTTCCCGGTGACAATATTTGACTTGTCGAAATGATTTTTCACCTCTGCCACGAGGTGGGTGCTCCTTCCATACATCACTCGATTACTTGGCCAACAGATGGAGTTGCAGTCATTAGCTAGTGAATTAATGACGAGGCAAGCGCTATTAATCATGGTGACAAAAGCGTTAGCTCGCTACTGACCCGAGCGTGGCTCCGGAGACCCGGAGGTGCAGACGAAGCCGGAGAATACGGAAGGGGTTTTTAAATTATTATTATTATTATTATTATTATTATTATTATTATTATTATTCGGTGGGGGGGGAAGGCCCCCATCCCACCCCATCCCACCGCCACCAAAATTACAACTGTGGCCAAGGAGAGGCGTAAGGCGTTGGCGCCGGAATTTTATTCCATCGTTTTGTTTCTTGGCAAAGGGGGTTGGAAGAAAACGTACCTACGACGGGATGCCTCGCTTGGCCTTTCGGACCGATTGACGGAGTTGGAAGGGACCTTGGAGGTCATCTAGTCCAACCCCCCCACCAGAGAAGGAGACCCTATATCATTTTTGACAGGTGGCAGTCCAGTCTCTTCTTGAAAGCCTCCAGGGATGAAGCTCCCACAACTTCCGAAGGCAACTTCTGTTCCATCGGTTGATGGTTCTCACGGTCAGAATTTTTTTTTTTAATTTGATTTATATGCCGCCCTTCTCCGGCGACTCAGGGCGGCTTACAGTGCGCTAAGCAATAGCCTTCATCCTTTTGTATATTTATACAAAGTCAGCTTATTGCCCCCCACAAACTGGGTCCTCATTTAACTTACCTTAGAAAGGATGGAAGGCTGAGTCAACCTTGAGCCTGGGGAGATTCGAACCTGCAGAAATTGCAGGCAGCTGTGTTAATAACAGGGTGCATTAAACCACTGTACTACCAAGGCTCTTTTTCCTCCTTATTTCCAGGTTGAATCTCTCCTTGGTCAGTTTCCATCCATTATTCTTTGTCGGGCCTTCAGGTGCTTTGGAAAATAGCTTGACCCCCTTCCTCCTCTCTGGGGCAACCCCTCAAATATTGGAAGATGCTCTCCTGTCTCCCCTGGTCCTTCTCTTCACTAGACCAGCCATGTCTTCTGTCCATCTATGGTTCATTCAGATGTCTTTCTTTCTTTCTTTTTCTTTCTTTCTTTCTTTCTTTCTTTCTTTCTTTCTTTCTTTCTTTCTTTCTTTCTTTCTTTCTTTCTTTCTTTTTCTGTCTGTCTTTCTTTCTTTCTTTCCCTCCCTTCCACCTTCCTTCCTTCCTCTTTCCTTCCTTCCTTCCTTCCTTCCTTCCTTCCTTCCTTCCTTCCTTCCTTCTTTCCTTCCCTCCCTCCTTCCTTCCTTTTGCTTTGGAAAATAGCTTGACCCCCTTCCTCCTCTCTGGGGCAGCCCCTCAAATATTGGAAGATGCTCTCCTGTCTCCTCTGGTCCTTCTCTTCACTAGACTAGCCATGTCTTCTGTTCATCTATGGTTCATTCAGATGTCTTTCTTTCTTTCTTTCTTTCTTTTTCTGTCTGTCTTTCTTTCTTTCCCTCCCTTCCACCTTCCTTCCTCTTTCCTTTTTTCTTTCTTTCCTTCCTTCCTTCCCTCCCTCCCTCCCTCCCTCCCTCCTTCCTTCCTTCCTTTTGCTTTGGAGAATAGCCTGACCCCCTTCCTCCTCTCTGGGGCAGCCCCTCCAATATTGGAAGATGCTCTTCTGTCTCCCCTGGTCCTTCTCTTCACTAGACTAGTCATGTCTTCTGTCCATCGATGGTTCATTCAGATGTCTTTCTTTCTTTCTTTCTTTTTCTGTCTGTCTTTCTTTCTTTCCCTCCCTTCCACCTTCCTTCCTCTTTCCTTTTTTCCTTCCTTCCTTCCTTCCTTCCTTCCCTCCCTCCCTCCCTCCTTCCTTCCTTCCTTTTGCTTTGGAGAATAGCCTGACCCCCTTCCTCCTCTCTGGGGCAGCCCCTCCAATATTGGAAGATGCTATCCTGTCTCCCCTGGTCCTTCTCTTCACTAGACTAGCCATCAATGGTTCATTCAGATGTCTTTCTTTCTTTCTTTCTTTCTTTCTTTCTTTCTTTCTTTCTTTCTTTCTTTCTTTCTTTCTTTCTTTCTTTTTCTGTCTGTCTTTCTTTCTTTCTTTCCCTCCCTTCCACCTTCCTTCCTCTTTCCTTCCTTCCTTCCTTCCTTCCTTCCTTCCTTCCTTCCTTCCTTCCTTCCTTTCCTTCCTTCCTTCCTTCCTTCCTTCCTTCCTTTTGCTTTGGAAAATAGCTTGAACCCCCTTCCTCCTCTCTGGGGCAGCCCCTCCAATATTGGAAGATGCTCTCCTGTCTCCCCTGGTCCTTCTCTTCACCAGACCAGCCAGGCCCAGTTCCTGCAACCGTTCATCGTATCTTTGAGCCTCTGGTCCCCTAAAATCATCCTGGTTGCTCTTCTCTGCACTCTTTCTAGAGTCTCCACATCTTTTTTTATAGTGTGGCGACCAAAACTGGATGCAGGACTCTAGATGTGGCCTTACTAAGGCTTACTAAGGCCTCACTTGATCTTGATTGTATCCCTCTGCTAATGCACCGTAGGATCGCCTTGAGACACACGGTGTGACATGTTAGTACCACATTATAAAGTCTTTGGAATAATGCATCCAGTTTTGGTCCCCACATTACAAAAAAAAAAAAAAAGAGGTTTTGAGACTTTGGAAAAAGGGCAGAGAAGAGCAACTACGGTGATGGAGGCCAAAACGTAGGAAGAACGGTTGCAGGAATTGGGTATGTCTAGTTCAGTGACGGCTAAACTTTTTGCCATCGCGTGCCAAAAGCTGAAGGAGTGCGGGGTAGTCATGCACATGCGTGCCCACACTCATAATTCTATGTGCCCTGCCCCCCCCACGCATGTGTATGCAATCCCCCCATGTTCCCCCCACTTTTGCCATGTGATGACACAGTAGGCCCGTTTTTTGCTCTCCCCAGGCTCCAGAGGCTTTTTAGGCGCCTGGGGAGGGCAAAAACAGCCTTCCCAACCCACCAGAGGCCCTCTGGAGGCCGGAAACAGCCCGTTTGCCAACTTCTGATGGGCCCAGAAGGCCCAAAAATCAGCTATCCAGCACACACATGCGTACTGGAGCTGAGGTAGGACAACGCTCACATGCCCAGCAATATGGCTCCACGTGCCACCTGTGACACGCGTGCCATAGGTTCGCCATCACGGGTCAATTTAATGAAGAGAAGGACTAGGGGGTGATATGATAACAGTCTCCCAATATTTGAGGGGCTGCCCCAAAGAAGGGGGGGGGGTTTCAACTTATTCTCCAAAGCACCAGAAGGCAAGACAAGAAGCAACGGGTGGAAATGATCATCTGTCTGCTGAACTAATTCAGGGAAAGTTTTCAGGTCTATTTTTTTTTCCCCATTCTGCAAGATTTTTCAATTTCTTTTACAGCTCAGGCATATTTCCTTTTACTCCGCAGAATAATTCTCGATCTGGTTCTTGTTACTTACTTTTTACTAGTTTAATTCTTCTTTGTTTTTTTTTTAAAAAAATCAGCAAGAGCCCAAAATCGCTGGAAGGGAAACAGGCTTCAAAAAAAAAATCCATGATTTCCTGTCAGCTAACTTGAATCAGCCAAACAGGAGGAGAGACGTGCTTCCCGCTTAATGCTGTTCCTTGGATACGGCAATAAGGTAGACTTTAAAAGAGACTTTCTAAAAAGCCTCCAGTGATGGAGCGCCCATAACTTCTGGTGGCAAGCTGTTCCACGGATTAATTGTCCTCACTGTCAGGAAATTTCTCCTTAGTTCCAGGTTGCTTCTCTCCTTGATGAGTTTCCATCCGTTGCTTTTCGTCCTGCCTTCCAGTGCTTTGGAGAATAGCTTGACTCCCTCTTCTTTGAGGTAGCCCATAACAGTGAGGACAATTAACCCGTGGAACTGCTTGCCTCCAGAAGCTGTGGTTGCTCCATCACTGGAGGCTTTTAAGAAGAGAACTGGACAAGCCACTTGTCTGAAATGATCTAGGACCTCCTGCTCGAGCATGGGGTTGGACTAGAAGACTTCCAAGGTCCCTTCCATCTATATTCTCATGGATGGATGGATGGATGGATGGATGGATGGATGGATGGATGGATGGATTGAAATGGTCTAGGGCCTCCTGCTTGAGTAGGGGGTTGGACTAGAAGACCTCTAAGGTCCCTTCCAGCTCTATTCTGATTGATTGATTGATTGATTGATTGATTAAAATGATCTAGGATCTCCTGCTTGAGTAGAGGGATGGACTAGAAGACCTCCAAGGTCCCTTCCATCTATATTCTCATGGATGGATGGATTGATGGATGGATGGATGGATGGATGGATGGATGGATGGATTGAAATGGTCTAGGGCCTCCTGCTTAAGTAGGGGGTTGGACTAGAAGACCTCTAAGGTCCCTTCCAGCTCTATTCTGATTGATTGATTGATTGATTGATTGATTGATTGATATGGTACAGGGTCTTCTGCTTGAGCATGGGGTTGGATTAGAAGACCTCCAAGGTCCCTTCCAGCTCTATTCTGATTGATTGATTGATGGGTTGATTGATCAATGGATGGATGGATGAATGGATGGATGGATGGATGGATAGAATTCTGAGGGGCACAGCACGAGGTTGGAGCAAAAGGCCAAAGAGATGGGATGTCCAGTAAGCATAAGCCTTCCTCTTCCATCCCTTGACGGAGAGCCCTGGGTCGGCCCCGGGGGACAAGCCACAATCTAACTACATGGATGGGGGGGTGGGGGGCCTCCCTCCTCGCCCCCCAATCTTCCACATCATCTGTTTCCCTTCGCTGCCCCCCCCGCCTCTGTGCGCGCAAATCGGGGATTACCATATAACCCGATTTGTCCGCCACCGTAATTCTCCCTGCCGCACTCATATGCTTTAACTTTTTCGCCCCACTTTATTTAAATCACTTTTCTCTCTCTCTCCCTTTGCCATTGACTGACTGGGTTTTGCACTTCGCCCAGCGGTGCATGTGAAAACAAAAACATTTCTATATGCTCCCCAGACTTTTCAACTCCTCTTCCACACACACACACGGTTCCCATTAACAGATCTTCCCTTGTCTGAGTTAAAACTGCCTCCCCCCCCCCAGCAAACTTGCAACAGCTTCATTAACATAAAACCACATGCTAATGGGAAGCAGAACTGTTTAATGGTTTATTTTCTTATTATCTTACGATATATTTCATCTCTCCTTTCCCCTGGCCTGCCCTTTTCCTTCAATTGCTACTACATTCCTTCTTGAATTTCATGCCGTTCCTGGTTCCAATATTACCCTCCCGGCTCGGCTAGAGATCTGATATAGAACAGGACAAAAAAAGACTTCATTGCTGTTAAAATATAAGGGCTCTTTCTTTTCTTTTCTTTTTTCTTTTCTTTCTTTCTTTCTTTCTTTCTTTCTTTCTTTCTTTCTTTTTTCTTTCTTTCCTTCCTTCCTTCCTCCTTCCCTCTTCTCTCTCCTGCTTTCTCCTTCCTTCCTTCCTACCTCCCCCCTTCTTTCTCCTTCCTTCCTTCCTTCCTTCTTTCCTCCCTACCTCTCCCCTTCCCTCTCTCCTTTCTCCTTCCTTCCCTCTATCTTCCTTCCTTCCTCCTTTCCTCCTTTCTCCTTCCTTCCTTCCTTCCTCCCCCTCCCTCCTTCCCTCTCTCCTTTCTCCCTCTATCTTCCTTCCTTCCTTCTCTCTCTCCTGCTTTCTCCTCTCCTGTTTATTCCTAGCAAGCTTATTTAGCCAAAAGGCACCTTGGTGTGGATTTCAGATCAGTAGCAAGTGGTAATGTTTAGATTGCAAGCTTTATTATTATTATTTTTTTATATAAAAATAGAGTTCCAGAGTTCACAGAATGTCTGCTTCTTTCTTTACATACATACATACATACATACATACATACATGCATATATATAGAGAGGGGGGGGGACAGAGAGAAAGAGAGAGGGACACATAGAGAGAGAGGGACAGAGAGAGAGAGAGAGAAAGAAGATAGATGGGAAGAGAACAGGAAAAGAATGTGTGTGTGTGTGTGTGTGAATGTATGTATGCATGTATATACCGTGTTTCCCCGAAAGTAAGACCCTGCCTTATATTTTTTTGAACCCCGAATTAAGCGCTTGGCCTTATTTTCAGGGAGGTCTTATTATTTTGGGGCGCGAGGAGCAAGACGGGGCTCCTCTTGCCGTCTTACCTGATTTCCAGCTCTGCATTTAAATATTTTCGGGGAGGGCTTATTTTCGGAGGGGGGAGGCTTATTTTAGGGCATGTGCTCAAAAGCCCAATTGGGCTTATTATCAGGGGAGGTCTTATTTTCGGGGAAACAGGGTATGTATGTAATATGTGTGTGTATGTATGTATGTATGTATGTATGTATGTATGTATGTATGTATATTTATTTATTTATTTATTTATTTATTTATTTATTTATTTATTTATTTATTTATTGGTTCAATTTATATGCCGCCCTTCTCCGGAGACTCAGGGCAGCTTACAATGCGTTAAGCAATAGCCTTCCTACTTTTGTATAGACCTGCTTAGGAGGGCTTTCGGGGGCCCCCCTAAGCGATGTTCTTTTTTTTTTAATACAAAATCAGCTTATTGCCCCCACAATCCGGGTCCTCATTTTACCTACCTCAGAAGGATGGAAGGCTGAGTCAACCTTGAGCCTGGTGAGATTCGAACTTGCAGTAATTGCAGGCAGCTGGTGCTACTTAATAGCACTTTAGTCTGCTGCACCACCAAGGCTCTGTATATATATGTATATGTGTGTGTGTGTGTGCGTATGTATATGTATATGTATATGTATATGTTTATTTATTTAGAGTATGGCTGGCCACACACAGTATTAAACACTTCATTTTTACAGGTTAAAAACAATTAAAACAATAAAAAAGCATATGTATATGTATATGTATATGTATATGTATATATTCTTTTCCCGTTCTCTTCCCATCTATTTTCCCCTTTAGTGTCATTTAAAAAAGAAATAAATAAAGCTTGCAATCTAAACATTACCACTTGCTACTGATCTGAAATCCACACCCCGGTGCCTTTTGGCTAAATTAGCTTGCTAGGAATAAACAACCCTGTATCCTGCATGGGAGACGGAGGGCGAATTAAACTTTAATTTAAATAAAAAAAAAAAAAACCAGCTCAAACTTCTTTAGAGAGCTGGCTTTTTTCATCTGTCTAAAATACCGACCCCAAACCCACCCAGAGCCTCAATCTTCCGTGATCATCTTTATGTAACCTTGTCTCCTTCCTCAATGCCAGCCGGGCGTAATGCATTTCTTTAAATTAATAATGCGTAAAAGGAGATTTACGCCGCTCCGGCGTAAAAATATTACGGGGTGTCTTTTATTTATTTATTTATCCCCCCACACACACATATACACCTTCTCCTTTGCTTTTTATTCATGCATTTGTCACTGTAGTCCTTAATGGAAGCTGCCGGAGTTGAGAGGGGATAAATAATGAAGAGTCTATCATAATCTGGAGCCATTTGCAAATTCATCACGGATATTCTCCGGGAAAAGGGGAGGAAGGACGATGAGAAATATGCCCCGGCGCTAATATATATCGCATCGATTTCCCCCGATCCCATTTATTTGCTTTCGAGATGGGGGCGAGCCCCCGTGAAACCGCCGGAATAGCTTTCTTTCCTTCCCAGCGGTGCCTCCTTGCCGCTTTAAAAATGGGCGACGATGATGACAGGTAGTCCTCGACTTACGGCCAGAAGGGAGCCCAAAATTTCCGTCGTGAAGGGAGACCGCTTGTTAAGGGAGCTCGTCTCCGTTCTGCGATGTTTTCCCCCCACCCCACCCTGTTCAGTGAATCCCACACGGTTGTTAAGTGAATCCAGCTTCCCCCCCCCGTTGACTCGGAGCATCAGAAGGTGGGGCAAAGCGACGGTCGTAAATACGAACCGAGCGTCTGAATTTTGATCGCCTGAGCGTGGGGAGCCTGCAAAGGTCATAGCTGTGAAAAATAGTCACAATTCACATCTTTTTCAGTGCCGCTGTGACTTTGAATGGTCACTAAACAGACTGTTGTAAGTCAAGGACTGCCTGTAATTCAGTGGTCCGTTTCACCTTCCAAGATTCCATCGATTCCCACCCACCCCCAAAAACCTTAAATTCTTCCTTATTAAATGGAGGGAAGAGAGTGTTGTGACATAGGCCCAAGTAGGTATTATCAGACGCAATCAGTTCGAAACAAACAGACTTTATTAGAACAGCTGAGAATTAACTCATTCTCAGCGTAGTCCAAACTAATTCAAAACAAATTCTTCATAACACAAATTCTTCAGTCTAATCGCCAACCTTGG
Organism: Pantherophis guttatus; assembly: GCF_059756535.1. NCBI lineage: Eukaryota > Metazoa > Chordata > Lepidosauria > Squamata > Colubridae > Pantherophis > Pantherophis guttatus. Next base: position 2,687,940 of record NC_142077.1, read on the forward strand.
TATAGTTAGGCAACCTGCCAAAGGCTTTTCTTGGCAAAAGTTCGGAAGCAGAAGACGCCGACAAGAAATAAATGCAGCAAGACAAGAAACAAATCTATCAACGTTGCTTTCCTACAAAGATCCCAAGAGCCTTTGCTGCTCTTTTAAGCCTTATGGGAGGGGCCAATCATCTCCTGGCCTTACTCCTGAGTTGTCCTTTTTGCTTTAGTTGCTCCTGCCTTCTGGCAGCTCTTCTCATGCGTGCACTAGGAACAGGCTCCTCCTGTTCCTCTGCCTCTCTACTGTCAGCCTCTGGAGGCTTCGGAGTCCGCACATCACTCCCCGATGGCCCTGGCCCCATCTCTGCCTCCGACGCAGAGCCCTCATCCAGGTCTTCCCCAGTCTCCAGGACTGGCCCATGTTCTTCCTCAGCCTCATCGCTGTCCGACTCCGCTGCCAGCTCTGCAGGCTGCGGGCGGACCACAACAGAGAGTTGAGTGTCCACACCAGTATTCAGCCGGTTCGGTTGGTTCGCCCCGAACTGGTAGTGGAGATTGCGGGTGACACCCACCCACCCTGGCGCTATGTTGTCCTATTTAGCCATGTTTCTGAGGCCAGGCACATGCGCGGAAGGCATGCAGGCAAGCAAAGTACATGCACGGAAGGCCAGGCGCATGTGGAGAAGCTGCGCACGCACACCGAACCGGTGGAAACAATATCTGAAATCCATTGCGGGTCCACACGTTTTTCTGCCTAAACAAATCTTACAGTTTGGCCAGCTTCCGTTTTAGATCCGTCACTTAATCTGCAGGAACAAAAATTAATAATTTTTAATTATGGGTTGCCCCTTGACCTACAACTATTCTTTTAGTGACCGTTCAACCTTACAACGGAAGGAAGGGAAAAAAAGGGACTTAGGGCCGTTTTTCACACTTACGACGGCTTGGTCACGGGGCCAAGATTGGCAACTGACTCATATTTATGATGGTCGCAGAGTCCCGGGGTGTGTGTGTGTCAGGTGATCAAACTTTTGCGCCGCGCGAAGTCCACGGGGAAGCCGGATTCGCTTAACAACCGCGTGACTAATTTAACAGCTGCAAGGATTCGCTTAACAACGGTGGTGAGGAAGGTCGTGCAATGGAGCAAACCCCGCTTAACCAATGTCTCACTTAGCGACACTTAACTTTGGGGCTCCAACAGAGCTCCATTTGGCCTCTATTCTATTGCGAATCATAAGTCGAGGACTATCTGTATTTCGCCAGCCGGATTTTTGCAGGATTTTAGGACAAGGATGGTGGAGAGGAAAGCCCGTTTCAATTCTTGGTTTCTGGAGCATTTTATTCGAAATGCACGTTCCCCCCACACCCCCAAAACTAGACACAAACCAGAACACGTTACGCAGGCCAAAAACCCATAATTTGGGCTATGTGGTTTGCAACTCAAACAATGCATACATTAAGGAAACCTGCTCACACACAAAAAAGGAACGTAGTTGGGGAAGGAGAAGGGCATTGGGGGAGGGAAGCGGGGGATTACTTGCAAAAAAGTCAGGATAGAAAAAAACCCCGTTAGAAAATGGGATGTTTTTAGAAGGAAGAGAGATGCTTTAGAAGGGAAGGAGGGTGCAGAGAGGAAGAAGGACCAAGTCGGAAGGGACCTTGGAGGCGAAAAAAATTTCAAGGGAGAAACAAAAACCAAAAATCAAGAAAGTTCAATTGTCTTTTGAAAAACACTTTTGGGACAACTATGACCTGAAATTCCATTAAAGATGGCTCTGTTCTATTCTATTCTATTCTATTCTATTCTATTCTATTCTATTCTATTCCTATATTCTCTTCTCTTCTCTCTTCTCCTCTCTTCCTCTCCTCTCTTCTCTTCTCTTTTCTTCCCTTCCTTTCTCTTCCCTTCCCTTTCCTTCTCTATTTTCTATTTTCTATTTTATCCTATATTCTATTCTATTCTATTCTATATTCTATATTCTGTATTCTGTATTCTATATTTTATTCTATTCTCTATTCTCTATTCTATTCTATTTTCTATATTCTATATTCTATATTCTATTCTATATTTGATTTGATTCGATTCTATATTTCTATCCTATCCTATCCTATCCTACCTCCATGCACATTTAGCCATATAACCACAACCGAGCAACAACCCAACACCCCGAGTTCATTTTTCCAGGCTGAGCAAATTTTGCAACTAGAGCATTAGGTTCCCCCCCCCCAAGCCTCGAAAACAATCGACTCAGTCCGATGGGCCAAACAGCTTTACGTAAAGCCCTTTCCCAGCCCCCCCATCTCCAGGTGTGTGTGTGTGGGGGGGGGAGAGGACCCTGCCACAGCACATTTCTGGCGGTCTTCCTTTCCTTCTGGTTTAATTCACCCATTTCCTCCGGGGGTGGGTGGTGGTGGTGTGTGTGGGGGGGTGTTTTTAAGCGAGGAGGCGATTTTTTTATTTTTTTTTTCCAGACGCTGCCATCCTGTCCATCGGTGGCTGCCACTCTTCGGGCCTTGCAAAAGCGCTGAGCGGAAACGCCCGTTTGTATTGAAGAGGAAGGAAAAAGGACAACAGATGGAAGGGGCACGAGGGTTTCGAACAAGTGTGCGCGGGGCCAACAATGCAACAGGTTCCTTTCGTCGGCTTGCCAAACGGGAGCGACAAAAACTGACACACAATGCAGAACCAAAATAATGACAACGAGAAGGAGAAGGAGAAGAATACTGTGAACCGAAAAAAAACAACAACACACACACACAAGGCCTATTTTTTCGGGGAAAGATGCTAATCAGGGCCCCCGTATTTCTATTGCTCGCCTGATGTGACGGCCGGGATTCGGTGTTTCCTCTCTCTCCCTCTCTCTCTCTCTCTCTCTCTCTCTTTTTAATTTCTCCCCCCTCCTTGGAAAAGCATGGCTTTTAAATCCTCCCCCCACCTCCTTCCACACACACACACACACACACTTCCATCGCGATGATAAGGAAATAAAATAAAAATGCTATAAAAAGGTGACAGCGAGAGTCAGTAAGATGCCGCTCGGCTGTCAAATGCTGGGAGAGTCGCAGGGGTTCGGGCGAACCTCTAGCTAAGATTCTGTGCAGTTCGGAGAAACCCCCCAAATCCCACTCCTGGCTGGCCCGTCCCACCCCACCCCTCCCCTCCCAGGAGTCCTCATGCGGCCCATTTTGGATGCACGGAGGCTCGGGGAGGGCTAAAAACAGGCTTACCGGAAGTTCGGGAAGACTAGAAACGGGCCCGTTTCCAGCCTCCAGAGGGCCTCCGGAGCCTGGGGAGGCCGTTTTTTGCCCTCCTGGAGGCTCGAGGAAAGCTTCCAAAGCCTGGGGAGTGCAAAAAACGCCCCCCCCGCCACCAATGTGGTGCAGGAGGCCGACTAGGCCACGCCCACCATGGCCACGCCCACCCAGCGACCGGGCAGAGAACCCCTTGCTAAAAGTTTGGAAGCCCACCCCTGATTTTACATCTGATCTGGCTGCAAAAAAAAAATTAAATAAATAAAATAAATATCAGAATCATCCACGCCGTCTCCGATGTCTGTGTAAATATCTGCATTTTTCAACAAATCATTTGCAGCAGTCGCAGGGCGGGCCTTTTCGGGGCCCAAGTTCTCGGCTCCCCTTTTTTTTTTTTTTTTCAATTTTCGACACATTCGCGGAAAGGAAATGTTTGTTTTTTTCGGAAAGACGTCCGTTAATAAGTTCGTGTGATTGCCATACCGGTGAATAAAAAGGCAATCAAAATAATTGCTTCCGTGGGAAATTAAGACATGTTCGTTCCCCTTTCGGTTCCCTTTCAAGAAAACTGGCCATGTTTTCCTTGGTCCTTCGACTTTGGCTCGGGGCCTCCCTAACAAAAACCGTCCATTCCTGCTTCGAAGCAGAAACAAAAGAGGAAATTCCAGACCATAATAAGTGGTTAAGCCGAGCCAGTGGCTTATCTCTTGGAATCGTGAAGTCCAGCGGTGGGATTCACTTACCGGTTCGCAAATATGAGCGCACGCGCCACCTCCGCGCATGTGCAGAGTGTGAAAAACGGGACGGAGCAAAGCTTCCCTCAGCCGCCACTACCAATTCACTCGAACCGGGTAGAACCAGCTAAATACCACCACTGCTCTCCCTCAAACATGGCAGCCTAGAATACAGAATCCTACTTAGGTTTTCTATCTTTCCTGCCTAATCCGGTTCAACAGAATCCCAATTCTATCCCCCCCAAAAAAAGAGAGGGTCTCACGAGGTCCTCCAAACCAACAAGTTGGCTTGGCCAGACAGGCGCAATCTCAACATCAACGGTATCTTCTCCTCCCTCTCCTCCCTCTTCGTCTCACCCCACCCCACCTTCCCGCCAGCCAACGGTTCAGCGGTGCTTGTCCCTGGTAAAAGGATAATTAGCCAGTTGCGTAACGGTGCTTAATGAAGATTGCCGATGGAAGGAGAAAGCGCGGAGAGTTTGCCAGCCATTAAGGGAGGTCAAGAGGTCAACCTATGAACAAGTGATTTGCTTTACCTGGGAAAAGCCACTTAGGTAACCGGAGAAAAATCTGCCCTTTGTCTTTTTTATCTGCTCCGTTTGTACATTGACATTGAAGTCAAGGTATAATTTATCAGGCAGGAAGGCAAACACAATAATCTGAAGCAACAACAAAAGCTAGATCTTTAGCCAAGGAAAGGAAAGGAAAGGAAAGGAAGGGAATAAGAAGGAAAGAAAGAAAGAAAGAAAGAAAGAAAGAAAGAAAGAAAGAAAGAAAGAAAGAAAGAAGGAAAGAAGGAAGGAAAGAGAGAGAGAAAGAAAGAAAGAAAGAAAGAAGGAAGGAAGGAAAGAGAGAGAGAAAGAAAGAAAGAAAGAAAGAAAGAAAGAAAGAGAAAGAAAGAAAGAAAGAAGGAAGGAAGGAAGGAAGGAAAGAAAGAAAGAAAGAAAGAAAGAAAGAAAGAAAGAAAGAAAGAAAGAAAGAAAGAAAGAAAGAAAGAAAGAAAGAGTGGATCTGGAGATATTGCTAAAGTTCTTTGGGCCTGTACCTAATATTTTAAATCTGGACAATTTCTTTACAAAATTTCCGCCTGCCCATGTTTGCTGAACATATCTGTGCTCATTGTGTGTGTGTGGGGAGGGACTGAAATGCTACTGGTAAAGTCAGGTCTTCTAACCAGGAGGAGGAATGGGGGGAGGAAGGAAGGAAGGAAGGAAGGAAGGAAGGAAGGAAGGAAGGAAGGAAGGGGAGGAGAAAGAAGGAGGAGGAGGAGGGAAGGAGGAGGAGAGGAGGAGGAAAAGGAAGGAGAAGAAGAAAAATGAGGAGGAGGGGAAGATGGACAAGAGGAGGAGGAGATGGAGATGCAGATGGAGGAGAAGGAGGAGGAGGAGGGAAGGAAGGAAGGAGAAGGAGATGGAAGAAGAGGAGGAGGAGGAAGAGAAGGAGAAGGAGAAAGAAGAAGAATCAGGAGGAGAAGGAGAAAGAGGAGGAGGAGGGGAAGGAAAAGGAGAAAGAAGGAGAAGGAGAAGGAGGAGGAGAAGGAGGAGAATCAGAAGGAGGAGGAAGAGGAGGAGGAGGAGGAGAAGGAAGGAGGAGAAGAATGAGGAGGGGGAGGAGGAGGAGATGGATAAGAGGAGGAGGAGATGGAGACACAGATGGAGAAGAAGGAGAAGGAGGAGAAGGGAAGGAAGGAAGGAGAAGGAGAAGGAGAAGGAGAAAGAGAAGGAGAATGAAAAGGAAAAAGAGAAGGAGAAAGAGAAGGAGAAGGAGAAGAGAAGGAGAAGGAGAAGGAGAAGGAGAAGGAGAAGGAGAAGGAGAAGGAGAAGGAGAAGAAACGGTCATTTATTTAGTGAGGAAGGACAGGCTGAGGAATCTATCTTTACCCACAAAATATTTTCCCTTTAGTACCTCCCGTTTCCCTCTCTTCTTTCTCCCACCTCTCTGTTTTAACCATCATTAAATTAGGCCAAGATAAGACTCTTCCCCCACCCCCCACCCCCCCCTCAGCCCCCTTCGGCTTTCTTCCCGTCATCTTTTTTTTTTTTTTCCTTTCTACTGAAACCTACAGAGTTCTTTTTAAAAAAAAAAAAAACACACAACCCACATTAAATTAGAATTCAAAATCAACAAGTCTGAAGAAGGAGACCAGATCGGATGCCAGTGGGTTGACAGCCGATTTAACCATAACAAATACAATATGGACTTATTTTATTTTTTTTTCAAAGACGTTTAAAAGCTGGAGCTGTAAGACGGATATGGGAGTTCTTTTTATTTCCTTTTTTTTCTTTTCCTTTTTTGCTCGTGCATACAGCCAAGTCACTGGTTTATTATCCTCACCCCGACCTACTCTTCAGTTCCGTTAGTGACCTTCAGTGTTAGCGACGGCACTGGAAAAAAGGTGACTTATGACCGTGTTTCACACTTACGACCGTTGCGGTATCTCCATAGTCGCCGGATCAAAAATTCAATTTAAATTTGAATTATTAATAAAAAAACTTTTTAAAAAAAATTCAGATGCTTCGCCACTGACTCGCACTTATGACAGTTGCAATGTCCCGGGGGGGGCACGTGATCCCCCTTTTTTAGACTTTCCGACGAGCCAAGTCAAGGGGGAAAGCTGGATTCACTTAACGACTGGGTGACTTAAGACCTGCAGCAATGCACATAACAACAGTGGCAAGGAAGGTCGTAAAAATGGGGGGGGGGAGAAACTCACTTAACAACTGTCTCACCCAGCGACAGAAATTTTGACTCAACGTTGGTGGTATGTCGAGGACGACGGAATGAAAATCCAAGCCTAGGTATACAAAAGCCGGAAGTTTTAAAATAGGCGATTCAGAAATCTCCCCCAAATAAGACGCCCCTCTATTTTTAATCTTTTGATCAATAATGACAAATATTTCAGGAGCTTGGAGTCCTGGCGGACAATCCCTTAAATAGGAGCCAGCCGTGTGCGGCAGCTGCCAAAAAAGCCAACACAGTTCTGGGTTGCATCAACAGAGGGAGAGAATCAAGATCAGGTGAAGTGTTGATACCACTTTATAAGGCCTTGGTAAGGCCAAACTTGGAATATGGCATCAAGTTTTGGTCGCCACGATGCAAAAAAAGATGTGGAGACTCTAGAAAGAGTGCAGAGAAGAGCCACGAAGAGGATTAGGGGACTGGAGGCTAAAACATATGAAGAAGAGTTGCAGGAACTGGGGATGTCTAGTTTGATGAAAAGAAGGACCAGGGGAGACACGATAGGAGTCTTCCGATATCTCAGGGGCTGCCCCAAAGAAGAGGGAGTCAAGCTATTCTCCAAAGCACCTGAGGGCAGGACAAGAAGCAACGAATGGAAACTAATCAAGGAGAGAAGCAACTTAGAATTAAGGAGAAATTTCCTGACTGTGAGAACAATTAATCCGTGGAACGACTTGCCACCAGAAGTTGCGAATGCTCCAACACTGGAAGTTTTTAAGAAGACGTTGGATAACCCTTTGTCCGAAGTGGTGTAGGGTTTCCTACACCCTAAGCAGGGGGTTGGACTAGAAGACCTCCGAGGTCCCTCCCAACTCTGTCTATTCTATTCCTATTCTAGGTCCCCCGGAGCAATTCAGTTCCAGTCTACCGAATCCAACTGACGGATTGCTTCAGCCGATCAATTAACAACGTCAAGTTCAATGCATCAGAATCCCATTCCGATCAATTGAGACAATTTTGCAGATACGGCAAGAAGTGTCTGGTCTGAATCAAACGGAGGCCAGGATGGGGACACCGAGTCAAATTAAGCCTGGCTCGACTACCACTCACAGGTTTTTTTTTTTTAAAGAAAAAACTGTGAGTGTAAACTTTAAGGGGGAGGAAAAAAAATCTGCTTTTTTAACCCTCGGATTTATGAAAAGAAAAAAAAACCCTGCCGAAGGTTTTTTTTTTTTCTTTTTCTTTTTTCCCCTCCTCTCCTTCCCTTCTATTTTTTCAAAAAGCACTTTTATCCAAACACATATTAATGCAAGAAAAACGAGGGCTGGAAAGAAAATAAACACGGCCCAGGCTTTTAAGGCAAGCCGGAGCAAAAAAAAAAAGAAAATACAGTCACGGACCGAGTGGAATAGCGGATTTGCGCCATTGAAGCCTCGGCTCTTTTGGCTTAACGCGGTGCGGTTTTGCAGAAAAAGCACTTTTTAAAACTCTCGCGTTTCTTTTTCTTTTTTTCTTTCTTTTTTCTTTTTTTGGCTCCTCTCCTTCTCCTGCCCCGCCGGTATATAAACTAGGATCGAGATGTCCTGATTCTGGAGTTGGACATTTGGGTTTGCGGGGGTTTAAGGCATGCTCGGTCCTTTCCTTATTTATTTATATTTTTGGGCAAGGGTCCTGATCGTTTGGGATCTTTTGGAGCAGAGGCTCCAAAAATTCCTTGGCTAAGTCGGGTCAGGATGCTGGCAACTGTTCAAGATCGAGGAAGGTACTAATACCACTCTATAAAGCCCTTAGTAAGGCCACACCTAGAGTCCTGCATCCAATTTTGGTCGCCACACTATAAAAAAAGAGATGTTGAGACTCTGGAAAGAGTGCAGAGAAGAGCCATTAAGAGGATGAGGGGACTGGAGGCTCAAAGATACGATGAACGGTTGCAGGAACTGGGCCTGGCTAGTCTAGTGAAGAGAAGGACCAGGGGAGACAGGAGAGCATCTTCCAATATTTGAGGGGCTGCCCCAGAGAGGAGGAAGGGGGTCAAGCTATTCTCCAAAGCAAAAGGAAGGAAGGAAGGAAGGAGGGACGGAGGGAGGGGGGGAGGGAGGGAGGGAGGGAAGGAAGGAAGGAAGGAAGGAAGGAAGGAAAGAAAGAAAGAAAGAAAGAAAGAAAGAAAGAAAGAAAGAAAGAAAAAAGAAAAAAGAAAGAAAAAAGGAAAGAGGAAGGAAGGTGGAAGGGAGGGAAAGAAAGAAAGAAAGAAAGAAAGAAAGAAAGAAAGAAAGAAAGAAAGAAAGAAAGAAAGAAAGACATCTGAATGAACCATAGATGGACAGAAGACATGGCTAGTCTAGTGAAGAGAAGGACCAGGGAAGACAGGATAGCATCTTCCAATATTTGAGGGGCTGCCCCAGAGAGGAGGAAGGGGGTCAAGCTATTCTCCAAAGCCCTGGAAGGCCAGACAAGGAATAATAATGGATGGAAACCGAACAAGGAGAGATTCAACCTGGAAATAAGGAGAAATTTTCCGACGGTGAGAAACAATCAACCCATGGAACAGAAGTTGCCTTCAGAAGTTGTGGGAGCTTCATCCCTGGAGGCCTTCAAGAAGAGACCGGACTGCCCTCTGTCAGAAATGGTGTAGGGCCATTGGTGTAGGGGGTTGGACTAGATGACCTCCAAGGTCCCATCCAACTCTGTTAATCATCTGTTCTCTGCCCAGTCGTGCCACCTTCTGGAAATTTGACTTCCATTAGCAGAAGATGGCGAGCATTTCCCGGGACGCGAGCAACCTAACGTCTAACCTGCCCACGGAGCAGAAAGCTGAATTTTGAAGTTGTCTTTTTTTTTTCTTCTTTTAATTCCCCCGGCTGTCCAAAACAATTTTGCCAAAATGCCTGAGAAGCTTCTATTAGTGTTGGCACCGGGGCCTCGGCTCGCCTCTTCCTCCGAGCTCCAGCGTTTAGGCACGGGTTCAAAACCGTGGGAGAGAGGTGAGGCTTGGCTCGCACTTTCGCTCCAGACGCTTGGCCCAGAAGCCCCCCGGAGGCACTCGCAAACCGTACGGCCTCCGGGTTTCCACATGGACCAGGACACGAGGTGGGTGGCAGGACCACGCCGAAGGGGCGAAGAAACCCCCCCACCCCTTACAAAGAAGGGTGAGCGAACCGGGAGTCTGCTTTGGGATGGGATCGCTTGCAAATTCAGAGCCTAACCCTTCCACGTTCAACGGATTTTATTTTAGCAAAAATAAAACTGTTTTTTTTTCCTTCGCTTGGAACGGCCAAAATTGGGAGGTGGGGGAAATTAGCTTGTGGGGAGGGGGGGGGAAGAATCAAGAGGCATGAAAGATTGTATCTAGCAACTTTGCAACGGATGGGGCGAAACCAGGGGGTGGGTCTGCTGGGGGTTCGCAAGGGTTCGGGAGAACCTCTAGCTAAGATTCTGTGCAGTTCGGAGAACTCCCAAATCCCATTCCTGGCTGGCCCCGCCCATCCTGCCACTCCCAGGAGTCCCCACGCGGCCCGTTTTGGATGCAGGTAAGTGTAGGGTGTGTGCGGAGGCTCGGCGAGGGCGAAAAACGGGCCTACCGGAAGTTCGGGAGGGTCTCTGGAGCCTGGGGAGGCTGTTTTCATCCTCCCAGAGGCTCTAGAAAAGCCTCTGGAGCCCGGGGAGGGCAAAAATGCCCTCCCCACCATGGTGCAGGAGGCCGACTAGGCCACGCCCACCATGGCCACGCCCACCCAGCAACCGGGCAGAGAACCCCTTGCTAAAATTTTTGAAGCCCACCCCTAGGCGAAACCTTCTTGCTAAAATATTTTTTGGGTGATCCAAATTTGCCAGGTCGCGTCTTTCAATCTCCTTCAAATCTAGTTTCCGTCTAGGAAACGAGTGATTTGATTCGTTTTTAATCTGTTGTCGGAAGCCTCACCATTCAAAAGAAGGTTAATACGGGTTAGTCCTCGACTTACAACCGTTCGTTTTGGGACCGTTCGAAGTGGCGACGGCACTGAGGAAAGGGACTCGTCATCGCCGGCCTTTTTCACACTTACGACCGTGGCAAGCCTCCCTTGCGACCATGGTCGCACGATTAAAATTCAGACCCTTTTGGCAAGTGGTTCATATTCAGAGTCCCGGGTGGGGGTGGGGGTGTCACATGATCCCCTTTGCGACCTTCCGACGAGCAAAGTCAGTGGGGAAACCAGATTCACTTTAACGACGGTGTTCCTCGTTTAGCAACTGCAAGGATTCGCTTAACGAACGTAGCCAGAAAAGTCGCAAAAAGGGGACGAATCTCACTTGACCGATCCCTCGCTTAGCAACCATAAATTTTGGGGCTCAGTTGTGGCCGTAAGTTGAGGTCTACCCGTGCGATGCGACATAATAATTAAAATATAAAATGCGAGGTTCAAACATGTCCAAGTTAAACAGGTCTTTTTAAATCCCTGTAATGCATTCCACCTGGGGCTGCCCTTGAAGACTGTTTGGACTAGAATCTGAGAATCAAAAAAAGCTCCCGGAAACCTTGATCCTTTCTTCTTCTGATGATAGACAGATAGATGGATGGATGGATGGATAGATAGATAGATAGACAGACAGACAGAAAGACAGTAGATAGACAGATAGACAGATTGATAGACAGGTAGGTAGGTGGAGAGAGAGACAGACAGACAGACAGACAGAAGATAGACAGATAGATTAATAGGTAGGTAGGTAGATTGGTAGATAGATAGACAGAAAGACAGTAGATAGACAGATAGACAGATTGATAGACAGATAGGTAGGTGGAGAGAGAGAGAGAGACAGACAGACAGACAGACAGACAGAAGATAGACAGATAGATTAATAGGTAGGTAGGTAGGTTGGTAGATAGATAGACAAAAAGACAGTAGATAGACAGATAGACAGATTGATAGACAGGTAGGTAGGTGGAGAGAGAGAAAGAGAGAGAGAGAGAGACAGACAGACAGACAGACAGAAGATAGACAGATAGATTAATAGGTTGGTAGATAGACAGAAAGACAGTAGATAGACAGATAGACAGATTGATAGACAGGTAGATAGCTGGAGAGAGAGAGAGACAGACAGACAGACAGACCGACAGACAGACAAAAGATAGACAGACAGATTGATAAGTAGGTAGGTAGGTAGATAGGAGGATAGACAGAAAGACAGGTAGGTAGGTGGGTAGAGAGAGAGAGACAGACAAACAGAATATAGACAGATTGATAGGTAGGTAGGTAGGTACGTAGGTGGATAGATAGACAGTAGACAGATTGATAGGTAGGTAGGTAGATAAGTAGGTAGACAGACAGACAGACAGACAGTAGATAGACAGACAGACATTGATAGGTAGGTAGGTAGAGAGAGAGAGACAGACAGATTGATAGACAGGTAGGTAGGTAGGTAGCTGGATAGATAGACAGAAGATAGATAGATAGATAGATAGATAGATAGATAGATAGATAGATAGATAGATATAGCGATAGAGATAGATAGGGATAGAGAGAGATAGAGATAGAGAGAGATATAATAGATATATAGATATAGATTCTCCTTTGCAGTGGTGGGATTCAGCCGGTTATGTTCGAATCGTGCGAACCGTAGTGGCGAACTGTGGGAGGCTCTGCCCACAAGCCCGGATGTAATGCGCGACTCGTGTGCGTGTGCGAACGAAGTGCTCACGCACGATCGCAATTCGCGAACCGGTAGGGAAAGGTAAGTCAATCCCACCTTTATGCTCCCTTTGCATATCCCAACGGGGATAAACCAATCGACGACTTGAGTCCGCCACATCAGGAAAGTGGCCAAGGCTCAGATCCAAAGGCCCTCTCCCTTCTTTTTCCTCTCCGACATCATTCCTTTTTTTTAAACTTTTTTCTTTTTTCTTTTTCTTTTTTTTTTTGACCACCGTTTCAACTCCGCCGGAGACAAAAGCCGTCCGAATCCTGACCTACAGAGTAGGCGGGAGAGGACATAAAAGAACGAAGCGCCCCACCCTTCCCCTGTATTTATCTACCTGCCAATGGCATCCAGGATTGGCCGCCAAGCAAATAAGAAAAGAGTTCAGCTATCGACGGATAACGGAGGTCACGGCTAATTTCAGGTAGCAACGAAGGGGTGAGGTGGTGGGGGGGAGTGAAAACAGGCCGCCTGTGCAAGCCTGACAACTCAAATACCCATGTGTTGCAAAAGGAGAACTTGGAACAAGGCCCCGGGGCTGTCCAAAAGGGCCACACCCGACAAACTCAACAAGAGAATTGATGATGCCCGAGTCAACAGACTTTCTCGCCGGGCGAGAAAGCGTGACGGTTTCGTGGTGGCAGAAGCGAGGGGAAGATTTTTTTCAGTCACCTGAGCAAAAAAAAAAAAAAAATCAACAAAGAGTTTTCAGCGGGAGTTGTGTAGCAGGACGGGGCCCTTCTTTTGTGCGCCTTCCCCAAAAACACACAACACCGGGGCCCACACAAACCCAACCAACCGACTTCACGAGCACCTGGAGAACTCTGCTGGAAATAGCCATGTCGGTCGCACACGCCCCATATCTCCTCTGCCAAATCTGACCCGGCGGGCGAAAGAATCAGTTTGGAGGGCCACGGAGGAAATTAGGAACCGGGAGAGTGGGGGGGGGGTTTGACACGATAGCAGGCTTCCAGTATTTGAGGGGTTGCCCCAAAGAAGAGGGGTGTGTGTGTGTGTGTGTGTTTCAACTTGTTTTCCAAAGCATCTGAAGGCGGGAAAAGAAGCGACGGATGGAAACTCATCCAGGAGAGAAGCAACCTGGAACTGAAGGAGAAATTTCCTGACAGGGAGGACAATTAGCCAGTGGAACGGCTTGCCACCAGAAGCTGTGGGGGCTCCGTCGCTGGAGGTTTTTAAGGAAAGACTCGATAGCCAGCTGTCTGAAATGGTATCAGGTCTCCTGCTTGAGCAGAGGGTTGATTGATTGATTGAGTGATTGATTGATTGATGGGTTGGGTTGGGTTGATTGAAATGGTCTAGGGGTCTCCTGCTTGAGCCGGAGGTTGGACTAGAAGACCTCCAAGGTCCCTTCCAGCTCTATTCTGATTGATTGATTGATTGAAATGATCTAGGGGTCTCCTGCTTGAGCAGGCAGCTGGACTTAGAAGACCTCCAAGGTCCCTTTCCGCTCTATTCTGATTGATTGATCAATTGAAATGGTCTAGGGCCGTGATGGCAAACCTATGGCACACGTGCCACAGGTGGCATGTGGAGCCACATCTGTGGGCATGCCAGCATTGCCCTAGTTCAGCTCCAGCACGCATGTGTGCACCGGTCACCTGATTTTTTGGGCCTTCCGGGCCCACCGGAAGTCGGGGAAAAGGCAGTTTCTGGAGAGCCTCCAGGAGATGGGTGGGGAAGGCTGTTTTAGCCCTCCCCAGGCTCCAAGAAAGCCTCTGGATCCTGGAGAAAGCAAAAAATAGGCCTACCGGGCCCACTGTGCCATTATGTGCCAAAAGTGGGGGGAATGCGGGGAGGGGGTCATGTGTGCATGCATGGTGGGGGCGGGGCACATTGAATTATGGGTGTGACCACACCTGTGCACGATCCCTCTCGACCATTTCAAATGCAGATGAGGCCAGTAGACCTAGGCACACCTATTTTTCCACTACCAATCGTTAGAAACGAGAGAGAGAGAGAGAGAGAGAGAGAGAGAGAGAGAGGGGGAGGGAGAGAGAGAGAGGGAAAGGGACAGGAAATTTCACTGCTACCAAATCCAGCAACTATCATCCCGTCTGTCAAGTAGGGCCCTGAAGCTGAAATTTGCCAAACATAATAATAAATTTGCAGAAAAGGGCCTACATGCTGAACAGGAATACACTCATCCTGGCTTGTTTCGTCCTGTGAATTTGGTGGTGGTGGAGAAGGAGAAAAAAACAAAACAAAACAAAAAAAACACACCGAATTATAAATAGAATTTATTTTCACAAAGATCTGTCTGGTCTTTCTTTTTCCAAAGCAAACCTTTTTATTTTTCCTTTATTATTATTATTATTGGCTAATCTTTGGTGAGATTCACAGCCTTTGAGGCTGGTTAATAGCTCAGCAGCTCGAGTCCTAACCAAGGACCTAGGAACTGTTAAGGTATCGTCGGAGGATGTAAGTTGTTGTTATTATTATTATTATTATTATTATTATTATTATTATTATTATTATTATTATTATTATTATTATCATCATTATTTAATCTTTAGTGAGATTCACAGCCTTTGAGGCTGGTTAATAGCTCAGCAACTCGAGTCCTAACCAAGGACCTAGGAACTGTTAAGGTATCGTCGGATATTATTATTATTATTATTATTATTATTATTATTATTATTATTATTTAATCTTTAGTGAGATTCACAGCCTTTGAGGCTGGTTAATAGCTCAGCAACTCGAGTCCTAACCAAGGATCTAGGAACTGTTAAGGTATCGTTGGAGGATGTAAGCTGTTGTTGTTGTTGTTATTATTATTATTATTATTATTATTATTATTATTATTATTATTTAATCTTTAGTGAGATTCACAGCCTTTGAGGCTGGTTAATAGCTCAGCAACTCGAGTCCTAACCAAGGACCTAAGAACTGTTAAGGTATCGTCGGAGAATGTAAGTTGTTGTTGTTGTTGTTGTTGTTGTTGTTGTTGTTGTTGTTATTATTATTATTATTATTATTATTATTACTATTATTGCTATGGGCTGGTTGAATTTTTCTTTTACACCCCTTTCTTTCTTCAAGCCCTTTCCTGTTTCTGTGTCCCTTCTGACTGGGATATATAACTGAGGAATGCAAACGAAATATATGCATATATATATATTTGCATTCCTCCCTTTCCTTTCCATTCAAGAAATTTTTATAAGGGAAGGGTCCGTTGAATGAAAAAAAAAAAAAGCAACTGGAAAGCTCAGATTTCTGGCCAGTTTGACCGTCGGATGGGGTGGGGTGGGGGGGCAGGTTGCTCCTCCTCCTCCTCCTCCGTGGGACAAATTAGATAATTAAATGGAAACAGGCAAGATAAATTGCACTTTCTTAATTGGGTTATCAAGAGAGCAAGAGCGCGCCAGATGACCTCACTGTCTGGGGAGGCCGAAGGCGTTGGCCTCTCTCTCTCTCTCTCTCCCTTGCTTGCCTCCCGCGGAAATGAGAATGGAGTGACAGGTCCCTAACGGGGCTATTCTTAGCCACAAAAGCCAGAGGGGAGGGGGGGGTAGGTCTGAAGTCAGGGGAGGGGGGAGTCTCTGGGCTGAGAAAGCAAGGAGGGATGGGATTTGAGAAATACAGAGTAAGGGCTCTATAGTCCAATCTAGGAGGTCCTAGATTATTTCTAGCAACTAGTCAAATCGGAAGAGAGTTGGAAGGGACCCTGGAGGTCTTCCAGTCCAACCCGCTGCTTTAGCAACAAATCCTAGACGATTTCAGACAAATGGTTGTCCAATCTGGCTCTTTTCTTGAAGACATTTCATTACCAAACTAGGTAACATCATCAGTGCTAGAAGGAGGGACGTTACTGGAATGGAACCGAAGACAAGGGCAAAGCCTCCTGGGGAGTGACCCCTTTCTCGCTTTCAACGGGTGAGAAAGGAAAATTTGGGGGGCACGCGCGGAGTCCTTTCCGGATTAAGCCAGCCTTGCTAACTCTTCTCCTTCTGCCCCCCTCTCCCAGCCTTTGTTCTCGGGAACCGAAAGGGTGCATCATCAGTTTGCCATAAGTCAATAAAAAATTTGACTGCTTGCCCTCGCTTTGCCCCACTACCTGAGAGAAATTAGACCGTCCGTCTTATTCAATCTTTGCCCCAAAGTTTGCTCAGAAACCAGTTGGTGGCGAGCTGGGCAGGAGATGGGATAGATAGATAGATAGATAGATAGATAGATAGATAGATAGATAGATAGATAGATAGATAGGACAGACAGACAGACAGACAGACAGACAGACAGGATAGACACAGAGTGAAAGGGAGGTGGAGGGAGAGAGATGAGAAAGCGAGAGATGAGCGAGAGAAAAGAGATGAGAGAGAGGAAAGAGAGAGGAAAGAGAGAGAGATGAGAGAGAGTTGAGAGAGAGAGAAAGAGAGAGATGAAAGAGAGAGAGATGAGAGAGAGAGAAAGAGAGAGGGAGAGAGATGAAAGGGAGAGAGAGAGAGAAAGAGATGAGAGAGAGAAAGATGAGAGAGAGACAAAAGAGAGAGGAAAGAGAGAGGAAGAAAGACAGATGAGAGAGAGTTGAGAGAGAGAGAAAGAGAGAGATGAAAGAGAGAGATGAGAGAGAGAGAAAGAGAGAGGGAGAAAGGGAGAGATGAAAGGGAGAGAGAGAGGAAGAAAGAGAGATGAGAGAGTTGAGAGAGAGAAAAACAGAGATGAAAGAGAGAGAGAGATGAGAGAAAGAGAGAGGGAGAAAGGGAGAGAAAGAAAGAGACAGATGAGAGAGAAAGAGAGATGAGAGAAAGAGATAAAAGAGAGATGAGAGAGAGAGAAAGAGAGATGAGAGAAAGAGATAAAAGAGATAAAAGAGAGAGGGAGAGAAATGAAAGAGAGAGAGAAAGAAAGAGATGAGAGAGAAAGAGAGAGAGAGAGAGAGATGTTAGATACAGAGACAGATTTCAAAACAGGGCTGATTAATGGCAGAAATATTTCTTCTTTTTCTGGTGTGTTTTTTTTAGAGGGGGAAGAGACAGAGAGAGAGAGAGAAAGCTAGAAAGTAAAAGCCAGCTTTTAAAGGTAAACTCCGCCATATGGCTTATGTTTTGAAACTTTGCCCGGTTTTGTAAAGCCCGAGGCACCGAACCTGTGTCGACAACATCTAAACTCAACTTGGGTTTCCCAGCTTCCTCCCGAAAGAGAAAAAAAATCCATTTTCTTCCTATTAAATTAATGGCTATTTAGAAACTCAGACTGGAGTTAACATCTTCCGAAAATTGATTTGGGTTGGGTGTTTATTTTTCCTGTTTCCCCCCCCCCCACTTCTAGTCCCCACTTTTACAGCACCGGAAAAGCCATTAACTCCTAACGTTCAAAAGCCATCCAGGCCTTGTAGTAGAGAGATTGAACGTACTACCTATCGGTCCAAAACCTTCTATCCCAAAACAAATGCTACCACCTAAAATCCGTTGGACTCTAAACTCCGTAATTTTGATTTTTCAAGCGACAGGAAAAACCGTAACACACACATCTGCAAAATAAAATAAAATGAAAATTAAACCGAATGAAAAAAAAAACACCGCTCGAGGTGCTGCGTCTCTTGGATAAAATGAGAATTAAAAATTGGACAGAGATCCCGGAGCTTCTGGGATTCGGGGAACAGTGGCTGTAGGGCCTGGGGGCTACGAGGTCGCCCGTGGGATAAATAATGGGATAATGACGGGAAGGGTGCAAATAAATTCTTCCCAGATCAAAGCATCCTAACGCGGAGGGTGCAAAATAATAATAATAATAATAATAATAATAATAATAATAATAATAATAATAATAATAATAATAATAATAATAATTGCAACATGCCTGCAATAAATAAGGATAGAATAGGATAGGACGATTTCTATATATGTCTGTGTGTATGTGTATCGAAATTATATTAACGCACACATATATATTACACGCATGTATTTATATATAATACACACACACACACACATATATATAATTAAATGCTTAAGACTTTTTTATTTCATCAAGCTGGCCTGGCCTAAATCTTCTCCCCTTTTTAAATGTAAATTTTAATTTGTTTTTAAATTGCGGGGTATTTTAAATTCAGCCAAATTATTTAATTCGTTTTTAACTTATTTTAAATTTTTATATTTATGTGTTTTATCTTGTGGCTGTTCACCGCCCTGAGTCCTTCGGGAGAAAGGCGGTATAGAAATTTAATAAAATAAATAAATAAATAAATAAATAAATAAATAAATAAATAAATAAATAAATATATTATTATATTACTATATAATTTTATACACACACACACACACAACATAAAAAAGGCAGTTGTTTTGTTTTTATTTCCATTCCCGAGCTTGCAAGTGACTGTTTGATTCCTCTCACCCCTTTTGCACCCTAAAATTTTTTTAAAAAAAATAAAAATACATTCGTTTCCTCCTGGGATTTCCAAGCAGGCAGTCTCTTTCCTCTTCTAAACTCTAAAATAATTTCTTTCCCATTCTGGACCGCCTTATTTTGCGGGAAATTTTTATTTTAAAAAATAATGCCTTCCCGTATCGGGTCGCCCAATCCTAATCTGGCCTCCTTATTCATCCCACCGATTCCCACCCCCATCCCCCCAACCTGGCTTGGCAGGAGCAGAAGACTCTGGGAAGGAGGCAGAGGAGGGGCGTGTGTCAAAGGGCAATTCTTATTTTGATATCTTTGTTGAGAACGTATGATACAATTAGATGCCTTTGACAATTTCCATTACGGCTGATCAAATATTTATTGAAGCTCGGGGACGCACGGCTTCTCGGTGCCATTCGCT
Source organism: Pantherophis guttatus (assembly GCF_059756535.1). NCBI lineage: Eukaryota > Metazoa > Chordata > Lepidosauria > Squamata > Colubridae > Pantherophis > Pantherophis guttatus. The sequence continues at coordinate 2,707,034 of NC_142077.1, forward strand.
TTTAATGATGTTGCGGCTGGAAGAGAAATTCCAAAGCGCTAGAGAAAGCCCAGATTTATATTTATATTTATATAAAATAAATTTATAAATGTATAAAATTTGCATTTTGCTGGTAAAGAAATAAAGGGAGACTAGTATAGATCTATTTCAAGCTTTTTAGCTTTCATCAGTTAGCCATACCCTTACTCGGATTCGAACTTGGGCTTCCTGCATGTTAGGCAGAAAAACACTTTATATATATTAAAAATAAAATTATATATCTCTATATCTCTATATCTATCTATATCTCTCTATCATCTATCTTCTATCTTCTATCTTTCTATCTTCTATCTATCTATTTATCTATCTCTCTTTCTATCTCTCTATCTTCTATCTATCTATCTTTATATCTATCTTTCTATCTTCTATCTATCTATTTATCTATCTCTCTTTCTATCTCTTTCTATCTACAGTATCTTCTATCTATCTATCTATCTATCTATCTATCTATCTATCTATCTATTTCTCTCTCTATCTCTCCATCTTTCTATCTACCTACTATCTATCTATCTATTTCTCTTTCTATTTTATCTCTATCTCTTTCTCTCTATATATATATCTATCTATATCTATATCTACCCTGTTTCCCCGAAAATAAGACCTCCCCTGATAATAAGCCCAATCGGGCTTTTGAGCGTATGCACTAAAATAAGCCTCCCCCCCCGAAAATAAGCCCTCCCTGAAAACATTAAAATGCAGAGCTGGAAATCAGGTAAGATGGCAAGAGGAGCCCCATGCCCCGTCTTGCTGCACGCGCCCCAAAATAATAAGACCTCCCTGAAAATAAGGCCAAGCCAAGCGCTTATTTTAGGGTTCAAAAAAAATATAAGACAGGGTCTTATTTTTGGGAAAACACAGTCTGTCTATCTATCTATCTATCTATCTATCTATCTATCTGTCTGTCTGTCTGTCTGTCTGTCTGTCTGTCTGTCTGTCTGTCTGTCTGTCTATCTATCTATAAATAAAATATAATTTTATTTATAGTTTTTTCTTTAACATCCAAAATTGCTTGGTGAACAGTGTATTCCCTGGGTCAATGTACTTTAAACACAATTCTAATAATGATAGTACCATTCAAATATACATAATCATAATCTTTCAACTTCTAACATTTGTGTATACATAGTAATTATAATACCGTGTATTCCCGAAAATAAGACCGGGTCTTATATTAATTTTTGCTCCAAAAGATGCATTGGGGCTTATTTTCTGGTTAGGTCTTATTTTTGGGGAAATGTGGTACTAAATGTATCCATCTGGCTGAGGATCTTAACTGGGGTTTATTTTAGGGGGTAGGGCTAATATTACGAGCATCCTGAAAAATCATGCTAGGACTTATTTTCCGGTTGGGTCTTATTTTCGGGGAAACAGGGTATGTTCTATTACATTTCAGTATACATAATACTATTTTCCCAATTTCTACTTTCTACTTCTTCTTTTTTGAACACTTCATAAAATAACCACCATGTTAAAAAAAAATATTCTATATCTATCCATCATCTCTTGCCCTTTTTCAGGATTTCAACTTTTTGGTGAATCTTTCATGCTTCTCCCTTGGTATCCCTTGTAGCTCCTTTCATCACATTTATTTAATCTAAATATTTCGTCTGCCACAACGTCTATCAAGCCCAGGTTTTCTTAATAGCCAGGCTTCCCACCCACCTCTCAAAAAAAAAAAAAAAAATCCACCCTCCCTTTTTTCCCTTCTTCCTACTTCCTTGCTTTGCATTATTAGGCTTGCAAATTGCCAGCTCAGCTCATAAATTACCAGGCCAGCCAAATGGCTGAAGGGAAGGCCGATCGCTGGGCGATGATAGGGTTTCTGCAGAGCATTAATCAGAACCGAGGAAAAGAGAATATTCTAAAAATTGGGCCCTGCATCTAAATATTAGGAACAAGGAGCAGCAGATTCCTGCTATCGGAAGATGGTTTGGAGAAAGAGCTGATCGCGAGAAGGCCAACGCAACCAATAGAAATTATTATTATTATTATTATTATTATTATTATTATATTATTATTATTATTATCCTTTAATCATTAAAACTGAAACTCAGTCAACTGAATATTTAAAAATCTATCATAAATACCATTGACTGGTGTTAATGGTTGATACGGGTTGCTGCCAGCATCCTAGATACTGACAAGTACATTATTATTATTATTATTATTTATTTATTTATTTATTTATTTATTTATTTATTTATTTATTTATTTATTTATTAAATTTTTATACCGCCCCCTCTCCCGAAGGACTCGGGGCGGTGAACAGCCAGAATTAAAAACACACAATACAAATATTAAAATACATTAAAACAAAATTAAATTATCTTTGGCTTCTCCAATTTTAAAACCCCTTACCCATAAAATTATCATCATCATTTAATTAAACATGAAACTCAGTCAACTGAACATTTAAAAATGTATCATAAATATCACTGACTGACCCTGATGGTTGATAGGAGTTGCTGCCAGCATCCTAGGTATCAACCAAGTATCTTCTTAAAACGTACTTCTTAAAATTATTATTATTATTATTATTATTATTATTATTATTATTTTATGATTTCACAAATCAACACGGTCTCGTTTGGAAGGACAGGAAGACAGGAATAGGGACTTCATCCTGGTTTTCCTTTGTGGTTGTGCAAGAGGAAGAAAGGAGCAGGCTCGCTAAATAAAAATACGTTGGAGATAATTTTTGGGAGGGGGAAAGCAAAAATGGTACCTCTCTTTAAGATTAACGTCTTTATTCTGATTTTTCATGATGGGGTTGGACCGCGTTCGGGGTTCTTATGGATGCATTTTACTGCAATCAGAATAACTGAAAAGCTAGGCATCTGACCTGTAAGTCGCATTTGTGCGGGAATAGGGAGATAGGTCTTATTCTTAAAATATGACGAATGGTTTAACGTTGTGATTTAAGCCAAGTAATTGGGAGACAATCGACTTGTGCTAATGAGGCTGTGCCGAAGCTGAAAGGAGCTGTTTTTTTCTTGCTGTTTGCTTGCAAGGAGGTAAACTGCTGGGAGGCAGAGGGCAAAGGGTGGGGGGGGCAGTGGGTCGGTGGGGCTACATTCGGTGTATAAGACACACCTGAATTTTCACCCTCTTTTAGGGGGGAAAAATATGCGCCTTATACGCCAAAAAATACAGTAATTCATTTGGGGGGGGGAGGGATCCCCTCCGGTGGCAACTCCAGACCTGAAATGAAGCGTGGTTGATTTTCTGTAAAGCCTTAGTAAGTAATTCCCCACCTGGAATGCCACATCTAGTTTTGGTCGCCACATTGCCAAAGAAGAAGAAGAAGGAGGAGGAGGAGGAGGAGGGGGAGGAGGGGGAGGAGGAGGAGGAGGAGGAGGAGGAGGAGGAGGAGGAGGAGGAGGAGGAGGAGGAGAAGAAGAAGAAGAAGAAGAAGAAGAAGAAGAAGAAGAAGAAGAAGAAGAAGAAGAAGAAGAAGAAGAAGAAGAAGAAGAAGAAGAAGAAGAAGGAGATGTTGAGACTTTTTGAAAAAACTGCCAAGAAGAGCAATTTAGGATGATTTAAGGCCTGGAGATTACAACATACGAAGAACGATTGGAAGATTTGGGTTTGGCCAGTCTAGAGAAAAGAAGGACGCCGGGGGGGTGGGGGGGCAGGGGGTACGACATGACAGCGGTATTCCAATATTTGAGGGGCTGCCCAAAGAAGAGGGGGTCAATGTATTTTCCAAAGCACCAGAAGGCAAGACAAGAAACAATAGGTGGAAACCAAACTTCACATAATTTAACAACCGGTTCGCCCAGCACGTAAAATATGAGTGTGTGCATGTACGTGGCCTTCCACGCATATGCTTTGCTCACACGCGTGGCTTGCACTCAAGGACGCGGCTTAGAAAACGTGGCTAAATAGGACGGCATATTTAGCCAGGGTTGCTACTACCGGTTCGCCAGAACTGGCTGAATCTCACCACTAATGGAAACTAATCCCAGGAGAGAAGCAACCTAGAATTAAGGAGAAACTTCCTAACAGTGAGAACAATTAACCAGCGGAACAGCTTGCCACTAGAAGTTGTGGGTGCCCCATCCCTGGAGGCTTTTAAGAAAAGACTGGACCGCCACTTGTCTGAAATTGGTCTGGGGCTTCCTGCTGGAGGAGGGGTTGGACTAGAAGATCTCCAAAGTCCCAATGAATCAGAATCTATCCTGATTCATTGACGGATAGATTTCCCTGCAGGAGGGAACATTTTGACAGGACCACATACCGGCAGGACACACACTTCTGACATGTGGCATCGGGACACTCCCACCCCTTGGCTCCGACAGTGCGAATCTGGCACATTTGATAGACACCGTCCATGTGAGGTAGGTCACAAGGAAGAGATTTAGAGGCCAACACAGATGGCCCTTTAAGGAGAACACAAAGCTCTTCTCAATTGCCTTCCAGAAAGCTCCATCATGTGGGTGAGGTAAATCCTAGCTACCCACGGGATAGCCAAGAGCGGGCGCAGGGATCTACAGCGTTCCTGACAACAGCAGAGAGAGACAACAGCAGGGAGAGATCTCTGGCGAGCAAGCCAGCGATCCCTCGATCTACAGAGCCCGGAGACTTGCAGGAGCGTCCCAAAAGATCAGAAAGGATCAGGAGACATGGGAGATTCGACCACCCCACTTCCCAAATTCAACCCGGGGCAGATTGGTCCAATCCAGTCCAATCTGGTTTCCTGAATCGGAAGGATTCGGCGGAGCCTTTGAAAACGTCAAACGTTGAAAGTACAGAGGAGAATGTGATAAGGGAAATATTAGAATGCGCAGAAATGAATAGATTAACGCTGGCAATGAAAGAGAAAGAACACAAACTGATTATTATGTGATATGAAAAATATTTTATCGATGGTTAGAGGACAAATATAAAAATTAGAAATAAAAGTAGATGAGTAAAATAGAGAAAATAGTTAATAGAGTTAAACAAATTAAGAAGAGGATGTAAAGTATTAAATATTTAACGTATTGGTATTAAGATAAGAATAGATTAAATATTGAATATGATTGTAAATTTTAACTGTTAATGCACAAATATTTGTACCCAGATGACACACAGTTTAATGGAAGATGGATTATTTGCACTAAAATAAAAAATTTTAAAAAATATTTTTTAAAAAAAGTGTGGCAATTCGAGCTGGGGAGGGGGAAAAAAACGTATATTTGTGCATCTCGGCACTTTGGATAGCCGAGCTGGAAATGAGAATGGAATTGTTGGTAGATTGTTGATGCCTTTCAGGCAGCCATACAGAAATTTTTTTTCCAACCGGGACCCCCGAAGATCCAGTATCATGTATCCGGTTTTTTTGAAAACCACAAAATTTCTTGCGAGTTTGTAATAAGGGAGTCCCCGTTCCACAAGGCAGACTTAGAAGTTTTTTCGTTTCCGTGCTTCATTTTTTTTTATCCTCATTAAACAGATGCGAGTTATAAACTGTGGTGCTTGCCCCGGCAAAAAATGATTTGGAAGTTTTTAATATTTGTTCTGATCGCAAATTATCTCCTTCTATGCGACTGGAAACACAGCACAGGGTAGACAATGAAGAGTTATAGCTAGGGCCTGATTTGGCCCTTTAGTTGGTACTGGCCAAGAAACCAGGAGGCTGTGAGTTCTAGTCCTGTGTTAGGCATGAAAGCCAGCTGGGGGATTTGGGGCCAGTTTCCAGGAGACTGTGAGCTCTAGTACCCCATTAGGCATGAAACCCAACTGGGTGACTTTGGGTCAATCACTAGGAGACTGTGAGTTCTAGTCCTGCCTTAGATATGAAACCCAGCTGGGTGACTTTGGGCCAATCGCCAGGCAATGGTGAGTTCTAGTCCCACCCTAGGGCATGAAAGGCAGCTGGATGAATGGATCAATCACCAGGTGACTGTGAGTTCTAGTCCTGCCTTGAGCATAAAACCCATCTGGGTGAATCAATCACCAGGTGACTGTGAGTTCTAGTCCTGCCTTAAGCATGAAATGCGCACATGAGCAAAGCAAGCATGCACGCTTTGCGCAGATAGCCAATGACGACATCCAGGGCGGTGGGCGGGGCCCCCCACCGGGGTTTTACTACCGGTTCTTGCAAACCGGTCCGAACCGGGGTCAGTTGGTTTCCACGCGTGCTGGAGCACCGGAAACCCGAAGACCAGCTGGCCGGCGTGCGCATGACTGTATTTTAGCTGGTTTTTGTCTGTTTTCAGGGCATTTTTTGGGCTGTTTTCAGGGTGTTTTTTACCCGGAAAATGGCCTGTTTTTTGGCCACTGTTCAAGCTGTTTTCCGGCGCCCACAAAAACCAGCTGGCCAGCATGCACAATGCCTGTTTTTTGGGCGTTCTTCAGGCCATTTTCCGGCACCCGCAAAGACCAGCTGGCTGGCGTGCACATGCCTGTTTTTCAAGCTGTTTTCCTGTGCCTGCGAAAACCAACTGGCTGGCGTGCGCATGCCTGTTTTTCAGGCTGTTTTCCTGTGCCTGTGAAAACCAGCTGGCCGGCGTGCACATGCCTGTTTTTCAAGCTGTTTTCCTGTGCCTGCGAAAACCAGCTGGCTGGCGTGTGCATGCCTGTTTTTCAGGCTGTTTTCCTGTGCCTGCGAAAACCAGCTGGCCGGCGTGCACATGCCTGTTTTTCAAGCTGTTTTCCTGTGCCTGCGAAAACCAGCTGGCTGGCGTGTGCATGCCTGTTTTTCAGGCTGTTTTCCTGTGCCTGCGAAAACCAGCTGGCCGGCGTGCACATGCCTGTTTTTCAAGCTGTTTTCCTGTGCCTGCGAAAACCAGCTGGCCGGCGTGCACATGCCTGTTTTTCAAACTGTTTTCCTGTGCCTGCGAAAACCAGCTGGCTGGCGTGCTCATGCCTGTTTTTCGGCCATTTTTCAGGCCATTTTCTGGCACCCGCGAAGACCAGCTGGCTGGCATGCACATGCCTGTTTTTCGGCCATTTTTCAGGCCATTTTCCAGCGCCCACGAAGACCAGCTGGCGTGCTGGCGCGCTGGAAACCAGAAGAGCAGCTGGCGATGACATGTGTGCGCACAGAGAGGGCTCTGCATTCCACCTCTAGCTCACGTGCCATAGGTTCGCCATCACGGGACTAGATGATCTCCACTTCTCTTCGGTTCTCAGAATTCGCGGATCAAGTCTTCTATCTCCCTCCCTGTGGGTGGCCTGGTTTATTTTCTTCTCCGCTGGCCATGGAGCCTTCTAATTCCCCCCCCTTAATGCCACCGCCCACTTGGCTTTCGTGGCGACAGATAAACCATGTTCCCGGATCCCGCACATGGGGAAAAGACAGCGACATTTGGCATTGTTGACAGCGAGAATTACAGGGGAACAAAAGACGGCCTGTTTGGTCGCCCTCCTTTTGCAGGGACTTAAGAACATTTTTCTCATTTTTGAACGGCTAATGTCTTGCAGGAATGGGGGAAGAGATGGAGGGGAATTGTCTAATCTCTTTAAACTTAATCTTTTCTCCGAAAAAAAACCACACACACATATCCACTAAAACCCGTTGGCTTCAGAGATGCCCCGGAGAGATCCATATTCGGCTAAAGAACCCTAATTAGGTTAAGATTATAATACCATCATAATGCAGGCTCTTATTTCTCTCTTTCTCTTTTTATGACACCATTTTTTATTGTATCCGTAACTCCTCTTGGCCCACTTCTGCCATCTTACCTGGGAGTAAAGCAGTGATAAATCCAATTTTTTTTACTACCAGTTCTATGGGCGTGGCTTGGTGGGCGTGGCAGGGGAAGGATACTGCAAAATCCCCATTCCCACCCCACTCCAGGGAAATGATATTGCAAAATCTCCATTCCAGAGGTGGTATTTGCTGGTTCTCCGAACTACTCAAAATTTCCGCTACCGGTTCTCCAGAACCTGTCAGAACCTGCTGGATTTCACCCCTGGAGTAAAGCCCAATGAGTAGCCAACCCTCCAGAAGATAAGATACAGAAAGGATCTGTATCTTGACAGACTTGAACATTGGGCGCGATCGAACGAAACGAAAGTCGACGGCAAAAAAAGGAAGGCTTTACATTTAGGCCAGAAAAACCAAATGCACAGATACAGCATAGGTGGTACCTTGCTCATTAGTAGTAACTCTGAGGGGGATCATAGAGTCCTAGTGGACAATCACTTCAATAGGAGCCAGCCGTGTGCAGCAGCTGCCAAAAAAGCCAACACAGTTCTGGACTGCATCAACAGAGGGATAGAATCAAGACCACGTGAAGTCTTAATACCGCTTTATAAGGCCTTGGTAAGGCCCGCTTGGAATCCTGCATCCAGTTTTGGTCGCCACGATGTAAAAAATATCTTGAGACTCTAGAAAGAGTGCAGAGAAGAGCAACCAAGAGGATTAGGGGACTGGAGGCTAAAACATATGAAGAACGGTTGCAGGAACTGGGAATGTCTAGTTTAATCAATGAGACATGATAGCAGTCTTCCGATATCTCAGGGGCTGCCCCAAAGAAGAGGGAGTCAAGCTATTCTCCAAAGCACCTGAGAGCAGGACAAGAAGCAATGGGTGGAAACTCATCAAGGAGAGAAGCAACTTAGAACTAAGGAGAAATTTCCTGACAGGGAGAACAATTAATCCGTGTAACAGCTTGCCACCAGAAGTTGCGAATGCTCCAACACTGGAAGTTTTTAAGAAGACGTTGGATAACCCTTTGTCCGAAGTGGTGTAGGGTTTCCTGCCTAAGCAGGTAAGTTGTTCCACGGATTAATTGTTCTCACTGTCAGGAAGTTTCTGCTTAGTTCTAAGTTGCTTCTCTCCTTGATTAGTTTCCACCCGTTGCTTCTTGTCCTGCCATCAGGGGCTTTGGAGCAGGGGTCTCCAACCTTGGCCACTTTAAGAATTCTGGGAGTTGAAGTCCACAGGTCTTAAAGTGGCCAAGGTTGGAGACCCCCCTGCTTTGGAGAATAGCTTGACTCCTCCTTCTCTGTGGCAGCCCCTTTGGTTTAAATAGTTCAACTAAAGGAAGTAAGCCACGGGGTTTAAAGACGACGCTTTCTTGCAACTCCAACCTAGAAGGATTGTATTGATTAAAGGTTGAGGTTACGAAAATGTTTACTCGGATCCTGTATAAACATGGCAGCCTCCGTATTAAACCAAGGCATCAGAAAAGAAAAAAAGAAAAAAAAATTGGCAGGTTGAAAAGTATTGACTGAACCGAAAGGCAGTCCTGGGAGAACATCCAAACCCAAATTATTGTGATTTTTTTTTTCTTCCCTTGGGTGGGTTTGGCAACAACATACCGGGGGTGGGGGGGTTTATCTAGGAAGCACCTTCTCTTATAAAATTAAGCAACTATCTCTCTCTCTCTCTCCATGCCATCCCCAGTGAAGAATGATAGCCCTCCATCCATCCATCCGTCCGTCCATCCGTCCGTCCATCCACCCATCCAATGCAGAATTGAGTCCACATGGACTCAGGATGTTGCAGAACATCATGGCAGGAATTCGTCTTTTCAAATCAGCCAGCCTAGAATCTTCCTGGACTTGCTTTCCGGCTCCCTGCTGTAAAAATCTCCAAATCTGGAGTCCCGCACTCATTTATTTATTTATTTATTATTTATTATTTAAATTTGTATACCGCCCTTCTCCCGAAGGACTCAGGGCGGTGAACAGCCAAAATTTAAAACACATACAGTATAAAAATTAAACAGAATTAAAACAGAATTAAATCAGTTTGGCTTCCCTAAATTTTAAAACCCTTTCCCCATAAAATAACCCGTTAAACTTTTTTACATCCTCACCACCTGTCATGTTTTTACATCCTCACCACCACTGGAAAAGTATCTACCGGAAAACCATCCCTGGTTGTTTAGGATTATTAAGCCGGCCGCCAATCCCAGTCAAGAAAAGTCAGAATAATCAGAACCGGAAGGGACCTTGAAGATCTTCTAGTCCGAACCCCTTCCTTCTCAAGCAGGAAGCCCTAGACCAGGGATGGCTAACCTTTTTGCTGTTGTGTGCCAAAAACATGGGGGGCGCGCGCGCATGTGCCTACACCCATAATTCAATGTGTCCCGCCCTGCGCTTTCATGCATGACCCCCCACGGTCCCGCCGCTTTTGGCATGCGATGGCACAGTGGGCCCAGTAGGCCTGCTTTCTTGGAGTCTGGGGAGGGTTAAAACAGCCTTCCCCACCCACACAGAGGCCATCCGGAGGCTGGAAACAGCCCGTTTCTCGATTTCCGGTGGGCCCGGAAGGCCTGAATATTGGCTGGCCAGCGCACGCAAGCGCACTGGAGCTGATCTAGGGCAATGCTCATGTGCCCACAGATATGGCTCCTCGTGCCACCTGTGGCATGCATGTCATAGGTTCGCCATCACGGCCCTACACCAATTCCGACAAACGGATGTCCAATCTCTTCTTAAAAGCCCCCAGTGATGGAGCATCCACAGCTTCTGGTGGCAAGCAGTTCCACCGATTAATCGTTCTCACTGTCAGGAAATTTCTCCTTAGTTCCAGGTTGCTTCTCTCCTTGATGAGTTTCCACCCATTCTTTCTCATCTTGCCTTCTGGGGCTGTGGATAATAGCGCGACTCCTTTCTTTGTGGCAGCCCCTCAAATACTGGAAGACTGCTATCATGTCACCCCTGCAGAGGTGGGATTCAGCCGGTTCGGCCGGTTCGACAGTAGCTGAAATCTCGGGTGGGATGGTCCACCTGCCCACCCACCTCAGCTGTGTTCCATGTTATTTGGGTAAGTTTTTGAAGCCAGGCACATGCACAGAAGGTATACACGCAAGCAAAATTCATGCGCAGAAGGCTGGGCACATGCTCGAAAAGCAGGTGCGCATGTGAACTGGGCGTGCGTGTGCACGACGCGAGTGTGCGCGTTTGCGCGGGGCAAACAAGTAGTAACATAGTGTGAAACCTACTGCTGCATCTCTCTAGTCCTTCTTTTCACTAAACCAATTCAATGGTTTCATTTAATCGACTCCTTGAAATAATCTCACAACTCGATTACGTTTTATTATCGTTAAATTGACGTCCTTAAAAAAATGTAAAAGGCGGCAAGCCGAAGAGGCCGCCGAAAAGGCTGATCAATTCACCCAGATCTCTCGGTCACTAAAGAAGGCACCCCAAATAAGCACGTCGTAAAGCAAGCGCAGGGAACATTCCTCACACGGAGAATTTCCGCCGGGACGTTGCTCTTTCAGGGGGAAATTTTAAATTTAAAAAAAAAAAAAAAAAAAAGCAGCTTGGCAGGCAAATTGGATTTAATCCAATTGAATAAGAACCGGGAGAGGATAACGCTGAATATTCTACTAAGTGGGGAAAGGGGTGTCCCCCTCCTTTTTATGGGCCCATAATAGACTGCTTGTTTATAGAGACAGTTTGGAATATTTAAACAGTTGTATATTCAATTATTACGAGGTTTTTGGGGAGGGAAGAGAGAAATAAATTGCCCACGGCCAGGGCCGGCCTATTTAATCAATGCACAATCAGATAACAGCTTACTTACACATTACCCGCTAACCCGCACTCACACCCAATCTTTAAGCAAAGATCAGCTACTCAAATTTTAATTCCTTGGGCTAATTAAGCAGGCTGTTAATTGCTCTCAGGGCCTCTAATGCCTTGTCATTATGCTTTTTAACAGGCAGCTTCACACAAGCACCATACAAACAAAAGGCGCCATCAGACGTTTAATGAATTAAAGTAAATGCTGGTACTTTAAGGGTGGGGGATGACGGGGGGGTGGGACAACCATTGGAATTTTGCCTTCCGCGGAGAGGATTTATTATTATTGTGGTTGTTGTTGTTTTTAAAAAAAGGAAAAGATGGATTTCCTCCGAAAATACAGAAGTATCCGCAAAGACGAATCGCAAGAGCCCGGCTCGGTCAGACAGAAGGAAAATTCTTCGTATAAACTTAGTTTATACTTAAAAAGAAGAATTATTTTCTTTCTTTTTTTTTTTAAAGCTGCGATCTTGTTGTGTTCAGCTTGCACTGGGAGAAGTATGAGAGAGAGAGAGAGAAAGAAAGAAATCCAAGTTATTCTTAGAGCCGGTTGAGAAGGCCTTGGGGACATCTCTCAAATGGACATGATTAAATTAATAATAATAAAAAAAACCTTTATAGATTTTGTGTGTGTGTGTGAGAGAGTTGTTGTTGTCGGTTAGAAAAATGAGCTTAGTGCCTGTGGCTGTTTCACTTTGAGTTTTTTTGGGTTTTTTGGAAACACAAAGCCTAAAACTACAGCGAGAGAGAGAGGGGGGGGAGGGAGGGAGGGAGGGAGAGAGAGAGAGAGAGAGAAAGAGAGAGAGAGAGAAGAAGAAGAAGAAGGGGTGTATTCGTAGGCCTACTGTCTTGGTAAAAAGCAACATCAATTAAGATGTTCCATGGAACCAAATTGATAAATTCTCTATCTTTTTCCTGTTCTCCGGTTACCTACGAGAACCGGGGCTGCCTTAATCAGCGCTAACATCTTTATTTAGATATTCTTAACCACAGCTGGATCTGCTCAGGATGTTTAAGGTAGATGTGGCTTCTTCACAATTTTTTTTTTCCTTTTAAATCTTAGCCGTCAGATGGGTAAAGTCCAAGGATGCATTTTTTTTTTTTCTGGCCAAATAAGATCTCCTGGAAGCATTATATTTCTTTGTACCCCCCCAAAAAATGGTCCCGGGATCCATCAGTAAAATGTTCTCACGTCTGGCTTGAGGACAGAGGGTCCCCTTCTCTTCAATTTGGGATTCGGAGGAGAAGAGCATCCATTGTTAGGGTTCTTCATCCATGAATGGACATCTCGCTGAGACCTTCCCCAATTCCAGGATGCGTCAGAAGGTTGAAAGAGTCCATCTGAGGTGGCTTCCCTCTGGATATATTCCCCAACAGTCCAGAAGAACTAGAGTGAGATCGTTGTAGCATGCCAACCTCTCTCTGCGTCCTTCTCTTCTTGGTGGCCGCCCGTAACTTGGTCTCCCCTGAAGCAAGCCCCTTATAGAACCAGGTATCTCCACCAAAACTGTCCTCATTCCATTGGTCCAAATCCCAAACACTTGGAGGGCGCTAAACTGTTTCTTCCCGACTCCGTCTAAGATTGAGTTTGTAAACACATTAAACAATACGCGTGCTCAACTTGTTTTTGCTTTGCACAAAGTTGCCTTCAGGAAGTGAGGGGAGCCGAATGTCAACTCGCAAAGCATCCCTGGTCTGCTCTCCAGTTGCCATAGGCCGGGGGGGGGATGGGAAACTGGCGAAACTGCACAGCGGCCAAAAACAGATGCACATCCCACGCTTATCTCCCTCAAGGCTGTATCCCAGGGAGACTTACAGCAGCCGAAGGGGAGTGACCTCTACAACCCGTGAAATTACTCTGTTGGTGAAGGAGATTGAGGGACAAACCCTGGGCGGGAGGGGGGAAAACAGGGTCACAGTTGGAGCGTAAATTACGTAGGGTCAGAGCTGGCTCCATTTGGGAACGTGGGGACATGAAGCTCCTAATAAATATCTGGATTTCTTTTGAAGCTTGGCTCGAGATTCATGATTTAATTAGGGCATCCGTTGGAACCCTGACAGCTTGTTTCATATGACTTTGCTTTCATACGTTGGGTGTATTCAACCTTGTAGCAGATTGAGCTAACACATAAGGGCTTCGTGTGGGCTTCATAGCAGAGGTACCATCACCACGACAGGCCAAATGCTGAAAAGCGAGCTTTGGGGATCAGGTTTCAGGATTTGGAGACTATTTAAGATCAGAAAAGCTTAAACTGACCCGGCTATGGAATGGAATTGCACCAGCAAACAGGAAAACTGGATGGAGTGTTGATTAGATGACCTTCAGGGACCCTGATACCCTAATACCACTCTATAAAGCCTTAGTAAGGCCACACCTAGAGTCCTGCATCCAGTTTTGGTCACCACACTAGAAAAGAGATGTTGAGACTCTAGAAAGAGTGCAGAGAAGAGCAACCAGGATGATGAGGGGACTGGAGGCTCAAAGATACGATGAATGGTTGCAAGTCCTGGGCATGGCTGGTCTAGTGAAGAGAAGGACCAGGGGAGACAGGATAGCATCTTCCAATATTTGAGGGGCTGCCCCAGAGAGGAGGAAGGGGTCAAGCTATTCTCCAAGGCCAGACAAGGAATCATGGATGGAAACTGACCAAGGAGAGATTCAACCTGGAAATAAGGAGGAATTTCCTAACAGTGAGAACAATCGACCCATGGAACAGAAGTTGCCTTTGGAAGTTGTGAGAACTTCATCGCTGGAGGCTTTCAAGAAGAGACTGGACTGCCATCTGTCAGGAATGGTGAAGGGTCTCCTGCTTGGGCGGGGGGTTGGACTAGATGACCTACAAGATCCCTTCCAATTTATCTGTTAATATTACGGATCTGAGCTGCCTGTTCGCATCCCTTTCCTTTCAATCACAAGGGGCAGCTTTAAAAAAAATAGACCCTCGGAAATCATCGCCCCCCCCACCCCAATCCCCGCATTTAAAAACCACATGCCAGACAGGAGGGTTTTCCTTTCCTCCTTGTGTCTACTCTGGATTCACATCTGTTTCTCTGCATTTTTATTTTTATTTTTAAAAAAATGTGTCATTTTCAGCACTGCCCCCTTTTCGTCGTAAGTATCCTGGCTCTCGCCAAGGGTTTTAATTCACTTAGTCAATAAGCCGGTTGGGCTGCAGTGAGTTTGGAAACTTCCAGATGGAAGCTCAAGTTATATAATAATAATAATAATAATAATAATAATAATAATAATAATAATAATAATAATAATAATAATAATTTTATTTCTATACCGCCCTGAGCGTTTTTATTTGTTCTGGTCTCTGGTCTAAGATGGTGATTGATTGATTGATTGATTGATTGATTGATTGATTGATTGATAACTTGAAGAAAGGGAAGTTGTACATTGGCAAGTTATTACATCTCTCTTCCCATTTCTTACTCTGGCTTCTTTGCAACTTGTTTCGACCCGGTGGTGGCGGCGGCTTCCTCCTTCTCCGACAGGCCCTCGAAATGAAAAATGGAAAAGTTCCCCACGTTTGTTACAACATCTGCACTACAACATCTGCACCTTGGTTCTTTCTCTCTCTCTCTCTTTTCTTTCTTTCTTTTTTCTTTTTTTTTTTTGCAAGCTAGATTCGAAAAGGCCGCTCCGGAAAGTCGACAAAACCGGTTGCTTTGATAACCGCTCGATCTGGAAATGAACGGAGGGCGGGCGCGTTTGACGAGCTCCGCTGCCTTTGGCAAAGGAAAAAGAAGGCCAGCGATTGAAGGCAGCGAAAGAAGTTGGCAACGCGTTAGGAAGGTTCCTGGACAGCCTTTCCTTGGCAGTGAAGTAGATTTTTTAAAAACAACAACAAAACCTTCTTGGTTTAGCTTACAGCACAGAAGATTTTTCTAGTGGTCTCCCGTTCCTTGACTAGACAGCTGGGCCTTGCTTAATGTTTCCGGGGAGAAGAAAGAAGGTGACACAGCATGCCGACGACGGCAGAAAGGAAATGCTCTCTTCTGAATTTTGTAGACTCACAGGGCTGAAAGGGACTTTGGAGGTCTTCTAGTCCAGTCCCCTGCCCCGAGGCAGGAATCCTTATATCATCTCGGTCAAATAGTTGTTGAGTCTCTTCTTGCAAACCTCCAGTGATGGAGCACTCACAACTTCTGGAGGGAAGGTGTTCCACTGGTTAATTGTCCTAACTGTTAGGAAGTTTCTCCTTAGTTCTAGGTTGCTTCTCTCCTTGGTTAGTTTCCATCCATTGCTCCTTCTCCTGCCTTCAGGTGCTTTGGAGAATAAGTTGTCCCGCCTCTTCTTCAGATATTGGAAGACTGCTATCATGTCACCCTTAGTCCTTCTTTTCATTAAATTAGACATCCCCAATTCCAGCAACGCTTCTTCATATATTTTATCCTCCAGTCCCCTAATCATCTTTGTGGCTCTTCTCTGCGTTCATTCTACAGTCCAGTCGTTTCTTTAAAAGCTCCAGTGTTGGTACATTCACAACGTCTGGAGGCAAGCTGTTCCACTGATTAAATTGTTCTAACCATCAAGAAATTTCTCCTTCGTTCTAGATTGGATCTCTCTTTAAGGAGCTTCTACCCATTGCTTCCTGTCCTGCCCTTTGGTGCTTTGGAGAATAAGTCAATCCCCTTCTCCACTTCAAATATTGGAGGACAATGATTATGTCAGGTCTAAGACAACTCGCTGCGGCCAACTCAACATGGCCAACTCAGCATGGCCAATTCAACATGGACAACTCAACATGGACAACTCAACATGGACAACTTGCCATGGACAACACAGCATAGCCAACTCAACATGGCCAACTCAACATGGCCAACTCAACATGGCCAACTCGCCATGGACAACACAGCATGGCCAACTCAACATAGCCAACTTGCCATGGCCAACTCAACATGGCCAGCTCAACATGGACAACTCAACATGGACAACTCAACATGGACAACTCAAGATGGCCAACTTGCCATGGACAACAGCATGGCCAACTTGCCATGGACAACACAGCATGGCCAACTTGCCATGGACAACACAGCATGGCCAACTCAACATAGCCAATTTACCATGGCCAATTCAACATGGCCAACTCATTGCAGGACAAGAGTTACACTCATATCAAAAAAATAATATTAGTGGAATAGAATCATTAAACAAACGATGCGAAAGGAAAGACAGAATGAAATGTGAATGACAAAAATTTTAAATCATTTTTAAAATTATTTTAAATAATTAAATTGAACTGCTGAATTGTCCCGTGGCGAGCTGGCCATGAAGTTGGACACAGCAAGTTGGCCCTGGCGAGATGGCCCATTCCATATTATGTGTGTGTGTCCCACCCCACATCCTTCTCTTCAATAGACTGACACACTAACGTTGGGAAGCGCATGGAACAGCATAGGAGAATGAAGCCCATCGGGACTAGAACCAACAGCCCATCTGCATTTAAAAGTCATGGGCCACTCTTTTGAAGACAGCAAAGTCCACATTTTGATTTGAAAGAGGGGTCAAAGAGGCCACCTGTGTCCAAATTGAACAATTCACAGTCCGATAGGTGTGACTGGGAAATGATCCTTCAAATAACTTGGTCCCAAGACATGTAGTGAGCGATGCAGTATATGCAGTACAATGCAGTGAACCATGTGCAGATCTGGGGAAACAAAACAGCCACTTCACAAACGCATGGCACAACGCAGGAGAACTAGGAATACATAGGACTAGATCGGCCATCCATCTTCATTTAGAAGACACAGACCACTCTTTTGAAGACAGCAAAGTCCACATTTTGGACAGAGAGGCCTGCTGGTTTGAAAGAGGGGTCAAAGAGGCCATCTAGGATCAAACTGAACAGCCCTCCCTCAACAGAGGGGGAGGGATACGACCTCACCTATCTCCAGTCTACAACACAGTCCTTTCAGCAGTTCCAAGAAGGCTCCACACCCATTTGCAACACTCAGGTGACCCTGAGGATACAGATGAACCTCCACGTGGCTTCAAGGACTCTCTAAAAGGATGCAAATGACCAGCTGTCCGCAAGGAGTATAAATCCTTCCATTCCCCACCATTCAGTCAGAGCCGATGAAGCTTCTTGGGTAGGGAAGTGAAACGTTCTTCAAAGAAAAAACACGGAAGTCCAATTGATAAATGGCACCTTTGGGACAACCATGACTTGGAATGACGGAGAATAGATCCATAGATACCTAAGAGCTCCTTCGACTGTTCAACATAGAATTTGGCCTCCAGACCAAGGTAGTATTCAGCCGGTTCGAATCAGTTGGTATTCAGCCGGTTCGGATCAGTTGGTATTCAGCCGGTTCGGATCAGTTGGTATTCAGCCGGTTCAGATCAGTTCCGGCAAACCGGTAGTAGCGACCTGTGGGCGGGCCCAGTCACCCGCCCCGGCGCTATGCCGTCCTATTTAGCCATGTTTTCAAGCCGTGCTCATGCGTGGAAGGCCACGCGCACTCACATTTTTTTGTGCTGAGCAAACCGGTGTGAATCCCACCCCTGCTCCAGACCCCTTACCATCTTCTCTTCTCTGCACTCGGTTTGGGGTCTCAGCAACTTCAGCGAGCCACCTCTGTCTCATGCATAGCATCAACATTTCTTCCCTCTTCCTTATTATCCCCCCGCCCCACCATCCCAATTGTTTACGGGCATCGCAACATGTGTCCCATTCTTCTTCTTTTTTTAACCCAAACAGCTAGGTGGCTGGTTGCAATTGAGGGCAAATGTGTCTCTTTGAAACAGCAGGATGGAATTTTTTTTAAAAAAGAAAAGAAAAAAAATGCTGCCCAAATTTGTTTACCTTCAGCTCATTTTCTGGTAATTAAGGCTCCGCAATGAGCCATTAACGAGGGCATCGGGTTTGAGTTTCGGGGTTTAGCTTTTAAAATCAGCTCGTGTGGCGGCTGGCTTCTTCCGAAGGGGGAAAGCGACAAAAATGCGAAGTTGTTGGCTGCGAAAGGAAGCCAGGTTGGAGAAGACACTGAGAGATTTGCTACTGTGCGTAGGAGGGAGTGTGTGTTTGTGTGTGTGTGTGAGAGAGAGAGATATTAAGCTATTGAGGGGCCCAACTCGGCTTTAAATCTTAGATTGGGGTTGCCATATTCTATGTGAACAACAGGTGGCAGCAAAGGGCGATTTCTTTATATCTGTTGTGGTCCGCCAGCAGCCTGCAGAGCTGGCAGTGGAGTTGGACAGTGAGGAGGCTGTGGAGGACAATGGGCCAGTCCTGGAGTCTGGGGGAGGACCGGACAAGGGCTCTGCATCGGAGGCAGAGATGGGGCCAGGGCCATCTGGGAGCAATGCGTGGACTCCGGAGCCTTCAGAGGCGGACAGCAGAGAGGCAGAGGAACAGGAGGAGCCTGTTCCTAGTGTGCGCATGCGAAGAGCTGCCAGAAGGCAAGAGCAGCTAAAGCAAAAAGGATGACTGGGGAGTAAGGCCAGGAGATGATTGGCCCCTCCCAGAAGGCTTAAAAGAGCAGCAACGGCTCTTGGGCTCTTTGTAGGAAAGCAACATTGCTACATTTGTTTCTTGTCAGTGTCTCTTGTTTCTGAACTTCATGGGGCTTGGCCAAGAGAAATCTCCATTCCCACCCCACTCTGGGGCCAGCCAGAGGTGGTATTTGCCGGTTCTCCGAACTACTCAAAATTTCCGCTACCGGTTCTCCAGAACCTGTCAGAACCTGCTGGATTTCATCCCATGGTCCATTCGCAAGCCACAAAAAGAGACGGTAAAAAGAGATGTTGCCTTAACGGCTTCCTCACCAGGGACTACTCACTCGCTTGCTTTTTGCAGCCTGAGAGCAAAGAACCCACCCAAAATCCCCAGCTGGACAGGAAAGCAACGTTACGCAGAAAAGAAAAAAAGAATAAGAAAAAAACGGCAGACTCCTTTTAAAAAGATAAAATAAAATAAAAGGACTCCAGTGCCCAAAAATACACGCAAAGTTCTTTTCGGGAGCAGAAGAGAAAATGCCAGGGCATTATGCATTTCCAAAAGGGTGAAAGCTGATCTCTTTCTCCCTCTCGACGGGGTTCGGACGGTTGGGGTGGGGGGCGTTCGCCGCATTTGCATTGCCATTAAAGCTTCTTGGGGGCCAGCTGACAGCAGCTTTTTTTTATAAAAAAAAAAAAACCCTTCTTCTTTAATCAAATAGACACTTGATTATTCAAGAACACTCTCTCTCTTTTTTTCTCCCCCAAGTAAGTCTCTTTTTCTAGCCCTTTTCTCCCTCCTGTGCAATTGAAAGATCAAACCAGGAGAAATGTTCGTGGTAATTAAGAAGGATTCTGAGGGGACCGGCCCATCATGGACGCTCCCGTACAGAGACACAATGGGCCTCCCCTGTGCAAGCCCGGAAGACCTGATGGCATTTTTATTTAAAACGGTCTCTCTTGCCTTGATGTACGGCTCACATTGCGAATCAAGGGGAAGAACTATTAGGGACTAGCATCGCTCTGACAGACACGGCTTGGGATTGCTCCGGCAAAAGGGGGGAACAGCGAGAAACTCCTTCGCCCTGGCCACTGAGTGCTCAGCAGGCCATCCATCTGTCTGGAGAGAGAGAGAGGGAGGGGGAGAGAGAGAGAGAGAGAGAGAGAGAGAGAGATGAGAGAGAGAGATGAGAGAGAGAGATGAGAGAGAGAGGGAGAGGGAGAGAAAGGGAGGGAGGGACGGAGAGATGAGAGAGAGGGAGGGAGAGAGAGGGAGGGAGAGATGAGAGAGAGAGAAGATAAATACAGAGACAGAGATGATAGATAGATAGATAGATAGATAGATAGATAGATAGATAGATACTGTAGATAGATAGATAGATAGATAGATAGATAGATAGATAGATAGATAGAGAGAGAGAGAGAGAGAGAGACAGAGACAGAGACAGAGACAGAGACATAGAGAGAGAGAGAGAGGAGCGAGGAGGAGGTGGGAAGGAAGGAGGAAAGGAAGGAAGGCAAGGAGGAGGAGGAAGTTTCTATTGGAGAGTGGGAGAGAAAGAGAGAGAGATGATATATATAGAGAGAGAAGAGAGAGAGAGAGAGACAGAGAGAGACAGAGAGAGACAGAGAGAGGTGAGGAGGAAAGGAAGGAAGGCAAGGAGGAGGAGGAAGTTTCTGCTGGAGAGTGGGAGAGAAAGAGAGAGAGATGATATATATAGAGAGAAGATAGATAGATAGATAGATAGATAGATAGATAGATAGATAGATAGAGACAGAGACAGAGAGAGACATAGAGAGAGGTGAGGAGGAAAGGAAGGAAGGCAAGGAGGAGGAGGAAGTTTCTGCTGGAGAGTGGGAGAGAAAGAGAGAGAGATGATATATATAGAAGATAGATAGATAGATAGATAGATAGATAGATAGATAGATAGATAGATAGATAGACAGAGACAGAGACAGAGACAGAGACAGAGAGAGACATAGAGAGAGGTGAGGAGGAAAGGAAGGAAGGCAAGGAGGAGGAGGAAGTTTCTGCTGGAGAGTGGGAGAGAAAGAGAGAGAGATGATATATATAGAGAGAAGATAGATAGATAGATAGATAGATAGATAGATAGATAGATAGGTAGATAGATAGAGACAGAGAGAGAGAGACAGAGAGAGACATAGAGAGAGGTGAGGAGGAAAGGAAGGAAGGCAAGGAGGAGGAGGAAGTTTCTGCTGGAGAGTGGGAAAGAGAAAGAGAAATAGGAAGGAAGGAAGGAAGGAAGGAAGGAAGGAAGGAAGGAAGGAAGGAAGGAAAGGCGAGGCACACAGGTGCAGTTGGAGTGAGTTTAACAGCCTCCCAAATACTTTAATAATGACATTCTCCTATACTATGGCTTCTGCATCTGGGCTGCAAAAATCTAGGGTGCCCCAGAATAGCACTTCAGAGATCCATAGCTCTAGCTTTCTGGTCTCTTGGCATTTTGCAGCCCAGGTCTGCAAATGTCATTCCATGGTTTACATCTCACAGGTCGCCCCATAGAATATTCTTTCTCTTGCACGCACATACAACCTGTCAGAGGTGCCATTTCGAGGTATGTTTCTTGCTCAAAGCCGCGGCTCAAAGCCAAATTTGGGGGGGGGGGGGCTCTGAAGTCCACCTATCTCCAGGTTGCCACGGCTGAGAAAAAAACCAGCGTATTGCATAAAGCGTGAACTAAAAAATATATTACCCTTGTTTCCCTGAAAATAAGCCCAGATCTTATATTAATTTTTGCTCCAAAAGATGCATTAGGGCTTATTTTTTGGTTAGGTTTTATTTTTTGGGAAATATGGTACTAAATGCACCTATCTGGCTGACGATCTTAACAGGGGCTTATTTTGGGGGGTAGGGCTTATATTATAAGCATCCTGAAAAATCATGCTAGGACTTATTTTCTGGTTAGGTCTTATTTTTTGGGAAATATGGTACTAAATGCACCTATCTAGCTGACAATCTTAACTGGGGCTTATTTTGGGGGGTAAGGATTATGTTACGAACATCCTGAAAAATCATGCTAGGACTTATTTTCTGGTTAGGTCTTATTTTTTGGGAAATACAGTACTAAATGCACCATCTGACAATCTTAACTGGGGCTTATTTTTGGGGTAGGGCTTATGTTACGAACATCCTGAAAAATCATGCTAGGGCTTATTTTCTGGTTAGGTCTTATTTTCAGGGAAACAGGGCAGACTTTACTGAGCTTGTTGTATGGACGAAACCAGGTTATGACTGATGATATCTGAGCTTCCCCCTGATTTATCACCCTTGCACCCAATTACAGGTAGTCCTGGACTTACAACAGTTCGTTTACTGACCATTTGAAGGTACAACGGCACTGAAGGTGACTTGGGACCATTCTTCGCAAAATTGTAGCTTCCCCACAGTTGTGAGATCAAAATTCAGACCTTTGGCAACTGGTGTGTATTTATGACGGTCGCAATGTCCCGGGATCACTTGATCCCCTTCCGTGACCTTGACTTACTAAGCCAAATCAATGGGGAAAGCCCAATTCGCTTAACGACCATGGGACTGAAGTAACAATGGCGGCGATTTGCTTAAGAACTGTGGCAAGAAAGGCCATTAAATGGGGCATAATTCATCTTTTGGAAATTAATCAAGGAAATAAGCAGCCTGGAATTGAGGAGAAACTTCCTAACGGTGAGGACAATCAACCAGTGGGACTAAGTTGCCTCCAGAAGCTGTGGCTGCTCCATCACTGGAGCTTTTTAAGAAGAGATTAGACAGCCACCTGTCTGAAATGGTCTAGGGCCGTGATGGCGAACCTATGCCACACGTGCCCGAAGTGGCACACGGACCCATGTCACCTGGCACACGTGGTATTGCCTGTTCCTCTTCCAGGTTTCTGGCACGCATGTACGTGCGACGATCAGCTGGCCTTTTTGTGGGCGGCAGTGTCCAAAACTGGAAGAGCTGGTTTTCCGTTTTGCTGCGTGACCATGCACGCCGGCCAGCTGACCGTTGTGCACACATGCGCACCAGAAACCTGGAAGACTAGCTGGCCAGCGTACATGTGCACGCTGGAAACCTAAAGTTTAGTTTTGGGTGTAAGCATGCACCCTGGGCAGCTCCTCTTCTGGGTTGCGGCCCAGACGAGCATCCGCGCACTCCCTTTTCGGCACTCTGTGCCAAAAAGGTTCACCATCACTGGTCTAGGGTCTCCTGCTTGAACAGGGGGTTCGACTAGAAGACCTCCAAAGTCCCTTCCAGCTCTATTGTAATTGATGTTCCAAATTTGGGGAGGGGGGGAGGAGAAAACCGAGCCAAGGGAACAACAACCTCTCCTTGAATCAGGGGTTGTCGTCCCTCTTACCCCCAACCCCAATACCTCGATAACCTGTTATGAAAGGTGTGCTTATGGGGGGGGAGAGAGGGAGAGAGAGAGGGAGAGAGAGAGAGAGAGAGAGAGAGAGAGAGAGAGGGAGAGAGAGAGAGGGAGGGGGAGAGAGAGAGAGAGAGAGAGAGAGATGACACTCGGTAGGCCAGCTGTGTAGAGAACTATCAGCCACAATCTCTCTTTTGTCTCCCCGAATGGTGTGCGGCTCTCGGGTTTGAAAAGGATATCGACCTCTCGGGAGTGCAAAGTCCAGCATTCCATTAGTCCAATCTGTTTTTCAAACTGACATAACCTCGTCATTTGTCACGGCGGGCTTGTCCCGCTGTGTTTGCTTAAGCCCAGAGACATTGGAGCTTTTTATCTGCGACTTTCCGATTCCTGGCTTATACCTTTTACCTTAACAAGGGGGAGTTTTAAAGGGGAGGCCTTAAGGGTTTTGTCTCTTCTACCTTACACCCCTTTTCTCCTATTCATCGTCCCCCCCTCACCTCCCCACCGTCCGTTCAGACCGAGAGATTACGACAGGGAGAGGGGGGGAGCGAAGGAGGGGGGGAGGAGGATTGTGGACAGATCAGGGTATTTTTATCCGTCGCTATCTGACCGGCTGCGATTCTCTCACGACGACAGAGGAATGGAGCTCGCGGGGGAAAGATTAGGAGAGAAAAACAAGAGCCGGCAGCTCTGTTCTGGGTGCTCCAAGACAAGACACTAAGTGGGGAGACAGTCGCTTAAACAAAGTCGGCGTTCGTGATGAAAGCCAAACCGCTCGGCGTGTATGAAAACGCAAAGTGTTTCAAACGCCTGGGCCCGTTTTTCTTCCCTCTCTTTTTGGGGAAGGGGATCTTCGGGTTCCCCTAAATCTGACCAGCTGATGTATCTGGTTGACTTTTTTTTTCTTAATTCCTGCAGGAGCTTATAGTGGACTATAGAAGGAATAGATCAGACATCCAGCCCTTGCTTATCGATGGAGACCGAGTGTAGCAAGTGGCCAGTTTGAAGTTTCTGGGAGTTATCCTAAAAGAGGATCTAATTTGGGAGTACTCACATTGCAGCCCTGGTCAAAAGGGCCCAGCAGAGATTTTACTACCTGAGACTTCTCAGGAAACAACAACTGAATGAAAAACTGCTGGTGGTCTTCACAGAGAGCATTTTAACTTACTGCACCTGGGTATGGTTTGCCAATTGCACAGTGGCAGATAGGACAGCGCTCCAGAGGGTCAACGTCATTGTCCAGGGGAGTATCGGTTGCCCTCTCCCTTCCTTGGAAGAGCTTTCTAGCTCCCGTTGCCTGAAGAAAGTTCAAAACATTCTTAAAGATCCATCTCATCCTTTTTTTTTTTGAACTATTACCATCTGGCAGACGGTACCGGATAATCAAAAACAAGGACAAATAGGCCAAGGGTGAAATCTACTTACCTTCCTTACCGGTTCGGAAGTGCACACGCGGTAAAAAAAACATTACTTCCTGGTTAAAACTAGGAAGTAATGAAACCCGGACGGCGATCGCTACCGGATCGCCGAACCACAGGGAAAAACGGCTACCGGATCGGCCGATCTGGTCCGATCCGGGAGCATTTCACCCCTGAAATAGGCTGAAAAACAGCTTCTATCCCAGAGCAGTAACTATACTGAATTCTACCGTATAGTGCAATATTAATGCAATATCGGTTTTCAATTCAATCGTATAGAATGCGGAGGAGGCGTGTTTGTGTTTTATTTTTTATAGTTATAATGTACACTGGAGATGGCATTTAATTTCGTTGTACGAGGTGCATGACCATCAAGAGCCTTGGTAGTACAGGGGTCTAAGGCACCCTGTTATTAAGCTGGTTATTAAGACCAGCTGCCTGCAATTACTGCAGGTTCGAATCTCGCCAAGGCTCAAGGTTGACTCAGCCTTCCATCCTTTCTAAGGTAGGTAAAATGAGGACCCATTTTGTGGGAGCAATAAGCTGACTTTGTATAAATATACAAAAGGATGAAGGCTATTGCTTAACGCATTGCAAGCCGCCCTGAGTCTCCGGAGAAGGGCGGCATATAAATCAATTTTTTTAAAAAAAGTAAACTAAAAATATTATGTCCCGCCTATCTTAATCGTGCCCACGTTTGACGGTACACACCTCGTCCTTGAAAAGCAAAAAGGGAACGGCAGCTGGTGCGCAAAATTTGGCAGAAAGTTTGACCGTCGCATCTGGAGTTTGCCTCTTGGATCCCATCGCCCGGGAATGTGTCTGTTATACACCACCGGGCCTGTTTGCAAATTGAGTTTCCAGAGCTGGTAATTTGATGGCTAACCCTGATTTCATCCTTTGGAAGGTTCTTCTGCAGGTTTTCCCAGCCCTATCTGGGTTTGTGATTCACGTCGTTTGCTTGGCTGATTTTGGGGCAGCATTTCTTACCCCATGGACCAGTAGTGATTTTTAACTTACCTTCGCTACTGGTTTGGAACTGGGAGCGCGTGTGTGGCACTTCTGTGCATGTGCAGAGTTTCCGTGATGACGTCCGGGCGGGTGGGCGGAACCTCCCTCCGCCGCCGCTACCAATTTGCCCGAACCGGAGTGAATCAGTAGAAATCCACCACTGTCATGGACGCTTCCTGGAGTTGCATGCATGGGCTTTACGCATGTCGTCATGCGTTTGCCATTGTCAAGCATTGTAGCGGTGGTCACAGATAGGTTTCGAAGGAGAATTTCTGGGAGGGCGGGGTGGAAGCCCCATAGATGAGGAATCCACGAAGAGGAGCCATTTGTAAGTTGAAAAGCACATTCCAGAGTCAGAACTGAAGAAGCTTCTTGGATGAGAAGCGAAACGTCTTCAGGGAAAAAGAAAGAAAGTCATCTTTTGAAGAAGAAGGAGAAGGAGAAGGAGAAGGAGAAGGAGAAGGAGAAGGAGGAGAAGGAGAAGGAGAAGGAGAAGGAGAAGGAGAAGGAGAAGGAGAAGAAGAAGAAGAAGAAGAAGAAGAAGAAGAAGAAGAAGAAGAAGAAGAAGAAGAAGAAGAAGAAGAAGAAGAAGAAGAAGAAGAAGAAGAAGAAGAAAGCACTTTTGGGACCAGGATAACTGAGAATCTCCACAGACATTTATCCAGAAATTATTAGAAGAAATGTGTATGTGGTTTTCTTTTTTCTTCTTCTTCTTGGAAGTTTTTTGATTTTTTTTTTTTTAAAATATCATAATCGGATAATAGTAGCAGCCCATGTTCTTGGGAAAGGCTCGATCGGTGAGCAAAAGTGCCAAAATCCAGTCTGAACATCTGAACATAATACTCCCCAGACTTAACTACTGTCAATAAGAAAGATTATTGGGAAAAAAAATTGGATAATGGATGCGGCGGTACATGGAGACAGCGGAAGGGAAGAGAGAAGAAACGACAAGAAGCTAACAAACTACAAAGACCTGCAAATAGAAATCGAACGCCTGTGGCAAAAGAAAGCGAAGGTAGTGCTAATAGTCCTTGGGTGCCTGCATTGCGACCCCAAACATTTGGAGCATCGATGAAGCACCATTGGCATTGACAAAATCCCCATCGGTCAATTGCAGAAGGCAGCTTGAACTTGGGAACAGCTGACACCCTGGCCTTTAAAAACATCTGTCTCAAACAAAGAACATCTGTCTAGCTCAGGTCCTTGGGAAGGACTCAAGAGGCGGATGAAAATGCCAGATCTGTTCTGAACATCTGGCAGACTGTGCAACCAAGCATGCTAATAATAACAACAACAACAATAACACAACACCGTCAAACACAACAACAACAACAATAATAATAATAATACAACACTGTCAAACATCCAGATTTGCCTATCTCAGGTCCTTGGTAAGGACTCGATAGGTAGGAAAAAATGCCAAACTCAGTCTGGACATCTGGCTGACTGTCCGATGATCAATAATAATAATATTAGTAATAATTGATTAAACTTGAGCCCAAAATTTCTGTTGTTAAGTGAGCTTTGCCCCCCATCCTTGCCACAGTCGTTAAATGAATCATTGCAATTGATAACCTGGGTAGTCCAAATAATGACCAAATAAGTAATAAATAAGTAATAAAGGTAATGAAATAATTACTAAATAAGTTATAAAGATTGATTTATGGAAATGAAGGAGACCTTCACACACATATCTCTGGAGAATTCTTCGGTGGGACGAGTCACATAACGTCACGGTGAAAGATAGACAAGCATCTCCAAAATTGGGTAACAAAAAACAACAACATTCTTGCTAGGTGGGCTTCTTATTGTCGTTGCTGTTGAGGTGCCCATGTCTGTGGACTATAAGTTGGGTGAGCCTCGAAACTTTGCAATGAAATAAACCAGAACGAAATTTGTATCACGTATTCCAGCCACATAATAGTATATAATATAATAATATATTAAACATAAGACATACAGTACATAGTAGTGTTTTCCCAATTTCTAATTTCTACTTCTATTGCCCAACCGTTGATAAAAATAAGTCCCAAATTTGAAAATATTCTGTTATCTTCTTTATCTTTTATCTTTAACGTTTCATCTCCTTCCCACAATTCAATTGGCTTTCTGACCCGCCGCAAAAGAAATATCGAGCTGTATGGGGAGTCCTCGACTTACGGCCGCGATTGCTAAGGGAAACCTTCGCTATCTGAATTCTGTCCCATTTTACGGCTTTTTCCTGCCACGGTTGTTGAGTGAATCACTGCGGTGGTGAAGGAAGTAACCCGGTTGTTAAGTGAATCCGGCTTGTCAGGAGACGATTGCGTGATCCTGGCAGACGGCAACCATCATAAATAAGAGTCAGTTGCCAAGCCACCGAATTTTGATCACGTGATTGTCGGGAGGCTGCGGCGGTGTGAAAAAACGCCCCCCCTTTTTTTTTCAACGTGGTCATAACTTTGAATGGTCGCTAAAAGAACCGTCGTAAGTGGGGGACAGTCTGCGGTTTCAATAGCGGACGCCCAAACTGGAAGAAGCTGCATTTTCTCCATCTGCAAAACTGGACCTGCCTCTCAAGAAAAGAGGAAAAAAAACGAGCGACTTTTGCCGTAAATACGAAGCCCGCGACGCCGTGATTATTCTATCAGCCGGGAAAGGTTTCGATTTCACCGGCTAACTGTCTTTTGTTGCGGGGAGTTGTTGATTATTTTTTTTTTGTCTCTCTGTGTGTGCGTGTGTGCTATAGCGCCAAAATATCTTCCTGAGCAAAAGAAGCAGCAGGATCGAAATCATGACTAAAAATAAATCCATCGAGATTAAGCCGTTCTAATTCGACGAGGGGTTTTAGTGTTCTCCTGCCCACTTCTGCGTGTTTTGTTTTTATTTTTAAAAAAGAGAACGAGACTTTGCGAGTCACGGAAAACGTAGATACTAGCATTAATTGCCATATATATATATATATACATATACATATATATATTATATATGGTGGCAACACACACTAGAAACTGGATTATTTCGGAGGCAGCTGTGACGGTGAAACGGTGCTTTGCACAATATCACAGCAAGCCTCTGGATTAGGTATGTCACATAATACTCTGTTCAATAAAATTTTAAACGCTCTCATTAGCCAACAGAAGTTTCTACACCGAAAACAGCTGTACAGCTGTTAGGAATTGGCTCACGCGTACCCACACACACACACACACACACATACAGTCTGGCTTTGTGCACTGCAATCCTAGAGCGATCCTAACTTAAGCCAAGTTGTGCTGGGGAGGGGAAAATTCACACCAGACTCCCAGTGCTGAGTTCAGCTGCACAGATGTTCATCCAGACTCTGCTTCGGCCGGCTTCTCGCAAGCTGGTGAAAGGAAGAGCTTGCCAAAAAAATAAAAATAATAAAAATGAAAAATGAAAAAGGAGAGAGCAAACGAAGCCACCGGCCCGGAATGTAAAGACAAGAGACGATGACGGGCGCGAGAAAGTGAGAAAATGGCAGAAAAACCAAACGAAATGCAAATATATATATATCTGTTATGGCTACAGAGAAAATGTCGACGGAGAAGGGTGAAATTTTTTGGGGGGGGGGGCCTTTCTGGTGTTCTTTTAAGGCTCTTTCAGCCGGGGGGGGGGCTTTCGGGAACCCTTCCGTCGGTTCTCCTGGCATTTCTCGCGCCTTGGATGCCCTTACAATACAATTTTTATTTTCATTCCAACGCTGAGCCTTTTCACCCCCATAACACCCGTTGTTAAAATTAAAAAAAAAAAAGACAGTGTAAAGCCATTTTTTCCCCCCACCCTTAGGTCACTCAAAATCCTCAAAAGGTCACGGAGGAAAGGATCTGTGGATTCTGCCCTTAAAGGAAATATTCTGAACCCACTTTGACCCTCCAAGACTTTTCCAAGAAGTCGGGGCGGGAAGAAGAAGAAATTGAATCCCCCAATTACATAAGCTCACAGAGGCCTTGGGTAGGTCTCCTTGCCACCCCGCCTTCCTGCTTTCCTGCTTTCCTTCCTTCCTTCCTTCCTTCCTTACTTACTTACTTACTTACTTACTTCCTTCCTCACCTTCATTTTCCTTACTTCTCACTCATTTTTCCTTCCTTCTCCCTCCCTCCCTCCTTCCTTCCTTCTTTTCCTCTCCTTCATTTTCCTTCCTTTTTTTCTTACTCCTCACTCATTTTTCCTTCCTTCCCCTTCCTTCCTTCCTTCCTTCCTCTCCTTCATTTTCCTTCCTTTTTTCTTCCCCCTTATTCATGTTTCCTTCCTTTCTTCCTCTCCTTCATTTTCCTTTTTTCCTTACTTCTCACTCATTTTTCCTTCCTTCCTTCCCTCCTCTCCATTTTCCTTTTTTTTCTTACTTCTCACTCATTTTCCTTCCTTCCTTCTCCCTCCCTCCTTCCTTCTTTTCCTCTCCTTCATTTTCCTTTCTTTTTCTTACTTCTCACTCATTTTTCCTTCCTTCGCCTTTCTTCCTTCCTTCCTTCCCTCCTCTCCTTCATTTTCCTTTCTTTTTTTCTTACTTCTCACTCATTTTTCCTTCCTTCGCCTTTCTTCCTTCCTTCCTTCCCTCCTCTCCTTCATTTTCCTTTCTTTTTTTCTTACTTCTCACTCATTTTTCCTTCCTTCCTTCCTTTCTTCTTCCTTCCTTCACTTCCTTTTCTTTCTTTCTTCTTTCTTTCTTTCTTTCTTTCTTTTTCTTTTTTTCATTCATTCTTTCTCTTTCTTCCTTCCTTCCTTCACTTTCTTTTCTTTCTTTCTCTTTCTTTCTTTCTTCCTTCCTTCCTTTCTTCCTTTCTCATTATTAAGTCTTTTCTATTTACTTCCTGCCTCGATAAGATCTTAATCGCAGCCCCCCGAATTATCCCCAATGACATTTATCAACCCTAGTCATCTTTTCTTCGCCGGGGCTCCGGCTGACTGGCTAAGGTTGTTATCCACCCTTTTCCTTTCAATGGAAGTTAATTTCGAGAGCCCTGATCTATCTTGCTGGGCTAACTGTGTCCCGCCAGCCTTCCTTTTGAAAAGACAGGCTGGGGAGTGAATTATAGCGGTCTTGTCCACTGATTGTGTTCCAGAGGGAAAGAGAATAGGAAGTCAGTGTGTTACTCCGACACGGCGCTGAGTCCTTTTCAGGCCGTGAAGAAGGAAAGATTAAATCTGACCCAGCGGCTGACAAGGGAGGCTTGTCTTGCTAGACAAAAAAAATAATAATAATAATAAAATAAAAATAAAAATAAAATAAGCCCGAGCGATACCTGAATAGAGGCGAACTTTTAAGGTCTCAAAAGATGAGGTCGTATTTACAAGCGATCAGCCGACCTTCCCTTTTAACCTCCAATCTCAATTGACATGATCTCAGGGGGCTCTTTCTTCCCACCTCACCCACCCACCCACCCAAAAAACCAACCCTTCGAGTCCCTGGTTTCTTTTGCCCACCCTCTTTGGCCCAGATTCTTTCTCCAATTTTTCTTTCCCTTGCAGAACATCCCTTGAAAATGTGGCGTTTGGTATATTTGGTTCTCGTGGGTCGTGGGAGCTCCGGTTCGGCTTGGCCGGGTGGAGACACATGTTTGAGCTCCGGGGGCGGACGAAAAGAAAAAGAAAAAAAGAAAGAAAAAAAAAACAGAGGCAAAGCTGACTTTGAGGCATAATTTCACCGTCAGCCGCCCTGGTTTTCATGCTGGCCTCGCCATGCAGCTGGTACCATCTGGGAAATAATAACGATAACTCCTAATCGTTTTGTGGTATTCCGCAAGAAGGCCTCCCAAGTTGATGCCTTCCCTGCTTTCCTCTCTTCCCCCCCGGACAATGCCTGGAGAGCAGGAGAGGGTTTTTTTTTTTTTTCAAATTATATGGGTTTGCCCCAATGTTCCCAAAGGAACAAGCCAGGGATTGGCCCACCGATCGATAAACCGGAGTTTTGTTCTAATAGCGATCGATGGTTCGCAAGATGGTCCTTTCTCTGCTCTGATTTAGGCTGGCTTCGTTCTCCATTCAGTGTTGTTGTTGTTTTTTTCCAAAATCAACCCCGTCCCGCCCTCCGTCTGAGAAATCATTCAGGCAAGGGTGCTGTTTTCAAATCCTGCCGCAGAGTTGGCAACTCGGGTGAAAATTAGCAGGGGAAAAAATGCCGGGGCGCTGGGGGGGTATGCAGAGGTTGTATTCAGCCGGTTTGGCGGCGACTGAGGGTGAGCCTGCCCACCTGCCGCAGCGTAATGCCGTCTTATTTATCCACCTTTTCGAGGCCAGACGTATGCTGGGAAGGGGCACGCATGAGGCAAGTGTGTGCACGCGTGGCGAACCGGTGGTAATGATGAATTACCGCTGGGGGGATGAATGGGGAAGAGTTACTCTCTCAATTGTTTTAAAGCAGGGGCATCAAGCTCAAGGCTCAGGGCTGGATCCAGTCCACGGGATGCTGAGATCTGGCCCACGGTGCCACCCTGGAAACAGCGAAGGACCGGCCCGTGGTGCCTCTGCCAGCGAAAACGGCGCTCGGGAGGGCTGCACACGGCCCTCTTGAGCTCCGTTTTCACTGGCAGATGGTTGCAGGAGGCCGTCGCAGCCGAAAACGGAGCTCGGGAGCCCGTTTTCACTGGAAGAATTCTTGGGCCACCACAGGTGCCCCCCGACACGAGTGACACACCCACCCCGGCCCCCCAAGATCAAACACAACCCCTGATGCGGCCCTCAATGAAATCGAGTTTGACACCCGTGTTTTAAAGCATTGGGCTGTTGTTGTTGTTTTTTTCCAATTTGAGCAACTCTGAAGTTGGGTGGACTTCAAGTCCCAGAATTCCCCAGCCAATCAACTTGGAGAGCTGAGCAAAGCGGAGACAGAGTGATGGAATCAAGGGCAGAGCTGGTATTCAGCCGGTTCGGATGGTGGTATTCAGCCGGTTCGGATCGGTTGGCCCGAACCGATAGTGGAGATCGCAGGTAGGCCTTGCGCCCACCAGGCCCGGCTCCCAAGTCGTGCTATTTAAGGTATGTTTTCAAGGCCTGGTGGAGGCACGGAAAGCACACGAGCGAGCAAAACACATGCATGGAAGGCCGGGCACATGCACAGACAGCGTGCGTGCACACACATGAAGCGAGCGTGTGCGCACATGGCGAACCAATGGTAAAGGTAAGTGAAACTCACCCCTATCTTGCACAACCGTTTGTCTGGGCTGGGATAGGCAGGGTCTCCTGCTCGAGCAGGAGGTTGAGCTAGAGGACCTCTAAGGCCCCCTTTCGACTCAGTTCTTCTGTCCTGGAACAGAATAACTGGGCTGCCCCTTTTGAAGCAACTGAAGCGAAATTGGATCGCGAAGAGCGACAACGGTTTTGCCAGAAACAAAAGCGATGGCTGCTTTTCACTGCTTTCCTTTCCACCGGCTCAGCTTTTTTGGCAACTAAACACCCTGCTTCTTAAAATCTAAATACGCACTCTTTTTCTCCCCCGCTGTTTAATAATTTTCATTTTATTATCAAGGGTGTCTCGCAGCTGCCTCCGTTGGGAGGTCGAACCTCGTTTTGCCCCAGCTCTCTGGACCGAGGTTACAGAGCTGGGCCTTTGCAGATGTTTTAAGAAGTTCAAACATCTTTTAATAACCTCGTAAGCGGACAGTGGTATGTTTTGTTTTGTTTTTTTTAAAAAAGAAAAAATTAAAAAAAATTCCCCAGGGTTAAAGCTATTTGTGAAGGCAGACTATTAGTACAGGGGCCATGCCAAACAATTAGCTAAGGACCCAACTCAGTAAGAAATGCATTTTTTTCTTTTCCCCGCTACAACTGTTTTCTTTCTTTTTTAAAGAAGGTCCAATTTATGTCATGCTAAATATATCCGTTGGCTGGCCTGCGTTCCTACAGGCCTGGTTTCGTCGGGGATGAGCAAATATTCGAAAAATCTGAAAGCCTTAAAACCGTGTCACATGCGCCCAAAAGTCTCCGTAATCGGCCTTAACATTTGTTGTTTTTCTTTTAAGGAAAGGGGAAAAAAAAAAAGAAAGAAAGAAAGAAAGAGGGGGGGGAAAAAAGATGAAACGGTGAGTGTGGGAAAAAAGCGGCTCGCATTTTTAAATCGGCCCACCATGGTGGATTTTTTTCCCCCTCTCTCCAACTGTAGAATTGTAAGGAACATTTTTCCTCCCAGCGATGCTGTGACACTTGTTCTAAAAGGACTTTTTTAAAAAAAAAAAAAAAAACTTCCTAAAGGCCTCCGAAACCTGCGACTAAACTCTTGAGTTTTTTAATGCAAGCCATTATGCCAAGGATACATAACGAAAAAGCACCTGTATATAGGATAGTTGTTATTATTATTATTATTATTATTATTATTATTATTATTATTATTATTATTGTGTTTTCCCAAAAATAAGACCGGGTCTTATATTAATTTTTGCTCCAAAAGATGCATTAGGGCTTATTTTCTGGTTAGGTCTTATTTTGGGGGAAATGTGGTACTAAATGCACCCATCTGGTTGAGGATCTTTACTGGGGCTTATTTTGAGGGGTAGGGCTTATATTACGAGCATCCTAAAAAATCATGCTAGGGCTTATTTTCTGGTTGGGGTCTTATTTTCAGGGAAATACAGTACTAAATACATCCATCCTGCTGAGGATCTTAATTGGGGTTTATTTTGGGGGTAGGGCTTATATTACGAGCATCCTGAAAAATCATGCTAGGGCTTATTTTCTGGTTGGGTCTTATTTTCAGGGAAATATGGTACTAAACGCACCCATCTGGCTGAGGATCTTAACTGGGGCTTATTTTGGGGGGTAGGGCTTATATTACGAGCATCCTGAAAAATCATGCTAGGGCTTATTTTCTGGTTGGGTCTTATTTTCAGGGAAATACGGTACTAAACGCACCCATCTGGCTGAGGATCTTAACTGGGGCTTATTTTGGGGGGGTAGGGCTTATATTACGAGCATCCTGAAAAATCATGCTAGGGCTTATTTTCTGGTTGGGGTCTTATTTTCAGGGAAATACAGTACTAAATGCACCCATCTGGCTGAAGATCTTAACTGGGGCTTATTTTGGGGGGTAGGGCTTATATTACGAGCATCCTGAAAAATCATGCTAGGGCTTATTTTCCGGTTGGGTCTTATTTTCGGGGAAACAGGGTATCATTTTTTCTTTAAGCTCAGTTCTTTCCGCAGGGGTAGCTTCTTTGTTATAACAGAACAAAACAAAACAAAACTGTTAAGTTCCTTGGATTCGGGCACAAGATTGTTTTCTTTTGCTGGAAGGTGATAAATGCTACTGTATAGTGAAGAAAAGTGGTTTTCGCCTGGCAAGTTGTGGTAGAGGGGCCGACACAGATCACCTCCTACAAATGACCCCTTTTGCAGAAAAGCACTTTATTTGAAGGATTTTCTGCCCAGGTCCCCAGCTCATTTTGCTCAAGAGAAAGGACCCCAAAGGAATACCCGTGTTTCCCCAAAAATAAGACCAGTTCTTATATTAATTTGTGCTCCAAAAGATGCATTAGGGCTTATTTTCTGGTTTTGGGGAAAATGTGGTACTAAATGCACCCATCTGGCTGACAATCTTAACTGGGGCTTATTTTGGGGGGTAGGGCTTATATTACGAGCATCCTGAAAAATCATCCTAGGATTTATTATCCGGTTGGGTCTTATTTTCAGGAAAACAGGGTATTTAAACTTCTCTTGCAAAAATATCTCCCTTTGGCCTGTTTGGACTACAATTCCCATCATGCCTGGCCATGAAATAGGACTGGAAGTGGAAACAGGGATAGGCTAGGTAGGCGATTCATCTTTCAAATGTAAGGACTGGTGGGGAAAGGGGGACCAAGGTATTTGTTGCTGGTTCGAGGAACGGAACCAATCACTAAATAATTTAGCAGAGGGAAAAGAATAAGCCTAATTTTACTTGTTTTTTTCTTATAAGCTGCTTTTTTCACCGGAAGCCAAGAAGGATTTTTGCACTATCGTTTACTATTTTGCTAAACTAATAAAAATTATAATAACAATAAAACGATTATGGTAGTGCTATGGTTTAGGTAGTTTTATTCCCCCAATTCTACGGTGCTCTGGATGATACCCATCTCCGTGTTATCTTCACAATATGCTGTGGAATCGCCAGAGTCCTAGAATGGGACTTTAGAGGTCATTTAGTCCAACCTCCTGGTCAGGGCAAGCGAGACCCATTAGAGGAAGGGTTTCTCTTCCCCTGGCAATTTTAAAATGTGTGGACTTCAACTCCCAGAATTCCCAGCCAGCCTACAACACACATCCCCGTTCTCAGTTTACTGCAAATATATATGAGATAAATGGAAGAAAAAACAGCATAAAAATCTCCCATGGGATAGACATAGTGCATTGTATCTTAGTCTTCTTTGGCCATGCTTGTTAAACAATCTCTAGAATTATTGATTTAAATTTACATATTAACAAGAGATGGAAGGGACCTTGTAGGTCATCTAGTCCAACCCCCCGCTGAAGCAGGAGACCCTCCACCATTTCTGACCGATGGCAGTCCAGTCTCTTCTTGAAAGCCTCCAGTGATGAAGCTCCCACAACTTCTGAAGGCAACTTCTGTTCCATCGGTTGATGGTTCTCACAGTCGGAAAATCCCTCCTTATTTCCAGGTTGAAATTCTCCTTGGTCAGTTTCCATCCATTATTCCTTGTCTGGCCTTTGGGTGCCTTGGAAAATAACTTGACCCCCTTCCTCCTCTCTGAGGCAGCCCCTCAAATATTGGAAGATGCTCTCCTGTCTCCCCTGGTCCTTCTCTTCACTAGACTAGCCGTGCCCAGTTCCTGCAACCGTTCATCGTATCTTTGAGCCTCCAGTCCCCACATCATCCTAGTTGCTCTTCTCTGCACTTTTTCTAGAGTCTCAACATCTTTTGTTATAATGTGGTGACCAAAACTGGATGCAGGACTCTAGGTGTGGCCTTACTAAGGGCTTTATAGAGTGGTATTAGTACCTCCCTTGATCTCGTTGCGACATCTCAGCCCAGGACGAGGATTGTCGTGAAGAAACAGAGGTAAAATATACCTTTCATGCTCCCAAAATGACAATCCTTGGCAAGGGGCACTCTGCTCATGCTCGAGGCACCGTTGCCTGGCGGGCCCCCTAGAGGTCCAAAGCCCTGGCCCCTTGAAGAAAACCAGGTTTTTCATTAAGGTAAAGGTTCCCCTTGTAGATATGTGCTAGTCGTTCCTGACTCTAGGGGGCGGTGCTCATCTCCGTTTCAAAGCCGAAGAGCCAGCGCTGTCCGAAGACGTCTCCGTGGTCATGTGGCCAGCATGACTCAACACCAAAGGTGCACGGAACACTGTTACCTTCCCACCAAAGGTGGTCCCTATTTTTCTACTTGCATTTTTTTTTTTAACGTGCTTTCGAACTGCTAAGTTGGCAGAAGCTGGGACAAGTCATGGGAGCTCACCCCATTATACGCTAGGCACTAGGGATTCGAACCGCCAAACTGCCGACCTTTCGATCGACAAGCCCAGCGCCTTAGCCACTGAGCCACCGTGTCCCATATAGGTTTTTGATTAGGGAGATGGTTTAACTCGTTGCTGGTCTACTAAACCAAGGCAGCGGCTTAAGCCGTTGATGAGGGTGCCATTCGTTTGAGCAGGCAAGAATGCTGCAAGGCTGAACCCGCCGAATTTTTGCCCCAGGAATGCAGCTCGAGAAGCCGTCCAGCTTTCCATTCATTTGAGAACGGTCATAAGGCAAGGATTGGGACAAGCGTTCGGGGGTAGCATCTGATCAGACGGCCTGGGAACAAAGCCTCCCAAAGGAGCTTGCGGGTTAATCCTTCCGGGAGTGGAGGAGGAGGAGGAGGGGGAGAGGGGGGAGAGAGATCTGACCCCAATTCTCCAACTTGAGTTAAAAAGAGCTTTGGATCTTGAGGTTGACTCCTTCCTTTTCGAGGATTTCCCTGGTTGGAAAGATGGTGGATTCTGTAGTTCTATTTCTTGGCATTCTTCAATTCTATTTCCCAGCATCCCTTGGTTCTATTTCCCAGCATTCCTCATTTTGGGCCATCAATTCTCGAACCGTTCCGCAATTAGACATGTGGGTTTCAATTTTTCCCAGAATCTTCTAACTCTGGATTCCTTTAGGGACCATTCAAAGTTACAACGGCACTGAAAAAAACATGACTCACGGCCATATTTCACACTTAACGACCATTGCAGCATCCCTACATCCGGATGCTTGATGGATGACTCACATTTATGACAATCGCAATGTCCCCCCGGAGTGACGTGATTCCCCCTTTTGCAGGCCTTCTGACAACCAGGAGAAACCAGGTTTGCTTAACAACCATGGGACTGCGGCGAGCCACGGAACAAATGGCGAGGGGGGGGGAGAAAAGTCGTAAAACAGGCCAAAAACTCACTTCGCAGCTTTCTCCCTTAAGAACCTAAAGATTGGGCTCAATTGTGGTCGCAGGTTGAGGACTGCCTGTGGGTTCAGATTCTTGGAGAGAACTCAAGCTTTTTGAGCTGTCTGGATCTCCTGACTTTCTTGACATCTTGGCCAAGGGTGGGGGTTGGACTAGAGGACCTCCGAGGTCCCTAGGATTCTATACGATAGGACGGACAATCCCGATTATAGTAGGCCTAAGTTCCCTGCATCACAGAATCACATCCTTGTTATCCAACAATTTAATGCTACCCTGTGCAGGTGAAGAGAAGGACCAGGGGAGACAGGAGAGGGGCTGCCCCAGAGAGGAGGAAGGGGGTCAAGCTATTTTCAAAGACACCCAAAGGCCAGACAAGGAATAATGGATGGAAACTGACCATGGAGAGATTCAACCTGGAAGTAAGGAGGAATTTTCTGACCGTGAGAACAATCAATCCATGGAACAGAAGTTGCCTTCGGAAGTTGTGGGAGCTTCATCTCTGGAGGCTTTCGAGAAGAGACTGGACTGCCCATCTGTCAGAAAGGGTGTAGGGTCTCCTGCTCGGGAGGGGGGGTTGGACTAGATGACCTCCAAGGTCCCTTCCGACTCTGTTAATCTGTTAAAAAGGCCCAGCCTGAAAGGACAGGCCAGGGTCTGCCTATCTCAAAGGCAATTCGCTTTCGGGTCTCCGGACGTGACCACAGGAAGGACCCCGGAGGCTCCTTCCTCCGTGCCGTGTGTCAGGTGCTTTTCTCTTGGACAGGCTGCCCGCCTCCTCCCGAAGCCATCAAAACTTCGATGGGCTGGGCGATGCCCTCCATGCGCCGCGGCGATGTTTTGAAAGTGGGGTATCAAACAAAAAAACAAAAAAAAAAAGAAAGAAGAAAGAAAGAAAGAAAGAAAGAAAGAGAAAGAAAGAAAGAAAGAGAAAGAAGAAAGAAAGAAAGAAAGAAAGAAAGAAAGAAAGAAAGAAAGAAAGAAAGAAAGAAAGAAAGGGGGAAAAAAGACGGAAGGAAGCTTGGGCGTGCATAATTTATCGCCTTTTCTTACACCCAATTTTGATAACGGCATTTCTGACTATTACTGGTTTTTTTTTTTAAACAAAAAAAGAAAAGAACAAGAAAAAACACAGAGGAAGTGCCACGAAGTGCTCCAATGGCAAGGGGGATTTTTGTGGGTTTGTGTGTGTGTGTGTGCGCGTGTGTATTTGTGCATATGTGTGTGTGCGTGGCCCACGCCATGACATTCACTCTAAGTCGCAGCGGGCCGGGGACTCAACGGGAATTAACAATTCATCAAGGACCAAATGATTCTAATGTTATCAAGATATCTTCCACCACCACCAGCCCTTTGGCACGGGGGGCGGGGGCAGGGGGGGGCTCAGCCGACTTGTGAAGAAGGAGGCAATCTATGGGGTGATTTTTCAGCCTTTGTTACCGAAAGCTGCCGCGTTTTGATGTATAAAGAGTCACACCATTAAGCCGCGGGATGGAAATGTCCCGGAGGTTTGCCAAGTTGTATACCGCCTGTTATTCTGGTTTTTGGTGGGGTGTTTTTTTTTTACAATAAATAATAATAACAATAACAATAACAATAACAATAATAATAATAATAATAATAATAATAATAATAATAATAATAAATGAACTTGGAAAGTAAGGGGCCATAGGATTGTTTTTAAAGTGCTTTCTGCAGGAGGAGGAGGAGGAGGAGAAAAGGAAGGAAGGAGAGGAGGAGATGAAGGAGGAGGAGGAGGGAAGGAGGAGAAAGAGAAGGAGAAAAGGAAGAATGAGAAGGAAGGAAGAAAGGAGGAGGAGGAGGAAGAGGGACAAGGAGGAGGAGGAGAGGAGGAGGAGGAGGAGGAAGTAGAAGAGGAGGAGGAAGAGGAGGAGGAGATGGAGAAGGCGGGAGGGAGGAAGAAGGAAGGAAAGAAGAAGAAGAAAGAGGAGAAGGAGAAAGAGAAGGAGAAAAGGAAGAATGAGAAGGAAGGAAGGAAGAAAGAAGGAGGAGGAGGAGGGACAAGGAGAAGGAGAAGGAGAAGAAGAGGAGGAGGAGGGACAAGGAGAAGGAGGAAGAAGGAGGAGGAAGGAGAAGAGAAGAAAGAGAAGGAGAAGGAGGAGGAGGAGGAAGGACAAGGAGGAGGAGGAGGAGAGGAGGGAGGAAGAAGGAAGGAAAGGAGGAGAAGGAGGAGAAGGAGAAAAGGAAGAATGAGAAGGAAGGAAGGAAGAAAGGAGGAGGAGGAGGAGGAAGAAGAAGGAGGAGGAAGTAGAAGAAGAGAAGAAAGAGAAGGAGAAGAAGGAGGAGGAGGAGGAGGAGAAGTTGTTGTTGTTGTTGAAGTTCTTCCCCGGTTGCTGTCGTTTTATGACACAATGAGTTATCGGAGTCTCTTTCATCCGCTTCCTGCCATGTCTCTCTTTCAGGCAATTTTCAGGCTAATTATATTAAGTCGGTCAGCAGGTGTAGCCCACTTGTTGCAAGAAAAGAAAACCAGTTGGTTTCAATGACGGAGAAGGCGAGAACAGCCATGTTTACCCTGTGATGCGATCTGGGGAGTGGCGCGGAAAGATCCTTTAAGTCCCGGGGAAAGGGGTGGGCCTTCCTCACACTCCCCCCCCTCTTCTTTTTTTTTAATCTCCTTCCAAAACTGAAAGGGGGGGAAAAACTTGCTTAATCCAACAATCGTTCAGGATTTAGGTTCCCAACCAGTGCCGTACGGTTTTTCTGTTTCTGCAAAAATCATTTTTTTTTATAAAATGGAGCTCTTTGCTTTCTTCTTCTTCTTCTTCTTCTTCTTCTTCTTCTTCTTCTTCTTCTTCTTCTTCTTCTTCTTCTTCTTCTTCTTCTTCTTCTTCTTCTCCTCCTCCTCCTCCTCCTCCTCCTCCTCTCCTCCTCTTCCTCTTCCTCTACCTCTTCTTCCTCCTCTTCCTCCTCTCCTTCTCCTTCTCTTCCTCCTCCTCTTCGTCTCCTCCTCTTCCTCTTCGTCCTCCTCCTCCTCTCCTCCTCCTCCTCCTCCTCCAAATGCAATTTCATTTTGGGCTGCCTTCTTTTACATTTATGTGTAAACACAGCTGGGTTTCACATAATTTTACTACCGGTTCGCCGCGCACCGAAAATGTGAGCTCACGCTCACCCCTTCCGCACATGCGCTTTGCTCACGCGCGTGGCTTGCACGCGGCTTTAAAAAATGTGGCTAAATAGAAGAGCATAGCACCGGGGCGGGGGGGTGGCGGCACCCGCAGGTCGCCACAAGCGGCTCGCCCAAACCAATCCGAACCGGCTGAATACCACCACTGCCTGTATCTGTCGTGACAAAATATTCACTAGCCAGAATTGTAAGCTTGGGGAGGCAGGGCTTTGGAGAAGGTAGGCGGGGCCTCAGAAATAAAGGGCGGAGCCTCAGAGTCAGCTCGCCCAAACCGATCCGAACCGGCTGAATACCACCACTGCCTGTATCTGTCGTGACGAAATATTCACTAGCCAGAATTGTAAGTTTGGGAAGGCGGGGCTTCGGAGAAGCTAGGCGGGGCCTCAGAAATAAGGGGTGGAGCCTCAGAGTCCAGGAACGGAAAGAATAAAAGTCAATTAGTTAGAGGACAGAAGATAGGAAAAGACCGTGACCTAATGAAAAATGGATGGGATTGAGCCAAGCAGAAATTAATCTGTCTTCTTGTCTTGATATCATACATCTTCTGCCCTCCCCTTTCTCAACCGTGATTCGAGAGCGGGGAGGGGGAGCTAATATTCTGAAACTTGATTCTCGGTATGGAATCGGGCCAAACTTAACTTTTGACACACGCACAATGCTTTCTTTTGTGGTACCTCGCTGCAAATTTTATTTCCTGACAAACGAGCGGGCTGATGGAAGGACACACCGAGCCTATTTCGGCGTTGGAAAAATTAAAAATCAACCCAACCCCACCCACCCACTCACCCCCCCTCCCCCCCCAAAAAATCAACCGAATGGCTTGGATTTATATCTGCCGGGGTGTGAGCTTGGGACCAAAACTGGAACGGTTGGGTCCTGCAAACGCAAACTCCTTTTCTTAATCGCAATTCTGATCTCAATTTTAACAACACTCTGCCCTTGCTGTTGAGGATTGCGTGGATGTCTTGCAAGCCCTGGTTTGTTGAGACGGCGGGATAATAAACCACAATAGCCTGGGCTTGTACAAGAAGCCGCCTTGCAAAGGCTGGCTTTACCCTACGCCCAACCACCCCAAAGTCGAGCGACCGACGTGAAGCCGAT
This sequence comes from Pantherophis guttatus, assembly GCF_059756535.1. Classification (NCBI taxonomy): domain Eukaryota; kingdom Metazoa; phylum Chordata; class Lepidosauria; order Squamata; family Colubridae; genus Pantherophis; species Pantherophis guttatus. The sequence continues at coordinate 2,749,395 of NC_142077.1, forward strand.
GAACTTGCGCTGAAATGAGTCTGAATTCGGTTTGAAGGTTGCAATATTTGAGGGGCTGCCACAAAGGGAGGTGGGGGGGGGCGTCCACCTATTCTTCAAAGCACCCCAAGCAGGACAAGAAGCAATGGAGAAGATGACGCAACGGCATATTGATCTTAAAACCTGAACTATTCCTGTTGGGGATTTTACCAGAAATTTATAGTAAAGAAAATGTATATTTGATTGTTCGTGTAATAACTGCAGCTAGAATAGTATCTGCACAAAATTGGAAAAAGTGAAGAGATTCCTACAGATGAAAATGTGATTAACAATTGCTGTGTGAAAAAAACAGTGGCTACCAACCTGCCTTCCATGGAGGACCTGTCTACTGCACGAGTCAAAAAGAGGGCTGGGAAAATATTTACAGACCGTTCGCATCCTGGACATAAACTGTTTCAACTCCTACCCTCAAAACGACGCTATGGAGCACTGCACACCAGAACAACTAAGACACAAGGACAGTTTTTTCCCCGAACGCCATCACTCTGCTAAACAACTAATTCCCTCAACACTGTCAAACTATTCACTAAGTCTGCGTTACTATTAGTCTTCTCATCGTTCCTATCACCCATCTCCTCCCACTTATGACTGTAGGACTGTAATTTTGTTGCTTGTATAATTTGTACCCTAGGACTATCATTAAGTGTTGTACCTTATGATTCTGGATGAACGTATCTTTTCTTTTATGTACACCGAGAGCGTATGCACCAAAGACAAATTCCTTGTGTGTCCAATCACACTTGGCCAATAAAAAATTCAATTCAATTCAATTCAATTCTACTCTACTCTACTCTACTCTACTCTACTCTACTCTACTCTACTCTACTCTACTCTACTCCACTCCTCTCCACTCCACTCCACTCCACTCCACTCCACTCCACTCCACTCCACTCCACTCCACTCCATTCAGAAAATATTAGAATGTGCAGAAATGAATAGATTAACACTGGCAATTAAAGGAAAGGAAGAATCTGATTATTATAATATAGGGGAGTTATTTTATCAATGGTTAGAGAATAAATAGAGAAAGCAATGTATTATGAAGTTAAATAAGTTAAGAAGATAAATGTTACAACAATAGGTATGTTAAGTATTAGTATTAATATAAGAATAGGTACAAATAATGAATACGGTGGTAAGTTTTAACTGTTATGACACAAAAAAAAAATTGTACCCAGATGGCACACCGTTTAATGAAATGTTTGTATTAAAAGAAAATAAAACTTAAAAAAAAAAAAGCAACGGATGGAAATTCATCAAGGAGAGAAGCAAAAAAAAAATCTCAATTAGGTTCATCCAAAACACGAGGTTCACCGTGAACTTGTCAACTTAAATTCTAAAAAGGGGACGTTTTCCGTCCCGATAATCCTGTTTCTGTTTGTTATGGGGCCAGCTCTCCTCTGAGCCCCATCAGGTTGTTGGCTCTGATGACTCATTCAGTCACAAAACCACCACAAGGGGTGAACGACGGTTACTACTAGTAGTACTACTACTACTACTTCTCCTCCTTCTCCTGCTCCTTCTCATCTTCCCCCTGCTCCTCCTCCTTCTTCTCCTGCTCCTTTCTCCTTCTTCTCCCACTCCTCTTCCTCCTACTTGCTATTCCTCCTTGCTACTACTACTATTACTTCTTCTCCTTCTTCTCCTCCTCCTCCTCCTTTCTCCTCCTCCTCCTTCTTCTCCCCCCTTTCTTCTTCTTCTCCTTTCTCCTCCTTTCTCCTCCTCCTCCTCCTTCTTTCCTTTCTCCTGCTTCTCCTCCTTCTCCTCCTCTTCTTTCTCCTTCTCCTCCTCCTCCTTCTCTTCCTCCTCCTCCTTCTTCTCCCCTTTCTCCCCTCTTCCTCCTTCTCCTCTTCTTCCTCCTTCTCTTCCTCCTCCTCCTCCTCCTTTTCTTTCTTCTTCTTCTTCTTCTTCTTTCTCCTCCTCCTCCCCCCCATATATGACAGGTTAGTTACTTTAATATTAGAGATAGTCTTGCTGTAATAAAAATGCCAATTTGCAGGTTCGTTTTCCTCTGTTGTCTTATTTTATGTGGGTCAAATAACTGCTAGTGTATTCTTCTGCAGCTTACTTCTGGTTTTAGGCCTGGCCCAACATCCGGAGACTCCCTTCCGATCTATCTATCTATCTATCTATCTATCTATCTATCTATCTATCATCTATCTATCTATCTATCTATCTATCTATCTATCTATCTATTTATCTATCTATCTACCTACCCACCTACCTACCTACACACACACACACAAATCCCCGGGCTTCAAGATTTGCACCTCGTCCCTTCCTCCTGCCCTCCCCACCCCCACCCCTTGTTTGTGAAGGTGCCCAGGACAGGAACTCACTTTTAAAAAAAAAGAAAAAGAGTGCTCTACCCTTGTGTCCTAACAGCCCATTCAAGATAGATAAGCCCCTTTAGAAATGAAAGGGAATTTAATTCAGTGTTTGAGTGACAGAAGGAAGATTTATCCGCTGGCCAGACAATACAGCTTTTGCGGCTTTAATCTACGCCAGACAATGGGCTGTTTCTCCGGCCTCGTCTTGGGCTTTTCCCACGATGGTCAATGATTAAGCAGGTCCTTCATTGGACGGAAGCCATCATCTCCCCTTGAAGAGGGCTTGCCTTGCGCCCACAGTCAAGGCTCAAGGTGGGAGAAGAGGGAAGAGTTAAGACGGATGGCTCTGCGGGCTAGACAGAGAGACAGGGAGAGTGTGCGAAAGAGAGGAAGAGAGAGAGAGAGAGAGAGAAAGAGGGAGAGCAAAAGAGAGAGTGTGTGTGAAGAGAGAGACAGAAAAAGAAAGAGAGAGAGAGTGAAAGAGAGACAGAGAGGGTGAGAGAGAAAGAGATAGAGACAGAGAGAGAGCGCGCAAAAGAGAAAGAGACAGAGAGACAAAGTGAGCGAAAGAGAGAGCGATAGAGACAGAGAGAATGAAAGAGAGAGAGACAGAGAGAGGGCGAAAGAGAGACAATGAGACAGTGAGAGAGCAAAAGAGAGAGAAAGAGAGAGTGAAAGACAGAGAAAGAGAGAGAGCAAAAGAGAGAGAAAGAGAGAGTGAAAGACAGAGAAAGAGAGAGAGCAAAAGAGAGAGAGTGTGTGAAGAGAGAGACAGAAAGAGAGACAGTGTGAAAGAGAGACAGAAAGAGAAAGAGACAGAGAGAGAGTGAAAGAGAGACAGAGAGTGTGAGAGAGAAAGAGAGAGAAAGAGACAAAGAGACAGTGAGAGAGAGCGCAAAAGAGTGAAAGAGAGAGAGAGAGCAAAAGAGAGAGAAAGAGAGAGAGACAAAGTGAGCAAAAGAGAGAGCGATAGAAAGAGAGACAGAGAGAGTGAAAGAGAGAGAGACAGAGAGAGCGAAAGAGAGACAATGAGACAGTGAGAGAGCAAGAGAGAGAGAGAGAGAGAGAACAACAGAGCGTGAAAGAGAGAGAGAAAGAGAGATGGAGAAAGAGAGAGAAACAGAGAGGCAGAGAGAGAGAGAGTGAAAGAGCAATGAGACAGTGAGAGAGCAAAAGAGAGAGAGAGCAAACGAACGAGAGTGAAAGAGTGAGAGAGAGAGAGAGAGAAAGAAAGAGAGAGAGCAGAAGAGAGAGAGAAAGAGAGAGAGAAACAGAATGAAAGAGAGAGAGAGAGAGAGAGAGAGAGAGACGTTCCTCAGCCCAGAGAGAAGCCAACTTGATCTTGAAACAGAAACTGGTGCCCTGGAGAGGAAGTGGGGATGGGGGGGTCGACCTTCCCCGGCCCCTCGTGGTTGGTCCAGGAGCCCCAGAGCTGTTGAGGGCCATAGCTAAATCAACTTGACAGTGTGCTGGGAAGGGCTCCGGCTTTGGGAAAAAAGTCGTCTTTCCCTTCTGATGCTTTTTTCTGGGTGGCTTCGGGATGTCATTTGTGGGGGGTGGGGGAGGTTTTGGGGGTGGGGGTGGGGGTTTGAGTAGATTGCTCCAAAGTGTTATGACGGGAGGGGGGTCCTCCTTGGACTGCTGCTGTTTCCTGGTGGGAAAAGTTCTTCAGCTGGGATAGAATGGGAAACCCCGGGGGAGGGGGCGAGGGGGGGCTGCGGATGGGTGGAGACGGGACGAGGGAAGGAAAGCCAGAATACAGGAAGTCCCCGACTTAAAACAGCTCGTTTAGTGACCGTTCGAAGTTATAACGGCATGGAAAAAAGGGGACTTGGGAGCGTTTTTGCTGCAGAGATCCCGTGATCAAATTCAGACGCTTGGCGACTGGCATGGTACTTACGACGGTCGCAGTGCCCTGGCGTTACGCAATCCTCTTGTGGGTCCTTCTGACAGGCAAAGGCCAAAGGGGGGAGCTGGATTCACTTAACAACCGTGTTACTAACTTAACAACTGCAGTGTTTCACTTAACAACCGTAAAGGGGATTTTATTTTATTTTTTTTGCAAAAGAATGGAGGAAAATTCTTTCCCTTTCCATCCTAGGAAGGAAAGGAACCTGGGAAGGGAGGGAGGGAGGGAGGGGAGGAGGAGGAGGAGGAGGAGGAGGAGGAGGAGGAGGAGGAGGAGGAGGAGGAGGAGGAGGAGGAGGGAGAGGGAGAGGGAGAGGGAAAGGAAAGGAAAGGAAAGGAAAGGAAAGGAAAGGAAAGGAAAGGAAAGGAAAGGAAAGGAAAAGGGAGGAAGGGAGGAAAGGAGGGGAGGGGGAGGGGAGGAGGAAAAGGAAAGGAAAGGAGGAAGAAGGAAGGGAAGGGAAGGGAAGGGAAGGAAAGGAAAGGAAAGGAAAGGAAAGGAAAGGGAAGGGAAGGGAAGGGAAGGGAAGGGAAGGGAAGGAAAGGAAAGGAAAGGAAAGGAAAGGAAAGGAAAGGAAGATAGAGGGAAGGGAAGGGAAGGGAAGGGAAGGGAAGGGAAGGAAAGGAAAGGAAAGGAAAGGAAGATAGAGGGAAGGGAAGGGAAGGGAAGGAAAGGAAAGGAAAGGAAGATAGAGGGAAGGGAAGGGAAGGGAAGGGAAGGAAAGGAAAAGAAAGGAGGAGGGAGGAAAGGAGGAAAGGAGGAAAGGAGGGGGAGGGGAGGAGGAGGAGGGGGAGAGGGAGAGGGAGAAGGAGAGGGAGAGAGAAAGGAAAGGGAAAGGGAAAGGGAAAGGGAAAGGGAAAGGAAAGGAAAGGAAGATAGAGGGAAGGGAAGGGAAGGGAAGGAAAGGAAAGGAAAGGAAAGGAGGAGGGAGGAAAGGAGGAAAGGAGGAAAGGAGGGGAGGGGGAGGGGAGGAGGAAAAGGAAAGGAAAGAAGGGAGGGAGGGGGAGGGAGGGGGGAAGGAAGGAAGGAAGTGAGTGAGTGAGTGAGTCATTGAGTTCAGAATAGAGCTGGAAGGGACCTTAGAGGTCTCCCAGTCCAACCCCCTGCTCAAGCAGGAGACTGTACACCATATCAATCAATCAATCAATCAATCAATCAATCAATCAATCAGAATAGGCTTGGGAAGGGACCTTGGAGGTCTTCTAGTCCAACCCCTTGCTCAAGCAGGAGACCCTTTCAGACCAATGGCCGTCCCATCCCTTCTTGGAAACCTCCAGCAATGGAGCGCCCAGCCATTTCTGGACCGCCCAAGGCCGTCCGTGTTGATGTCAGGTTTGACATTAAGCAGAGCTTAAGGGATTTCGGGCCTCTCCGCCCGCCAGGCGTCCACATCACACCTGGGTCGTGGAGAAAAAGGTGTGGTTTTCACCCAGGGACAAAAGACCAGCCCGGTTGATTGGCAGAGCTTTCTCTTTCCAGGGGTATCTTTGTCTTAATACTTGAAACGGGATGTTTGGATTAGAGTTTAAGGCTAAGTAAGCCAGATGGCTGTTTGTTTTTGCTATATACACGATGCATAATCCTCCTCGGCCAGGTAGGTAGAAAGGAGAACAGGGATCTCAAACAGAGAACGGCGTTTAAATAATATTTTACAGGTGCCAAGAATGGGATTTATTTAATTTTTTTAAAAAAAAAAATTTGGGGAGTTGGGAGATCGGAGCCGCGATGTTATCCGAACGCGGCTGAGAAAATGCACGGATTGCGGTCGAAGTGGTTGGGTGAAATCCAGCAGGTTCTGACGTTACAAGAAAGTAACTTTTATGAAGGATTTGCTATTAGAATAGCAGTGACAGTATAAAGAAGAAAAGTGAAACACGTAGAAAAAAACGTGATCGACAAAAATGATCCCAATGTCAGTTAATACTTAGTTGGGTAACCTTTAGCATGAGTGACGGCCTTACAACGTCTTCCCATGGAGGGAACCAAGTCTTTCAGATTTGCAGCTGTTATAATAACGTGAAACCAAGATTGAATGATGGCTTCTATTAACTGGGTTTTATTGCTGGGTCGCTTCTGACTAACCAGTTTCTTTAGTCGGCTCCGTAGATTTTCAACTGGGTGAAGAAGATCTGGGCTATTCCCACGCCGTTCCAGCAAGTGGAATAGAAACTTTCCAGAAAGTGGAATCTTGAAACTCCAAAAAAAAAAAAATGCGGTGGTATTAGCCATCAAACCTCAAAAATACAACTTTTCCCAAAAAGGTTTCCACAATTTTGGCCGCTAGTGTATAAACAATCCTTCCCCATCGTCTAAACACCGCTTTTCGGGTACTTGAAGAAGGCTCTCGCATCACCTTGGAGGTCAAGTTGAAACTTCAAGGATTGCAGATAAAAATTGAGGGAGGGGGAGCGAATCTTCTTGAGACTAAGAACTGTCAATCAGCAGAATAGACACCGGCCCAAAGCAGGACAAGAAGCAACGGATGGAAACTCATCAAGGAGAGAAGCAACCTAGAATTAAGGAGGGATTTATTGATAGCGCGAACAATTAATCCGTGGAAAACGACTTTTTTTTTTAATTTGATTTATATGCCACCCTTCTCCAGAGACTCAGGGCAGCTTACGGTGCATTAAGCAATAGCCTTCATACTTTTGTATATTTTTATACAAAGTCAGCTTATTGCCCCCACAAACTGGGTCCTCAATTTACCTACCTTAGAAAGGATGGAAAGCTGAGTCAACCTTGAGCCTGGCGAGATTCGAACCTGCAGTAATTGCAGGCAGCTGGTGTTAAATTACAGTGCTTTAGTCTGCAGAGCTATCCGGGCTCCTCCTAACTTGCCTCCAGAAGTTGTGAATGTTCCAACACTGGAGATTTCTAAAAAGAGATTAGACAACTATTGGTCTGAAATGGTATAGGCTCTCTGGGGGTTGGACTAGAAGACCTCCAAGGTCCCTTCCGACTTTGGCCTCCTGTTCTGCTCTGCTGCAGGCGTTTCCTTCTTCTTCTTCTTCTTCTTCTTCTTCTTCTTCTTCTTCTTCTTCTTCTTCTTCTTCTTCTTCTTCTTCTTCTTCTTCTTCTTCTTCTTTTCTTCTTCTTCTTCTTCTTCTTCTTCTTCTTCTTCTTCTTCTTCTTCTTCTTCTTCTTCTTCTTCTCCTCTGAGGTTTTGTTTTGTTTTTCCAAACAGGAACGATGTAGTAAACCCTGCATTAGGCAGGGGGATGGACTCGATGACCTCTTAGGTTGTTTCCAACTCGGCCGAACATCCGTCCTTCGCTCCCCCCAAGACCCTCACACACCAAAATCGTTGCCTGGATCCCTTCCAGCTCGGGAGGAGAAAACGGTGGAGAATCTGCTTGCCCAGAGCTCCCTAATTTCACCCTGTAGAATTGGATGTGCTGACATGTTCATCTCTTAGCAGGGTAAATGGCCGGGAAATCAAAACACAGGGAGAAGGTAGGCAGCCTCGTAAGACGGAGAAGGAACAAAGCTGGAAAGTGTCTGAACCGAGGCCATAGGAGCTCGGAGAGAGATTTTTATAGGGTCGAAAAACCAGGTGCCATACAATACAAAATAAACACCGCCTGTTATTTCAGTAAACCGAAGTCAGATGTTAAAACTTGGAGGGTTTTGCTCTCTCTCTCTCTCTCCGCCTGCCACATGCGAGAGGAGGGAAACGATGCCAAATTGAGAAGGTGTCCCCTGTACCCCATTGATCAATGACAGTTGGATCTAGTGCTGAGAGACACTCCCCCCAAAATCCCAGCGGCTTAACCTTCGGGTCTTCGGAATTAAAAGCAAAAAAAAAAAAAAAAACGAAGCAAAAGGTTTTCGAAAGAGACAGGAAAGGGTTTGAATGCAATTCAGTTTTGGTCGCCACGGTGTAAAAAAAGATGTTGGGACTCTGGAAAGAGTGCAGAGAAGAGCCACAAAGAGGATTAGGGGACTGGAGGCTAAAACATACGAAGAACGGTTGCAGGAACTGGGTATGTCTAGTTTAATGAAAAGAAGGACCGGGGGAGACATGATAGCAGCCTTCCAGTATCTCAGGGGCTGCCCAAAGAAGAGGCAGTCAAGCTATTCTCCAAAGCACCTGAAGGCAGGACAAGAAGCAACGGGTGGAAACTCATCAAGGAGAGAAGCAACTTAAGAACTAAAGAGAAATTTCCCGACAGTGAGAACAATTAACCAGTGGAACGATTTGCCACTAGAAGTTGCGAATGCTCCAACACTGGAAGCTTTTAAGAAGAGGTTGGACACCCATTTGTCTGAAGTGGTGTAGGGTTTCCTGCCTAAGCAGGGGGCTGGACTAGAAGACCTCCAAGGTCCCTTCCAACTCTGTTACTCTATTCTAGTCAATAACTATGCAGTTGCCGCCGGGAAGCGTGCAAACAAGAATAAAGAAGATTACGTTAGAAAGTCGACCACAATGGAGCCCAATATTTCTGTGGCTCAGGGAGACGTTTGTTCAGGGGGGGGTTGCCTCCGTTTTATGACTTTTCTTGCCATTGTTGTTAAGTGAGTCGCTGCCGCTGATAAATTAAGCCAGGTGGGGTTGTTAAGTGAATCTGGCTTCCCCGTCGACTTTGCTTGTCAGAAGGTTGCAACAGGAGATCACGTGACACACACACACACACACACAGAGCGACGGTCGTAAATAGGAACCCGTTGCCAGGAGCCTGAATTTTGATCCCGTGAGCGTGGGGGATGCTGGAAAAGTCGTAACTGTGAAAAATGGTCGTAATTCACATTTTTTTTCAGTGGCGTTGTAACTGGAAACGGTCACTAAAACAGCCATTTAAAAAAAGAGAAAAGGACAGCTTACTGTGGCCAGAGCTTTCCAATTAAAATTGCTCTTCGACTCATTTTATAGATTTTACTGAAGGTCACTTGACTGAAGATGTTATACTCCTCGTGGAAGAGAAGTGACTTGTTATTAAAGGCAGATGGAGAAGAGATGGCGAGATTTCATCCACAAGAGTTGAAGCTGACTTGATGGCACTTTATTTCTTCACTTTGTAGGTAGGTAGGAAGGAAGGAAGGAAGGAAGGAAGGAAGGAAGGAAGGAAGGAAGGAAGGAAGGAAGGAAGGAAAAGGAAAAGGAAAAGGAAAAGGAAAAAGGAGTGAGAAGAAAAAAAGAAAGGAAAATGGAGAGGAAAAGAGGGAGGGAAGGAAGGAAAGAAGGAAGAAAAGAAGGAAGGAAGGAAGGAAGGGGAAGTAAAAATGAGTGAGAAGAAAAAAAAGAAAGGAAGAGGAAAAGAGGGAGGGAAGGAAGGAAGGAAGGAAAAATGAGTGAGAAGTAAGAAAAAAGACAGGAAAATGAAGGAGAGGAAAAGAGGAAGGAAGGGAGGGAGGGAGGGAGGGAGGGAGGGATACCCAGAGAAATTTTGGAAGGAGCTGCTGGGCTCCATTGGATTAATATCCTGCAACTTTCCTTCCTCAAGTCAACCACAGAATCCTTTCTCATAAAATATACAGAGTGGGGCTGATCTAAACTGATGTTGATGACATTGGGAAAATCTCCAAAGAACATTTAAAAGACCCGGCTGGCGGCCCTTAAGACAATTTGGTCTGCAATAGCCCTAACAGTTCCAAGAAAGGCATTGTATTTAGCTTTTTATAGTAAAAAAAAAGAAAAGAAAAAAGAAAAAGTAGCAAAAAAATATATATATTCATGTTTCTTAATTGCTAACCTGACATCTTGTCTTACTTTTCAACGTTTCTACACTGGGAGCGGTAAAAGTCAAGGCAAGTTAATATTCCGGGCTGTTTCTCTTTCGCCCTATTAAAAGGCATATTATGCTGTTTGAGCCTCGGAGAGCATCTGGCGTCGGACACTGGAGGGGCTGGAGGAGAAGCTGCGAGGGGTTTGGGCGGACGGCAGGAGATGTTGTAAAAAGGAAGTGTGCCGAGGTCCAATTCCAGACGCTCGCTCTTGCTGGAAGAGAAGGCTGGCTGCCCCCCTTTCCCTCCCCCCCTCCCCATCCGTCTGCCCAAAGCATCCGTGAATTATGGAGGGGCTTTGAGATGAAGTCACAGCCCTCCGTTCCAGATGTTCTCGTTCTCCTGAACAACATTTGTAAATTTGGAAAGATCGCGGAACGCTCCTATTCAATCACTGAACGATAGATAGATAGATAGATAGATAGATAGATAGATAGATAGATCTTGTTGTATAGATCATGTTGTACCTTATGATTCTTGACGAATGTATCTTTTTTTTTATGTACATTGAGAGCATATTCACCATATGCACCAAGTGTGTCCAATCACACTTGGCCAATATAGAATTCTATTCTATTCTATTCTATTCTATTCTATTCTATTCTATTCTATTCTATTCTATTCTATTCTATTCTAGATTGGTAGGTAGGTAGGTAGGTAGAGAGAGAGAGAGGGAGAAAAGATAGATAGATAGATAGATAGATAGATAGATAGATAGATAGATAGATAGATGATGGATGAATGGATGGATAGATAGATAGATAGATGAGAGAGAGAGGGAGAAATGACAGATAGATAATGATAGATAGATAGATAGATAGATAGATAGATAGATAGATAGATAGATAATTGATAGATAGATGATAGATGGATAGATAGATGGATAGATAGATAGATAGATGGATAGATAGATAGATAGATAAGAGAGAGAGGGAGAAATGATAGATAGATAGATAGATAGATAGATAGATAGATAGATAGATAGATGATAGATGATAGATAGATAGATAGATAGATAGATAGATAGATAATGATAGATGATAGATAGATAGATAGATAGATAGATAGATAGATAGATAGATAGATAGATAGATAGATAGATGAGAGAGAGATGAGAGAGCGAGAGAGGGAGGTTCTCTGTAGCAGGGAGTCTCGGATAAAATATGGAGCCTCCCCATTAGAACCAATGTGGCGTAGTGGATAACGTCCTGGGCTCAAAACTGCAAGAGTTTTGAGCAAAAACTGGCTGGTGCCTTTGAGCCAGTCACTTTCGTTCAGCCCTAGGAGACGGGCAATGGCAAACCACTTCTGAAAAACCTTGACAAGGAAACTGCAGGAAACTGACGCCCACGTGCAAGAAGAGGCGCTCAAGCGAAGTCTAGATAGGAATCGGCCAGCGATGCTTCAATTTGCATTCCTGTACAGGTAGTCCTCGCCTTACAACAAACCATAGTTGTAAGGCGAGGACTACCTGTACAGGAATGCAACCATTCAAAGTTACAATGGCACTGAAAAAAAAGGGGACTTATGACTGTTTTCCACACTTAACGACCGTTGTGGCATCCCCGTGGTCACAAGATCAAGATTCAGTCAATTGGCCAATGACTCGTATTTATGACAGTCGCAGTGTCCCGTCCCCCTGGGGGCAAAGAAAGGTCATAAGAAGGGGCAAAACTCACCGAGCAGCTGTCTTGCTTAGCAATGGATCTTTTAAATTCAGTGGTGAACGTAGGTCTGTCTGTACCGAGTAGCGGGTAAGACTGGATGACCTCGGGGGGATCCCTCCCAATTCTAGCATCCCCAACCCTGGAACGAGAGGACTGTTGATTTCTGAGCCGCTCCAGAAGAACACCAGAAGAAAGAATTTCTGAGAAAGACTTATTTCATTGCATTTCACCCCGCCGGAACAGTTTCTGCTCGATCAAAATTATATTTATATCTCAGGATACCAAAGGACCCGGCTTGGATAATAAACACGAATCCCTTCCAGGAGAATCAGGAGGAGAGAATCCCAGGATTAAAAAAAACAAAAAAACAAACCCAAAACTCTAGAAATTTGAACCGTCTTCTGGACAAGATCCAACCCAAATAATACAGGACAAATTGTTGGTAATTCCCCACCACGGAGGGGAAAAGGAGGGAGGCTGAGACTCGGAGGAGAAACCATCTCGGTAGGGCAGAGTAGATTTTCACATGAGGTTTAGCTTGCTCTTGACCTCGTGGGCCTTCTCAAAATTAGTCCTATTAACTGGAGGTCTTTGGGGGTCTTTTAAAACTCTTTTTGAAAGAATTAAAAACAGGGCCTTAAGATACACTTGATCTTAGCCAAAAGGCCGAGAAACCGTTTTAAGGACTCTTTGCTGTTACCGTTCTTGCTCTGCTCGTTTTAAATTAGTTGATGACAATGCTCGCTGGTCTTTATTAGCATCGCTAGGTGGTTATTGTTGGGCTGCGGATGTTTTGTTCCTTTAAACGACGGGTTTCCAAACTTGGCGATGTTAAGAGTAGAATAGAATAGAATAGAATAGAATAGAATAGAATAGAATAGAATAGAATAGAATAGAATAGAATAGAATAGAATAGAATAATAAAATATAGAATTAGAATAGAACAGAACAGAACTAGAATAGCAATAGCAATAGAAGAGGAATTAAAGAATTAAGAAAAGAAAAGGGGAATTAAGAGAGGAGAGAAGAGAATAGAAAATAGAATAAAATATAGAAGAGAAGAGGAATTATAGAAGAGAAGAGGAATTAAAGAAGAGAAGAGGAATTTAAAAAAGAGAAGAGGAGACAGAAGAGAGGAGAATTGAATATAGAATAAAATAGAGGAGAGAGGAGAGGAGAGAGGAGAATTGAATAGAGAATAAAATAGAGAAGAGAAGAGAAGAGAAATTAAAGAAGAGAAGAGGAATTAAGAGGAGAAGAGAGAATTGAATATAGAATAAAATAGAAGAGAGGAGAGGAGAGGAGAGGAGAGAGAGGAGAGGAGAGGAGAGGAGAGAGAGGAGAGAAGAGAAGAGGAATTAAAGAAGAGAAGAGGAATTAAGAGGAGGAGAGAGAATTGAATATAGAATAAAATAGAGGAGAGGAGAGGAGAGAGAGGAGAGGAGAGGAGAGGAGAGGAGAGAAGAGGAGAAGAGAAGAGAAGAGGAATTAAAGAAGAGGAATTACAGTAATTAGAATAGAATAGAATAGAATAGAATAGAATAGAATAGAATAGAATAGAATAGAATAGAATAGAGAAGAGCTTAATTATCACTTTGAATGTGCGCTAATTGGCATACATTAAAAATGAAATTTTGTTGCATGGACCTCTCAAAGGGTCACCACCTCCAATTTTACACTGCATAAACATGACAAGATAGATAGATAGATAGATGCAAAATTATGCATATATCCGCATATATTATACAACCAACACAGTCTTAGCTGCACACGTTTATGGCGAGAAAAAAAGGAATCTTGCGAGATTCTTATTCGTTCTGCCAGTCTTCCTTCTGAACCATCGCTTGGGTGGGGGGGGGGAACGACAGGATGCTCTTGGAAGTGGGATGCAATTCCTTATTTTTGGTCTTTCTTTTGTTTTTTTTTTGTTTGTTTTTTTAAGAAAGCTTTTTATAAAGTTTTCATCGGCAGGCTCGGGGGGATGGGGGGAGGAGTGGGAAGCTTTGCCCCACTGCAAACTCCTCGTTTATTTTTCTCTCCCTCTCTTCCTTGACCGAATCGGATGCCCTGCCTGGTGTGTTCCAAGGAGACTGGGCAGGACTCCCTCCATCATTCCAACTTAAACAACAGTTTATCCTAAAAAAAAAGTGGGGGGGGAAGCTGGTGGGGTGGAAGGCCTGGAGTGAAATTTGGATTTCTTTTTTTTTTTCCCCCATGCAACAGAATACCCTCCCTCCCTTCCGCCTTCCTTCCTTCCTCCCTCGCCAAGCCCTGCATTTTTCTCCAGATCGGTGGCTTGCAGTCAAACTCATTAGCATTTCTTGATGAGTGAATTATGCCATGTTTACACGCTGAAATTCCATTCCTTAATTGTTTCACTGCTGAAGATTGGAGGGTTTGGGCGAGGGAGTGGGTCTCTCTTTCTCTCTCTCTCTCTGTCTTTCTTTCTCTTTCTCTCATCTCTTTCTCTCATCTCTCTCTATCTTTCTCTCATCTCTCTCTCTCTTTCTCATCTCTCTTTCTCTCTCATCTCTTTCTCTCTCATCTCTCTCTCTCATCTCTCTTTCTTTCTCTCTCTTTCTCTTTCTCATCTCTCTTCCTCTCTCTCTCATCTCTCTCTTCTCTTTTTCTCTCTCTCTTTCTCTCTTTCTCTCTCTCATCTCTTTCTCTTCTCTCTTTTTCTCTCTCTCTCTCTCTCTCATTTCTCTTTCTCTCATCTCTTTCTCTCATCTCTCTCTATCTTTCTCTCATCTCTCTCTTTCTCATCTCTCTTTCTCTCTCTTTCTCTCTCATCTCTCTTTCTCTCTCATCTCTCTCTCTCATCTCTCTTTCTTTCTCTCTCTTTCTCTTTCTCATCTCTCTTCCTCTCTCTCTCATCTCTCTCTTCTCTTTTTCTCTCTTTCTCTCTCTCATCTCTCTCTCTTTCTCTCATCTCTTTCTCTCTCTCATCTCTCTCTCTTTCTCATCTCTTTCTCTTCCTCTCCCTTATCTCTCTTTCTCTCTCTCATTTCTTTCTTTCTCTCTCATCTCTTTCTTTCTCTCTTTCTCTTTCTTCTCTCTCTTTCTCTCTCTCATCTCTCTCTCTTTCTCTCATTTCTCATCTCTCTTTCTCTCTCTCATCTCTCTCTCTCTCTCTCATCTCTCTCTTTCTCTCATCTCTCTCATTTTTCTCTCATCTCTCTTTCTCTCATCTCTTTCTCTCTCTTTTCTCTCTTTTCTCTCTCTTTCTCTCTCTCATATCTCTCTCTCTCATCTCTTTCTCTCATCTCTCTCTCTTTCTCATTTCTCTTTCTCATTTCTCTCTTTTTCTCTCTTTCATCTCTTTCTCTCTCTCTCTCTTTCTTTCTTTCTTTCTCTCTCTCATCTCTCTCTCTTTCTCTTTCTCTTTCTTTCTTTCTCTCTCTCTCTCATAAATCCCAAGGGTAAACCCATTTACTTAACCATGTATTTTATGTACAGTTGCAGATAGGGACACTGAGGCGGGGGGGAAAAGGAACTTGGGTTTCCTTCTCCTGCTGGCTCCCTTTGCCACTTTCCTCCCCTCCCTCCCTCCCCGCCTTCCTTCCCACCTCTGACAATGTAATACTCTGTTTGGTGGGCTAGCGAGAGGGCAAATCTCTGGAGAGAGACACCCCTCCCCTCCAGAGCACCGAGCCCCTTCGGTAATGGATTCCTAATGCCCCCCACCCAATCCCGTGGAGCTCTTTCCCTTTGAACGAAGGTCGTCTGTCAAGAAGAGCGAGAAGGCAAAGACGAGTAATGCAAGACTCCTGATGCAGGGAGGCCTTGCGGTTCAAAAGCAAAGAAATATATATATATATATATAGTGTCAAGAGAAGAGACCAGCCGCTTAAGCCTTGGCTCTAAGTGCCTAGCTGGCTGCCATGATTAGAAGATTATATTCTATCAGCAAGGTCTTTATTTTTTATTTTATTATTCCAGGGTTCGGTGGAACTTGGAAAAGAGAAGAGGGTGGGTGGGTGGGGGAAGAGACGATGAAGACCTAAAAGAGGGCGGAAGACCACCAGTCTGGAGCTTGGACTCTGGAATTTAGGAGAGTATCGATGTCAATTCTGATCCTAAGGACGGGACCACCTATAATGCATCTGACAGAATGGACAGGGGAGATTAAGATGAACAGATTGACAGAGTCGGAAGGGACCTTGGAGGTCTTCTAGTCCAACTCCTTACTCAAGCAAGAGACCCTAGACCATTTCAATCTATCAATAAACCAATCAATCCATCCATCAGAATAGAGCTGGAAGGGGTCTTGGAGGTCTTCTAGTCCAGCTGCCTGTTCGAGCAGGAGACCTTTCTCACCGCAGTCGGTGAAGGCGAATCGTTGCAGTTGGGTTAAATTAGCCCAATAGGGTGTTAAGGGAATCTGGGTTTCCCCCCCCCCACCTCCTCGACTTTGCTCATCGGAAGGTCGCAAAAGGGGGGAATCGCGTGACCCTGGGGGAGGAACGCTGCGACCGTCCTAAATACGAGTCAGTGGCCAAGTGTCCGAATTATGATCGGGGGATGCTGCGACGGTCGTTAAGTGTGAAAGTCAAACTTTTCCCAGTGCTATTGTAATAGCACTAAACGAGGGGTCGGCAACCTGCGGCTTTGGAGCCGCATGTGGCTCTTTCACCCCTCTGCTGCGGCTCCCTGTCGCTCGAAATATGCGTCACAACTGCCAATGTGCGACACCTGTCGGCACGCGATTTATTGAGCTTTTCAGCCCCCAGTAGGCCAACCATGGATAAATCCGAGGAAAGAAAAGTTTCAGAAGAAAAGAGAACGTTTAATTCAACTACATATGCTAGTTTTGCGGCCGCTCAAGAAATAGTCAGGCACTGGAAGGGTTTTGTGGCTCCCGGTGTTTTCTTTTCTGTGGGAAACGGGTCCAAATGGCTCTTTTGAGTGTTTAAGGTTGCAGACCCCTGCACTTAACTGTTGTAAGGCCAGGACAAACTGTACTTTAGCATGCTTGGAGAAGGAGGTAAATATATCCAACAGGTACATTTATAAGCAAATACGCTTCTGACACCCGTTTGCCCCATAGAATTCTCTTTAACCAGCTTTACTTGAGGGGGGGGGAGAGGAAATGGTGCGGGGGGTTCCTCTCCCCACCCTCCCACCCCCACTCCCAGGAAGAAGACCCCCTTTTTCAGTAGCAGCAGAAACATTTTCAGCCCTCCCCCCCTGGGAGGAAAGAGGCGAGGAGGGGCCCCTCACAACCACAAGCCAGTTGCCGAGTGGGATGAAAGACACAAAACACAGCTGGGCCAACGCTGGATCGGGAGAGCTGAGCGTAGCAGACGCAGGCTGATCTCAGTTCTTTTCAGGCCAGATGTTAGATGATCGTGTGCCCACCCAGAATTTCCCCCCCCCCCACGGGGTTCCGAGAAAAGGAGATGCACAAAAATGTTTCCTAATCAAGATTCGTTGGGTAGGGTTGAGTTGGCCATCTTTTCCTTCATCAACCTAGAAATAAGGATAACTGTTTCTCGACAGGGAAAACAATTAAGCAGTGGAATCATGGAATCATTGCTTTTGGAAGTCGTGGGCTGCTTCCACACTGGAGGCTTTGAAGAAGAGATTGGACAGTTTGTCCGGAATGGTGTAGTAGGGGCTCCTGCTTGAACAGGAGGTTGGACTAGAAGACCTCCGAGGTCCCTTCCGACTCTTTTGCAAGATGGCTGGGTTTGGGGGAGGGGGGTGCGGTGTATTGGAAAGCAAAGAAGGCAGTCTCTGTTCTCCTGTAATATTTTAAATAAGTGATTTTTTAAAACTATAGAAAACCCTGTGATGGCATGATCAAGGTTAGCGATCTTAAAAGATGGAATCAAGTGGCCTTCCCTACCCTGGTTTCTGTTTTTTCTAGCCCCACATGGGCTAGAAAAAAGAAGGGAGGAGAGGAGAGGAGAGGAGAGGAGAGGAGAGGAGAGGAGAGGAGAGGAGAGAAGAGAAGAGAAGAGAAGAGAAGAGAAGAGAAGAGAAGAGAAGAGAAGAGAAGAGAAGAGAAGAGAAGAGAAGAGAAAAACAAAACAGTGAAAAGAGAACAAAAGATTAAGGAATAGAATGGCTTAGTTGCATTGACTCAAGAGGAGAGGAGAACAAGAGAAGAAGACAATGAAAAAGATAAGAAAACATCAAGGATTAGAATGGCTTGGTTGCAAGAAGAGAAGAGAAAAGAAGAGAAGAGAAAAGAAGAGAAGAGAAGAGCAAAACAGTGAAAAGAAAACAAAAGATTAAGGATTAGAATGGCTTGGTTGCATTGACTCAAGAGGAGAGGAGGAGAAGAAGAGAAGAAGACAATGAAAAGATAAGAAAACATCAAGGATTAGAATGGCTTGGTGCGAGAAGAGAAGAGAAGAGAAGAGAAGAGAAGAGAAGAGAAGAGAAGAGAAGAGAAGAGAAGAGAAGAGAAGAGAAGGAGAAGGAGAAGGAGAAGGAGAAGGAGAAGGAGAAGGAGAAGGAGAAGGAGAAGGAGAAGGGGAAGGAGTGTAGCTACATTCCTAGACAGCTCCACTGTTACAAGGCCTCTCTAGGAATTTGCCTGGCTCTTGGAAGAGAGCGTAATGCCTTCTAGTCAATTTTCCCCTCACTGAGTTGGCAGAGATTGTTAGTTTAACCTCGTATAAATCCAGAGCACTTTTCTGAGCTAAAGCTAACACCCCTGGATTAATTATGGGGCACATTAAATAGGCTAAGGTTTCTACCCAACACATTCCTCTTCTTCCCCCCCCTGCCCCCACCCCTACATTCCTTCAAGGGGAAATGCATGACTCCATTCAACCTCTGGAAGACAGTGGAAAAAGGAGAGACCGCAGCAGAGGGCAAAACTCAGGGAGATCCAGGGCGAATTCTCCTTCCTGCGACAGGCTAATCTGTCACTCACTCACACACTAGTAAAAGGTTGCAGAGTCCGAGCTGTTAAGGGACGCTCATCCCTCCCCCCCCCATTCTTCACAACCGGCCTCGGCCGGCACATTTGTGCAATTTAATATTTTCACACACATACAAGCACATCATTATCTGAGAACCCGACACCGCCAAACAGATTAGTCTTCTATTATTATTATTATTATTATTATTATTATTATTATTATTATTATTAATAATAATAATAATAATAATAATTTTTTCCTGCAAACAGTTCTTATGCCTGGTTCCACCACCAAAACCCTCCTGACTGGGATTGAAGGCAGGAGTTTTGGCCTTTTTAATTTTTAAAAAGGAGATGTTTTCTTAGGACCATTAGGGAAAAATAGAATAGAATAGAATAGAATAGAATAGAATAGAATAGAATAGAATAGAATAGAATAGAATAGAATAGAATAGAATAGAATGGAATGGAATGGAACGGAACGGAACGGAACGGAACGGAATGGAATGGAATGGAATGGAATAGAAATAGAAATAGAAATAGAAATAGAAATAGAAATAGAAATAGAAATAGAAATAGAAATAGAAATAGAAATAGAAATGAAAAGAAATAGAGTAGAGTAGAGTAGAACAGAACAGAACAGAGTAGATGGAGTGGAGTGGAGTGGAGTGGAGTGGAGTGGAGTGGAGTGGAGTAGAGTAGAGTAGAGTAGAGTAGAGTAGAGTAGAGTAGAGTAGAGTAGAGTAGAGTAGAGTAGAGTAGACTAGAATAGAATAGAATAGAATAGAATAGAATAGAATAGAATAGAATAGAATAGAATAGAATAGAATTCTTTATTGGCCAAGTGTGATTGGACAGACAAGGAATTTGTCTTTGGTGCATACGCTCTCAGTGTGTACATAAAAGAAAAAAAAATACATTCACCAAGAATCATAAGGTACAACACTTAGTGATAGTCATAGGTTACTAATAAGCAATCAAATTATACTAGGAAACAAATAAAAACAATATAAATCATAAAGGTACAAGAAATACAAACTTAAAAACTTACATGGGTAGGGGTGGAGTTTCCCCCCCCCCCCGTTTTTTCCCCCCCGCCATGTGCACATGTACATCCGAACTAGACGGGGTGTGTTTTCTCTGTGTCACATAATATATGTGGGTATATGTGCATAATTTTGTTTTTATTTATTTAGTCGAATTTATGTAGTGTACGTTGGAGGTGGAGACCCTTTGAGACCCTGTATGCAACAAAATTTTATTTTAATGTGTGCCGATTGGGGGCACATTCAAAGTGAAAATAAAGTTATTCTAAGTTTCTAAGTTGGGCAGTAAATCCTTTTTACAGATGTCCTTTTCGTTTTAGAGGTTCTATATTCAGTCGTCATCATTGCCCCTCTACTATAAGACGAGGTTGATTTTCCCTTCCCCAAATATATTCTGGACACCCACCCACCCTTAAAAGGGAGAATTTATGGAGGTTTGAGAAGGCTGGAAAAACAACCGAGGTTAAAAATTGCAGCCATCCGAGCTTTCTGCTTGGCTGCAACCGAACGGCCTCGAAACGACACCCTCGAAGAAAATGGGAAGAAATTCAAAAGCTCCCTTAAAAAAAATCACACAACACCAACACACAAAACACACAGGGAAAATGACGCAGTGTGTGAGACGCTCAACGGGGAAGCCAGATCCGCTTAACAACCGTGTGACTCACTCAACAACTGCAGCGATCCGCTTAACAACGGCGGCAAGAAAGGTCGTAAAAAGGGGGGGCGAAAACTCACTTAACGACGGTCTCGCTCACCGACAGAAACTCGGGGTCGTACGTCGAGGACTACCAGTTCTGAAAACACTGTCTAACCAACGGCCAAATTTTCCGACAAAATAAGAAAATAATCCATTTGTGCCGATATCTAAATGTGGTCTGTTTAGGGAAGTTTGAAGAGAGACCGTTTTATTTATATAAACGCCATATTTTTTCCATCTGCTGCCTATCGAAAGAAGGCTGCAAAATCGCACCCCATCGACTTCAAAATGCAATTTAGGAAAGGAAAAGAAAAACACGAGCCGCAGTTTAAATACCGGCCAAACATAAAGTCAACTGACTTATTTATGTATGTAATTTATTGGACGGCTTTCAGCGCTGGCTTTCCGGAGGCTGCCTGTGTGTGTGAGAGACCAAATATCCTTAAACGCTTTATTAAAAACCAATGTCTAGAAATATAGCTAAAATAGCAGCTTTAAGAAAATTTAAAAAAAGGAGAAGGGTCAAAATAAATAAAACCGCAGCAAAAAATAAAAATCGAAGCAAAGCTGTTGTTTCAAAGAATGTTGGCTAAACCGGCAGGGAAATTTAAAAAGGAAAAAAAAGGCAGGAGAGAAAATGAAATTTAGGGTTTTGTACTGAAGTTGTTCGGTTGAAGGACCTGCGATGGATTTCCTAAGGGAGACAAAGGTAGGGTTTTTTTGGGAGATGCGGGTAGTCCTCGAATTACGACCAGAATTGAGCCCAACATTTCCGCTGCTAAGTGAAACATTGGTTAAGGGAGTTTTTCCTCCCGCTCCCATCTTACGACTTGCCTTGCCGATTGATTGATTGATTGATTGATTGATTGATTGATTATGTGCCATCAAAGTCAGTGTCAACTTTTAGTGGGATGTGTTCCGGGACCATTTGTCTCCAATCTTGTCTCCAACCTGGTCTTTCAAACAATCCACTCATCGCCACCTCGAGCCCCTCCACCTTCTGCTGGATCGTTGTCTTCTTCTCTTCCCTTCCATCTTTCCCTCCATTATGGACTTCTCAAAGGGAGTTGACGGTCTTTGCATTGATCAATGGATCGGTTAGGCGCGATCAGATTGGTATTAACTCTTGGTAACCACACAGGAGGAGTTCTCCAGGAGGAGACCAACTCTAAACATCTAATGGTCTTGTCCACAAATAGCTAAGAGCATGGTTGGGTTTCCTCAGCATTGGCCTCCAGAAGTTGTGGTTGCTCCATTACTGGAAGTTTTGAAGAAGAGACTGGACAGCCATTTGGCGGGAATCGTATAAAGCCGTGATGGCGAACCTAGGGCACGCGTGCCACAGGTGGCACCTGGAGCCATGTCTCCTGGCACGCCAGCTCAGCTCTGGCGCTAAGAGTCTCTGGAGGCTGGGGACAGCAAAAAAGTCACTTCCTGTCCAACCGGAAGTTGGGAAATGGGCTGTTTCGGGCTTCTGGAAGGCTGTTTTTGTCCTCCCCAGATGCATAGAGAGGATCTGGAGCCAGGTGAGAAAGAAAAATGGGCCTACCAGGCCATCGCGTGCCAGGAGAGGGGGGGAGGGGGGTTCATGTGGGGCGGGGCGCATAGAATTATGGGTGTGGGCACACGCGCGCACAAACCTCCCCCGTCCCCCCACTTCCTGGCACGCGATGGCAAAAAAGGTTAGCCATCACTGGTATAAGGTCTCCTGCGTGAGCAAGGGAGTGGACTAGAAGACCTCCAGGGTCCCTTTTGACTCTATTATTCTGTTAATATTCTGTTAGCACCCAACTCACTTAGTAGCCAATCACCTAGATGAGCCGAATGAGAAGAATGAGAGTCTACTCCATCCTTCTGCTGTCCAAGAGCAAGAAGAACGGGTCCCGCCTCCTAATCCACTCTCAAATTATACAATTGTTCATTCATGTCACAAATTACAGACACACAACATTCGACGCTGAGCAAATAACGTGGGTATAAAATAGGTCGTAGAAATGTTCTCCCTTATTTCGGCCACGTCACGCGAGGCGATTCACGGGAGAAAACAATCGTGTTGGGAAGAGTTAGCGGGAAAAGGAAACCAGGATGCCGAAAGGACTCTCGGTGGTTGGACACCATCAAAGTTGACACCGGTCGGAGCGTAGAAAAACTTTGGTGTACGTTCGGGAGATGTGGAGAGAATCTCCCATGAGTCGGACAAGACTAAATGGATCACATCACCATCATCAAAATGCATGGGTACGGTATATACGTGGTACCTTGCACAATAGTGGTGACTGCGAGTGGGATCTTGGGAATCCTAGTGGACAATCACTTCAATAGGAGCCAGCTGTGTGCTGTGTTTCTCGAAAGTGGTGCAGTGGCCTAGAGGTGGAACTCTCGCCTCACAATCAGGAGGCTGTGAGTTTGATCCTGGGTAGAGTCAGATGTTTCTCTCTCTGGGCACAATGAGAATATATCTGCCGAACAAAACTCCGCATTGGCGACAGGAAAGGCATCCGGCCAGTAAACACTCAGCTCCATTCAGTTGCTCAGACTCCACCCCGCAAGGGATTATAGATTTTTTTTTTTTTATTGGTTCGATTTATATGCCGCCTTTCTCCGGAGACTCAGGGCGTTAAACAATAGCCTTCATACTTTTGTATATACCTGCTTAGTAGGGCTTTCGGCCCCCCCTAAGCAGTGTTCTTTTTTATACAAAGTCAGCTTATTGCCCCCACAATCCAGGTCCTCATTTTACCTACCTCGGAAGGATGGAAGGATGAGTCAACCTTGAGCCTGGTGAGATTCGAACTCGCAGTAATTGCAGGCAGCTGGCAGCTAAGTGCTACTTAACAGCACTTTAGTCCGCTGCGCCACCAAGGCTCCTAAGAGGATGATGATGGCTGTGTTTCTTGACCTGGGCAGCTTTAAGAAGTGTGGACTTCAACTCCCAGAAATCCCCCAGCCAGGGAATTGGGGAATTCTGGGAATTGAAGTCCACACCTCTTAAAAAGTTTACCCAGATTGGGAAACACAAGTATGTGGCATATCATGCATGAACTAACAACATACATTGGATGCTCTCAAATTTGGGAGGCAATAATATATATATATATATATATATATATATATAGATATAGATATAGATATAGATATAGATATAGATATAGATATAGATATATATATGTATATATACACACACACACACACACACACACACACACACACACACAGAGTTTTGGACTTTAAACCTTTTTTTTTAAAGTTATATTTTATACCAACAGCCTGCAAGCTTCCCAAGACTCAGACAAGGTTAAGAGGGTGGGTCTTGGCTCCTGAGCGCTGTTTACCCCTTTCCTATTAATTACGCCTTTCAAATCAAACGAGGGGGTTTCCTTAGCGCAAAGCTTTGCAAATGTGTTTTCCTCGCCACGTTTGTTTTGATAGGTTCGCGAATGTGTTAATAGCGCTCTTAAAAATTAAAAAAAAAAAAATTATAGCAAAGCCCCGTATTTACTTAAGGAGTGTTGGGAAGCCGTGGCACTTTTCCCCCGCCCCCTCCACCGACAGCAAAAACAGCAATTTGGATGGGTATTACTCGATTACCTCTTTCCAAGGTTATAGAGAGCCAGAGAGTAAGGGATGAATTGATTCTTTTAATTCGCGGGATGGTTTGAAGGAGAACCGCGACTGGGACTTCTCTCTCTCGTTTTGTTTTGTTTCCCCAAAAAGAGACTTTTTAACAGAAAATCTAAGAGGCTATTGAATTTTAAACTATTTTAACTGATGTTGTTTTGTGTTTTTAATAGGCTGTACACCGCCCTGAGTCCTTCGGGAGAAGGGCGGTATAGAAATAAAATTATTATTATTATTATTATTATTATTATTATTATTATTATTATTATTATTATTATTATTATTATTATTGAGCAAACTGAAACTCAAAAGCTCTGGAAAGAACAGATTTAACGGTATCAAGAGTTGGAAGGGAACTTGGAGGTCATCTAGTCCGACCCCCTGCTCACACAAGGAGACCTGTACTAGGGATTCGAACCGGCGAACTGCCGACTTTTCTGATCAACAAGCTTAGTGTCTCTCCTTTTTTTTTTTTCCCCCTGTTAGTCTTCCTAAACTTCTTAAGTAATCTCTCCGTTTTATTTTCCCTAAAGGTCTTCAATTCAGGAAGTCCTCTCCTTACCGCAATTCATTTAGTGGCCGGTTCAAAAGTGACAAGGGTGGCTGGAAAAAAGTGACTTGCGACCATTTTTTCACAGTTACGTCCAGAGCTGGTATTCAGCGAAGGCGAACGTGCGTGCGGCGAATCCGGCGGTAAGAACCTGAGAAACTCAACCCTGGTTACGTCCTCATGCTCATGGGATCAAACGGTTTGGCGACCGACTCATACTTATGACCCGGGGAGGGGGGGGTCGCCCGATCCCCTCTGGCGAGCTTCCGAACAGCAACGTCCATGCGGGAAGCCAGATTCGTTTAACGACCGGGTTACTAACTCATCAACGGCAGGGATTCGCCTAACGGGGGTGGCGAGAAAGGTCGTAAGACGGGGCAAACCTCAGTCAACGAGAGAAATTTTGGGCTCGGCTGTGGTCGTAAGTCGAGGACCCCCTGGAATCTCTCCCAGAAACGTCTTTCGGCGGGTAGGAAATGAGCAAGCTGGCGCAGGGAAGGCCCAGATGCCTGAACGTAAATCGCTTCTAATATTGTGCTGAGTGACGCTGATTCTTTTTTGCTGTATTCCTTATCGCAACTCGGGTTGCTTCTATAAAACAGAGATCTATAAGGAGCAGAGAAAAGATGAAATGTAGAGGAGGCAACGGCGGTGATTTTTTTTTTTTTTCAGGGTCATTTAACGCTGTCCGAAAAGCTGGATTTAAACTACTGGGGATCCTGCAAGAATGATATTTATTCACATCGTCGGCAAGAAACGCTGGGAAAGCCGCCCTTGCCAGCTGTAAACCATCCTCATCCTCATCGTAGTTTGTCTTTCTTCTAAAAACAAAATCCAATATTTCTTCAACTGTTTAAAGTAGAGTTTGGGGAAGGAAAGGAAAGAACGAAATTCCAGCCATCTTTTATTATCCATTTCTGCTCTTTCTAGTTTTTAATCTGCAAAAGCTGAACTGGCTCCAATTTACACAAAAAAGGAGCACGTATTTTTTTAAAAAAAAAAAATACAAAGCAAAACAAAATGCAAACAAATCGTAATTTTGCTTCCTGTTCCAACTAGCTCTGAAAAAATATATATATATTTTTTTTTTAATTTAACCTCGACAGAATTCCTTTCACGCTGGGGAAACTTTTCAAAACACCGCGTGGCTGTATAAAAGGGGAATTATTTATAATCGTGCTTGGAAATTTAGGAATGTTTTCCAAGTTGATCAAATAATTTTTATTAAAAAAGAAAAAGAAAAAAAAAGTTAACACGAGGCCCAGTTGGGCCGACAACACCGTTTTAATTCCAGGCGTTTGCGACGGAGTCTAAAAACGAAACTGTTTTTCTTCTGGGGGGAAAAGAAAAAAAAGCAGAGAGGCGTTTTCCATGCAATTCAAAGCTGCTAACTACCAGATCAGGAAGAATAAACAGTCAATTACAATGTATACAGAAAAGGGTTGGGAAGGCAGCCCCACCAAGCCAAAAGATGTGATCCTGCCCGGATTACATTGCTCGAATCTTCCACGTTTATCTAAAAAAAAAAGGCTTCTCAACATCACCAACTTTTAAAAGGCATGGATTTTTTTTTTAACGCCCAGAATTCCCCAGCCAAGGCATGCCTGCTGGAGGATTCTGGGAGCTGAAGTCCAAGCACTTTAAAAGTTGGTGAGGTTGGGAAAAGCACCGGTGTTAAGCCGAGTCACGTTGCTTTTATTTATGGATTTATTTATTTTTTTAATGCAGTTGCGTCAGGCGTTAAACCGCTCAGCGGCTCTTGGTGGGAGTACATCAATATCTCAAGGGCTGTTTCGCTTGGCTGTCGTTAAACTAACGTGTATCAAAAGATCCCCTGCGGATCCATCAGAATTGGGTTATTTAAGGCAACCTCTGTAGCCTACCTCACAGGGGTGTGGAGAAGAAATAGAGAGGAGGAAAAAAGTATGGGGGGGAGGAGGAGGACTCGGGAGGAAGAAGAAGGAGGAGGAGGAGGAGGAGGGGGAGGAGGAGGAGGAAAGAAGAAGAGGAAGAAGAAAAGAAGAAAGAAGTAGAAGAGGAGGAGGAAGAGGAAGAGGAGGAGGAGGAGAAGAAAGAAGACAAAGAGGAGGAGGAGGAGAGGAAGAAGAGAAGAAGAGGAGGAGGAAGAGAGAGGAGGAGGAAGAGGAAGAGAAAGAAGACGAAGAGGAGGAAGAGGAGGAAGAAGAAGAAGAGAAGAAGAAGAAGAAGAGGAGAGAGAAAGAAGAAGAGGAGGAAGGAGGAGAAGGAAGAGGAAGAAAGAAGTTGAAGAGGAGGAGAAGGAAGAAGAAGAGGAAGAAGAAGAAGAAAAGAAGAGGAGGAGGAGGAGAGAGAAAGAAGAAGAGGAGGAAGAAGGAGGAGGAAGAAGAAGAAGAGAAGAGGAGGAGGAGGAGAGAGGAGGAGGAAGAGGAAGAGAAAGAAGACGAAGAGGAGGAAGAGGAGGAAGAAGAAGACGAGAAGAAGAAGAGGAGGAGAGAGAAAGAAGAAGAGGAAGGAGGAGGAGGAGGAGAGAGGAGAAGGAAGAGGAAGAAAGAAGTCGAAGAGGAGGAGGAGGAAGAAGAAGAGGAAGAAGAAGAAGAAGAAAAGAAGAAGAGGAGGAGGAGAGAGAAAGAAGAAGAGGAGGAAGGAGGAAGAAAGAAGAAGAAGAGGAAGAATCATCTATGTTTTGCAGTCCACTGTGAGATCATCAGTCTGATTCAGACTATTGGAATCAAAACAATTTAAATAGTGGTTTATTTGCACACCCAATTTAAATCAATCTGCATCATAAAGGATGCAATTCTGTGCAGACACATCCTAAATTAATTGTATTCCAGGGAACCAGAGAGTTTTTTAGCAGTCCAAAGTTTATTTAACGTTTTCCTCTCGGACGGCTTAACAGCCTCTGCTAGGAAATATTTTCCAACTGGGGGTCTAGGGAATTATTCTATAATTCTGCAAATCCGACAATCTTCGGGGAGAATTGGGCGAATTTTGGGCAGTAATAATCATTCGCTTATCCCACCGTTATTCGCAGCTTGCAAAATTTACTTGTTTAGCCGGCAAAAAGAAGAGCTTTGGGATTTCAGCGGCAAGATTCAAAAAAGAAAAAAAAAACCCATTCCACTAGATCTCATGATCTACGGATGGAAAGAGGGCTCCGTTTCAACGCTTGGACCAAATACAGAAAAGATAATCAGAAAAAATCACATAATATCTCCCCACTACCCAACCCATCTCCCCTCTTTATTTTTATTTTTACTTTATTTATTTTTTTTAAAAAATAGGAAATGTTTATGATTTCTGAAGGGATGGAAATCATGTTTAAACGTGGGGATTTGTCTCCAGACCTTTCGGGTTAATCACGAAGATATGTTTTCAGTGTTCGGAGATTAACACTAAGATTTAGTGTTCGCTGTTCAATAGCCTCTGGTCGTAGGCTCAGACCATTTTCCCCAACACGCTAAATAACAAAAGGAGACAAACATACGATTCGCCGTGTTTGCTCGGCTGCTAATAACCTATCCTGCCAATGGAGGTATAAAGTGAAAACTCTACAAGGGAAATCCACTGTAAATCAGTTCGTGAAAACATGCCTGCGAAAACAAATAGTGAATTTGTTTTTGTTTTTTTTCCGAGGGGCGATAAAACACTCTTCACTGAAAAGCAACAGGGCCAGATTTTTTAAAAAATAAAATAAAATAAGAATAAGAATAGGGCTGTGATTACAAATTATCTTAACAGCGCCTTTGCAGAAGGTTATAAAAATAGCAAGGAATATGCTTCGGATTCCGGGAGTCAGCGGTGCGACAGCTAATGTAATAATGAATTGTTTCAAACGGTTAGGGTGTTTAAACCGTCGAAAGCTGATGGGATCCAGTTCTGTTTCCAGTAGGCCGTACTGTCGTTTAATGAAATTAAACGTACCAATCGCATTGGTCCCGTCGTGTCCCCCTCCCGGGACTAGGGCACCGAAAGCACTGGCAGTTTGCATTTTTTTTTAAATTATTATTAAAATAAATTGCAGGCCGCGAGATGGACTAATTGCAGGCAGAAATTATTTAAAAAAAAAAAAAAGAAAGAAACATTCCGCTGATATAATTAAGCCAATTTTCAGGGCCAGAGAACGAGGGAGCCTTGATACGCGGAGAAAAGCAGACCGTTAATTATTAGACAAATATTGTGTCACCCCAGCCTTCTGCCTTTTATCGAATCTTGTGATGGCTAAATTTCCCTCTGAACCTTGTTGTCAGAATGGGGTGACAGCGAAAGAAAAGAAAATAGACCTGGAGGTGGAATCATTAAAGGAAGAGAAAGAAAGAAAGAAAGAAAGAAAAAGAAAAAAAAAACAACATTCGCTTGGATTCCTGCACACCGCTAAGGCCACTAATCATGGTTTGCCGAATAAGCCGCCACTGGGTTTTGGTAAGCCGCAAAAGGTGGCTTGAGAAGTGCGGTGGCCGGGTTCTTGCAATATAACGACTGCAAACAAGCAAATTTAGTATCCGACATAAGGAAGGCATTTGGCTCCTTTCCCTTTTGCAAATGGGAACGAATAATATTTGTGAGGTTGGCAAACGGATTTTATCTGCCGGAGGCTCGGGGAAAGTAACAGCTGGACGGGATCTTCGAGGTCATCTAGTCCAACCCGCTGCTTAAGGAGGAGAGCCTCTACCATTTCAGACAAGTGGCTGGCTAGGTTCTTCTTAAAAACCTCCAGTGATGCAGCGCCCATGATTTCTGGTGGCGAGCTGTTCCACCGGTTAATTCTCCTCACTGTTAGGAAGTTTCTCCTTAATTCCAGGTTGCTTCTCTCTTTGATTAGTTTCCAAGCATTGTTTCTTGTCCTGCCTTTGGGTGCTTTGGAGAATAGGTTGACACCCCTCTTCTTTGGGGCAGGCCCTCAAATTTTGGAATATTACTATCTGTCCCCCCCAATTCTTCTTTTTTTTAGGCTAGCCAAACCCAAATCCTGCAGCCATTCTTTGTATGTTTTAGCCTCCAGGCCTTTGATCATCTTAGTTGCTCTTCTCTGGATTTTCTTTTTTTTTTTTTCCAAAGTCTCCACATCTTTTTTGTAGTATGGTGACCAAAATTGGTTGCCGTATATTTCAGGCATGGTCTTCCTAGGGTTTTATAAAGCGGTCATAATCTTAGGTCTCCCGCAAGAATAATGGACGCGAGGAACAAATGCAATTTAAACCAGCTTCCCTGCATTCATCTCTCTTTTCAACCGGTCACTTTCCCGGTGTAAACTGGTGCAGCAGCAGGAAAATGGGGTACAATTTTCTCTACTGCCATTCACTTCACTAGCCGGGGGAGGGGGGAGAAAAGGAGTGGGGGGGGCTCCCCGTGCACTTTTTCACGGGGTGGAACTTGGGGTAATGGAGCTGACGTTGTCTACAGACATGGGGGGGGCGGCGGTTAGAGTGTAGAAATTGAACTTTTTAAAAAAAACTGTCTCTGAAGGAGCGAATGACAAACGTCGCGGCCCAGAAAGCAACGGGGAAGATAAATGAAATATCCCAAAAATTAAGCTGGGATCTAGGGAGACCTTCATTAATTCGGGATGCAATTGGGAGAATCAGACAGGCAGACTGTCCATCCAGATAGCTCCCTCCCTAAGACTGCATTGCTGGATTCCTGCCCCGGTAGAGGGTTGATCTAGATCTGTGATGGGGAACCTATGGCACATGTGCTGGAAGTGGCACGCAGAGCCATCTCTCCCGGCACGCCAGCCGTCGCCCATTGCCCTTCCTGTCTTCGCCTGAAACTGGAAGAGCAGCTCCCTGGTGTGCATGCGTGGGCGGGAAGCTGAGCTTCTGGCTTCCGGCGCACATGCGCACCGGCCAGCCTGTCTTCGTGCGCACATGCACGCCAGAAACCGGAAGACCAGGTGACCAGCCCGCATGCACATGCCAGAAACCGGAAGCTCAGCTTCTCACTCACTCATGCACGCCAGGGAGCTGCTCTTCCGGTTTCCGGTGCTTTCTCCCACCCGCGCATGCAAGCTCCCGTTTTGGCACTCACTGCCGAAAAGGTTCGCCAGCACTGATCTAGATGATCTTTTAGGACTCCTTTAATCTTAACATCCCGTATTTCGACAACTAGGGAATCGGCATAGAGGAGAAGGCCTCAAACCGCCATCCCAATCAAATACGTATCCCTTCCCACCTGCGGCCAATATTTATATTTTATTTCATTTTTTTTTTTAATAAAAAAAATTCTTTGTTTGATTTGAAGAGATTGAAGTGATAAACATGGAAACACAGGCTCCCACATTCTTCACATTCTGCATCAGTGTTAGGGTGGACTTCAACTCCCAGAATCCCCCAGCCAGCATGGGTGGACTTCAACTCCCAGAATTCCCTAAGTAGCATAGATAGACTTCAACTCCCAGAATCCCCCAGATGAAACGGCTGGCTGGAGAATTCTGGGAGTGGAAGTCCACACCTCTTAAAGTTGTTAAGGTTGATAAAACACTGTCCTGCACAAATAGAAGCACCACAAGGAACAACTGAGGCAGTGCCTGCTTTTCCACAGATAAAGCATGACTAACTTCAACACACACACACACACACACACAGACACACACACATGGGCTTCAAATCTTTTAAAGTGTTTCTTTCTTCGGAAAGGACATTCTTTGTCCCTGCTGCCTTAATTTCCATCAACACCTCCCCCCAAATCCTTGCTTTTCCTCTCCTGGGGTCACCTGAGCCATTGCATCCCCAAGTTATTCTGGCATGGGGGACTGCAAAGGGGAAAGTAGAAAGAGAGAAGGGGGTTCATTGGAAAATAAGAATTCTTCCCCCCCCCCTTAAAAATAATCCTAGGTAATTTGGATTTAGGCTGTAATTACGCATCACTTCAATTACCAGATTAACTCCCTTCCCCCCCTCCCTTCCCCGTTTCTAATTGCCTGACTGAATCACATGGTGGGGGGGGGAGGGAATAAAAGACCCATGAGGAGCAGCGATGTCGGCCTTCGGAGACCCTGATGGCAAAGGGAAAAAAATCGGAGGAAGAGGTGGGTGGGTGGGTGGATGTTTTTCACTGGGAAAGAAAGAAAGAAAGAAAGAAAGAAAGAAAGAAAGAAAGAAAGAAAGAAAGAAAGAAAGAAAGAAAGAAAGAAAGAAAGAAAGAAAGAAAGAAAGGGAGAAATAGTAAAGTCAGGTGGAAGGAAGGGAGAGAGGGAAAGGGAAAAGGAGAAAGAAAGAGAGAGAAAGGGAAGGAAGGAAGGAAGGAAGGAAGGAAGGAAGGAAGGAAGGAAGGAAGGAGAAAGGAGAATATAAAAAGAAATTAAGAGGAAGGAAGGAAGGGGAAGGGGAAGGAAGGGAGAGAAAGAGAAAGAAGAAAGAAAAAGAAAGAAGGAAGGAAGGACGGACGGAAGGATGGAAGAAAGAAAGAAAGAAAAAAGAAAGGAAGGAAGGAAGGAAGGAAGGAAGGAAGGAAGGAAGGAAGGAAGGAAGGAAGGAAGGAAAAGGAAACTGAACTGGGAAGGGAGAAATAGTGAAGTCAGGTGGAAGGAAGGGAGGGAGGGAAAGGGAAAAGGAGAAAGAAAGAGAGAAAGGGAGGGAAGGAAGGAAGGAAGGAAGGAAGGAGAAAGGACAATATAAAAAGAAATTAGGAGGAAAGAAGAAGAAGGGAAGGGGAAGGGGAAGGAAGGGGGAGAGAGAGAAAGAAGAAAGAAGGAAGGAAGAAAGAAAGAAAGAAAGAAAGAAAGAAAGAAAGAAAGGGAGAAATAGTAAAGTCAGGTGGAAGGAAGGGAGAGAGGGAAAGCGAAAAGGAGAAAGAAAGAGAGAGAAAGGGAAGGAAGGAAGGAAGGAAGGAAGGAAGGAAGGAAGGAAGGAAGGAAGGAAGGAGAAAGGAGAATATAAAAAGAAATTAAGAGGAAGGAAGGAAGGGGAAGGGGAAGGAAGGGAGAGAAAGAGAAAGAAGAAAGAAAAAGAAAGAAGGAAGGAAGGAAGGACGGAAGGATGGAAGAAAGAAAGAAAGAAAAAAGAAAGGAAGGAAGGAAGGAAGGAAGGAAGGAAGGAAAAGGAAACTGAACTGGGAAGGGAGAAATAGTGAAGTCAGGTGGAAGGAAGGGAGGGAGGGAAAGGGAAAAGGAGAAAGAAAGAGAGAAAGGGAGGGAAGGAAGGAAGGAAGGAAGGAGAAAGGACAATATAAAAAGAAATTAGGAGGAAGGAAGAAGAAGGGAAGGGGAAGGGGAAGGGGAAGGAAGGGGGAGAGAGAGAAAGAAGAAAGAAGGAAGGACGAAAGGAAGAAAGAAAGAAAGAGAAAGAGAAAGAGAAAGAGAAAGAAAGAAAGAAAGAAAGAAAGAAAGAAAGAAAGAAAGAAAGAAAGAAAGAAAGAAAGAAGTACAATGGAATGCAAGATGCAACAGGTGCATATTTGTACATTTTTACCCCTAAATTGAGTAAATAAAACATAATGGGTTTATTGTCAGGAGGGATTGGGATTTCCAAACAGATAAATAACTTTCTGGCCAATTCTGATTGTACGCTTCCTACAATGCTGGCAAGAAGGCCTAGCTTCTCCTAGAAGAAGTTCTCATTGAGACTCACCACCAAACCCAACTCTAGCTTAGCTTAGCTACCCAAACCCATCCACCTGAACTCAGGTTCCTCTGAAGCAAGATAGAAACCGTTTTCCAAAAGAATCCGCAAACAGTACAGGGAGGGAAAGTTGGTGGCTGTTTCTACCAAGGTTCCCAGATCCAGGTGACTTCTCCTCCGTCAGCTGCCGAGGCAGGAGCCCCCACTTGGCAAGAGCAGGAGGAAGAGAAGGGGGAAAGGAGGAGAAGGCCTCATCGCAGGCAGGTCCTCCAGAAAGCAGGATGCTGTCACAGGCGGGCGATGAGACGTTCTCAGCTCTGGAACTGCCTTTCCTCTCATGAGTGATTGACAGCTGTCTCAAGGTGGCGAAGGTGACCTTGAGCTGAAGAGTTTTGGCTGGGATGTTGAGGTCATCCTGACGAGGCGAAGTCAGCTCCATCCAGGAGGCCAGCTCCTACGTTCTGCTTACGCATCCTCATCTGAAGCTCAATTCTAGAATATTGCTCGAAGTCCCACTCTATAAAGCCCTTAGTGAGGCCGCACCTAGAGTCCTGCATCCAGTTTTGGTCACCACACTATAAAAAAAGATGCGGAGACTCTAGAAAGAGTGCAGAGAAGAGTAACAAAGGGGAATGGAGGCTCAAAGATATGATCAACAGTTGCAGGAACTGAGCATGGCAACTCTAGTGAAGAGAAGGACCAGGGGAGACAGGAGAGCATCTTCCAATATTGGAGGGGCTGCCCCAGAGAGGAGGAAGGGGGTCAAGCTATTTTCCAAGGCCAGACAAGGAATCATGGATGGAAACTGACCAAGGAGAGATTCAACCTGGAAATAAGGAGGGATTTTCTGACAGTGAGAACAATCAATTGATGGAACAGAAGTTGCCTTCAGAAGTTGTGGGAGCTTCATCCCTGGAGAATTTCAAGAAGAGGCTGGACTGCCATCTGTCAGAAATGATCTAGTCCTCCTTCTTGGGTGGACTAGATGACCTACAAGGTCCCTTCCAACTCTGTTAATATCTGTTAAAAAATCCAATCTCGGGAAGAACCACACTTGTCCAAACTTCTCTCAACATCCCACCCTCTAAACCGGGAGAGGGGAGGGGGGGCCTGTCTCCAAATTTGGCAGCTTTAAAGACTTCTGGACTTCAACTCCCAGAATCCCAGAGAGAAAGAGAGAGAGAGATGAGAGAAAGAGAGATGAGAGAAAGAGAGATGAGAGAAAGAGAAAGTGAGAGAAATGAGAGAGAGAAAGAGAAAGAGATTAGAGAAAGAGAGATGAGAGAGAAAGAGAGATGAGAGAAAGAGAGATGAGAGAAAGTGAAAAATGAGAGAGAGAAAGAGAGAAAGAGATTAGAGAGAGAAAGAGAGATGAGAGAAAGAGAGATGAGAGAGAAAAGGAGAAAGAGAGAGAGATGAGAAAGTGAGAGAGAGATGAGAGCGAGAAAGAGAGAAAGAGAAAGAGAGATGAGAAAGAGAGATGAGAGAGAAAAAGAGAAAGAGAGAGATGAGAGAGAGAAAGAGAGAAAGAGAAAGAGATTAGAGAGAGAAAGAGAGATGAGAGA
Source organism: Pantherophis guttatus (assembly GCF_059756535.1). Taxonomy (NCBI): domain Eukaryota; kingdom Metazoa; phylum Chordata; class Lepidosauria; order Squamata; family Colubridae; genus Pantherophis; species Pantherophis guttatus. The sequence continues at coordinate 2,783,954 of NC_142077.1, forward strand.
GAAAAAGAGAAAGAGAGAGATGAGAGAGAGAAAGTGAGAGAGAGATGAGTGAGAGAAAGAGAGAAAGAAAAAGAGATTAGAGAGAGAGAGAGAAAGAGAAAGAGATTAGAGAGAGAAAGAGAGAAAAAGAGAAAGAGAGAGAGATGTGAGAGAGAGAAAGAGAGAAAGAGAGAGAGATGAGAGAGGGAGGGAGAGGAAGGAAGAGGAAGGAAGAGAAAGGAGAGACGAGGAATAGTGAAGCCCAAGGGGGGACAAAGAGCTCTTTATGCCTTAAGTAAGGTGACCTCATTGGCATTTTCAGAAAAGGAAAGGGGTGTGTGTCATGGGGGGGGGGAAATACGTGCCCCCAAAGACTTTCTAACCTGAGGAGCGATTCGAGTCCTGCCCTTTTGCTTTCTTTGAGAAGAGCCCGGGGCCATCCGCCGGATTCTCATCCGAAAAAACGCTGCTTCGTAACAAGACGATTATGATTTCATAATTCAAAGCATTTTCAAACCTCCGTGTCTCTTCCCCAAATCCCCTCCGTGCTCCCCCCCCCCAGGCCACCATTCACCAGCTTGTGAGTAAGTAACGTAGCTGACAACTCTTGGCCTGTTTGAATTGGAAAAAGAAGGGGGGAAAAAAAGACACAGCACAGAAGAAAAGAGGCAGGAGGAGGGCAAAGGAAAAAAAGACTTTTGGGTACAGTCAGGTTTTACAATCCTCCCAGGGCACCACCAAAAGAAGACAGATAAGTAGTAAACCAACAAGGCTTCTGGGCATGTGCAAAAGATCTTTTAAAAGGGAAATAAGGGAAGAGTCTATATATATATATGGATGCAGAGAAGAATGAGAAACTATTGAATTGCGTAGCATATCAGAGGGATTAAGATCGAGGGAGTTTACTAATACCACTCTATAAAGCCCTTAGTAAGGCCACACCTAGAGTCCTGCATCCAGTTTTGGTCACCACATTATAACAAAAGAGGTTGAGACTCTAGAAAAAGTGCAGAGAAGAGCAACCAAGAGGATGAGGGGACTGGAGGCTCAAAGATACGACGAACGGTTGCAGGAACTGGGCCTGGCTAGTCTAGTGAAGAGAAGGACCAGGGGAGACAGGAGAGCATCTTCCAATATTTGCTCCAGAGAGGAGGGGGTCAAGCTATTTTCCAAAGCAAAAGGAAGGAAGGAAGGAGGGACGGAGGGAGGGAGGGAGGGAGGGAAGGAAGGAAGGAAGGAAGGAAGGAAGGAAGGAAGGAAGGAAGGAAGGAAGGAAAGAAAGAAAAAAGGAAAGAGGAAGGAAGGTGGAAGGGAGGGAAAGAAAGAAAGAAAGACAGACAGAAAAAGAAAGAAAGAAAGAAAAGAAAAGAAAGACAGACAGACAGACAGATAGACAGACATCTGAATGAACCATAGATGGACAGAAGACATGGCTACTCTAGTGAAGAGAAGGACCAGGGGAGACAGGAGAGCATCTTCCAATATTTATGGGGCTGCCCCAGAGAGGAGGAAGGGGGTCAAGCTATTTTCCAAATCAAAAGAAAGGAAGGAAGGAAGGAAGGAGGGAGGGAGAGAGGGAGGGAGGGAAGGAAGGAAAGAAGGAAGGAAGGAAGGAAGGAAGGAAGGAAGGAAGGAAGGAAAGAAAGAAAAAAGGAAAGAGGAAGGAAGGTGGAAGGGAGGGAAAGAAAGAAAGAAAGACAGACAGAAAAAGAAAGAAAGAAAGAAAGAAAGAAAGAAAGAAAGAAAGAAAGAAAGAAAGAAAGAAAGACAGATAGACAGACATCTGAATGAACCATAGATGGACAGAAGACATGGCTACTCTAGTGAAGAGAAGGACCAGGGGAGACAGGAGAGCATCTTCCAATATTTATGGGGCTGCCCCAGAGAGGAGGAAGGGGGTCAAGCTATTTTCCAAGGCCAGACAAGGAATAATGGATGGAAACTAACCAAGGAGAGATTCAACCTGGAAATAAGGAGGAATTTTCCGACGGTGAGAACAATCAACCGATGGAACAGAAGTTGCCTTTGGAAGTTGTAGGAGCTTCATCCCTGGAGGCTTTCAAGAAGAGACTGGACTGCCATCTCTCAGAAATGGTGTAGGCAGGTCTCCTGCTTGGGCTGGGGGTTAGACTAAATGACCTACAAGGTCCCTTCCGACTCTTGTTAATATTAATGGGCAGAACTACACCGATATTTCCCTGTTATAAATATTAGTCGTAGGGAATTGATCTTGGTCACTGGCATGCCGAAAGTCCAAGGCAAAGATAATATCCAAGCCGTTTCCTTAAATATGTCAGCGGACCACTGAATACACGGTAGGATGGACGAGATCCCAACGCGACCTCTTGTTAAGGAAAAAAAAAAGGGAAACTGGGAAGAAATATAAGGAAACAGCAATAAAAGATGAACAATAAAAGGCCAAACTCAATCACAGCGACAGCAACCAACAGTGAAAGGCAGTGAAATAACTTCTGCCTTTTAGGATTGATTACACTTGGTCCTCGACTTAACAACAGTTCGTTTAGTGACGGTTCAAAGTCACAATGGCACTAGAAAAAAAAAAGGGACTTAGGAATGTTTTTCACACTTATGACCGTGGCAGCCTCCCCAGAGTCATGCAATCAAAATTCACACCGGCTCGTATTTATGACGGTCGCAGTGTCCCCCATGGGGTTACGTGCTCCCCCTTTTGCGACCTTCCAACAAGCAAAGTCGACGGGGAAGCCAGGTTTCGCTTAACAACCGGGTGACTCGCTTAACAACTGTGGCAAGAAAGGTCGTAAAGCAGGACAAAGGTCACTGAACCACTGTCTCGCTTAGGAACAGAAATTCTGGGGCTCAATTGTGGTCGTAAATCGAGGATTATCTGTATCAACAGGAAAGGACACAGCACTTAAGAAATACGCCCTTAAGTCGAGAGGCCATGAAATCTTCAAAAAGATATCCAGATGCCGGAATACCTCTACGGCAGCGGTGGGTTTCACATTTTGTTGCTACCGTGCAGCACATGCGCGCACCTTCCGTGTATGTTCCCGGCCTTCCGTGCACATGTGCTCGTGTGCATCTCTTCCTTGCGTGCACCCGGCCTCAAATCCGTGCCTAAATAGGACGGCATAGAGACGGGCAAGAGGGACAGGCCCACCTGTGATCTCCGCTAGCGGTTCTCCCGAACCGGTACGAACCGGCTGGATACCACCTCTGCTCTATGGCTACAAAAATCAGATTCCTGGCAAGCCATGGTTTATCTCTGTGACACCTTGTGGAAGTGAAAGTTGGGTTCTCAAGGAACAGGGTCGAAAGATTAGGGAACATATCTGAGCGGGGGCGTCGAAGAAGACGACTTTTGGGAATTACCGCGGAAAACAAAGAATTGGAGTACAGAGTTAACTCGAGCCAGAGTTCTCCTTAGAGAACGGGTGCAAAATCACCAGCTCTAAACTATTATTTGAACGCATTATTCAAATAACCCGGCTCGCTTGAACGTTTTAATTTAATAATTTGTTCAAATCTAGGCATCGCTCCATTCCAACCTGACACAATAGGCGTAATAAGATTCGACAGAACACACAACACGGTTAAGTATAATAATGATTTTTTGGGGGGAAAGAATAAAGAGCGAGAGAAAGAACGAACGAACTTGGAAGGTTCCAAGATTTGTGGTTTAGGAAAGTTGAGCTACAGGTAGTCCTTGATTTACAGTCGTGGCCCAAATTGTGGAAACCTTTTGGGGAAAGCGTATTTTTGAGGTTTGATGGCTAATAAAACTTCGGGGAGTTTCAAAATAATCTAAAGGTTACCCAACGAAGGATTCACTGACATGGGGATCGTTTTTGTATCTCTCGTTTTTTCTACGTGTTTCCTTTTTCTTCTTTATACTGTAACTGCTCTTCTAATAGCAAATCCTTCCTAAATGTTATTGCATTCCATTCTTGATTAAATTATCTTTCCGTTGATATATAATATTATGGTACTACTCAAAAAAAATAAAATAAAAGTGGTGTTATTAGCTAGTTTTAGAAAATACACTTTTCCCAAACAGATTTCCACAATTTTGGCCACTACTGTGCAACAGTTCATTGAGTGACCGCAGCACGGGGAAAAAAAGGGAGTTGTGACTGTTATTTTGGCAACACAATCATTGCCACTTTCTTACAGCCATGTGATCAAAATTCGGCCACGTGGCAAGCGGCTCATATTTATGACGGGTGCAGCGTCCCGGGGTCGGAGGGTGGGGGCGTGTCACACAATCCCCTTTTGGCAACCAAAGTCAACGGGGGAAGCCGGATTCACTTCACAACCTTGTTAATAACGGCAGCAATTCACTTAACAACGGTGGCGAGAAAGGTCGTAAAAGGAGGAAAAACAAATTTAAGGAGCGTCTCTCGTTTAGCCGTGGAAAGGTCCGTCTCCGGTTTGTTAGATTTGAGAGTAGTTTGCCTTTTCTATTAAAATTAAGTCGTCAGTCATCTCGGAGGCTCCTAAATGCTGCTCTCTTAATTGTCATGGATAGGAGACCACCTGGAAATCCCACAGTTAGGAAAAACTGCTTTTTTTTTGTTTTTGTGTCCCAGGTATGAACTCAGTTACAGGAGCAGGTTGGGGGACAGGACGTCATGGTGGAGAAAAATCAGATAACAGAGTAACAGACCTGGAAGGGACCTTGTAGGTCATCTAGTCCAACCCCTCCTTCCCGCTGCCGCCCAATCTGTGGTCAAACAGCTCAGTGGTGGCACCTAATTGGTCAATCAATCAATCATGCAAATTAGTAACAATGGGGGTCTTTCTGTTTTAAGGCAGAGTGGCTGTTTTGACCCATTTTCCAGGCCTGCTCTGGAACTCAGTGCCAGGCCACAGATTGACTCTTTCCCACCCACACGGGATGGATCCGGGCTGTTCACAAACCTACATTACGATAACAAGCAATGTTGGATTAAACCTTGTAAATTTTGTTTGTGGCTTGCTTTGGGGTGGTGGGGGTGGGGAAAAGACCCACCCTAATTTCAGGCTTGTGTTTTTATTTTTATTTATTTTTATTTTATTAGTTCGATTTATATGCCGCCCTTCTCCGGAGACTCAGGGCGGCTTACAATGCGTTAAGCAATAGCCTTCATACTTTTCTATATACCTGCTTAGTAGGGCTTTTTGAGCCCCCCTGAGCGGTGTTCTATTTTATACAAAGTCAGTTTATTGCCCCCACAAACTGGGTCCTCATTTTACCTATTTAGAAAGGATGGAAGGCTGAGTCAACCTTGAGCCTGGTGAGATTTGAACTCGCAGTAATTGCAAGCAGCTGGCAGCTAAGTGCTTCCTTTAACAGTAGTTTAGTCCGCTGCGCCACCAAGGCATTTTGGGGTGTTTAGCTCAGAAACTAAAAAAAAAAAATTGGCCACAAGAGCCCTGGAGGAAATCTTTAAATCCAGCTTTTTTTTTTTCTTTTTAAGCTCCTTGGGGGGGGGGTCTTTCAAAGTGGCCTGTCTCAGAAATAAGAGGCTGGGGGCAACCTATTGATGGAAGCAGACCTTCAGGTCGCTCAGAAACAAACACCCCCCACCCTCTTTTATATCCTTTTGGCCAAGATCTTAGTGGGAGAAACTACTAAGCCATGGTTACTTTTCAGAAAACAGATGTAGACATCTGCTCAGGTTGATTCAGCATCCTCGATGAGGACTGGAGACTTGACGTGACAAAGGGGGGGTTTGGGGGCAGGCAGGTCATACCTCCTAGTAGCAGGCAAGCAGAGACAAGCTAACTAAACTAGGGACAAAGCGTGGTCACACAAACGGGCTCCCCGAGCCGGGAGTGCAAAAGCAACGTGGGAAAGTAGGAACGCACCCGTGGGGGTGTTTCCCACCTCCCTTTTTCTCGGGGTGGGTGGGTGGGTGGGCACGGACCCATTGCCGGCGAGGAAACGGAGTCTTCCTTCGCTCTTTTGCTGAACCAGATCGCCCGGAGGGGGGGGAGAGCGTCGAATGGGGTGCCTGGAATGGTTGGGAGATAGAAAGGAGACCACTGGGAGATCCGTATACAGTGGCGTCTACCGGAGCCGAGAGCTCACACGCAGAACAGAGGGGAGCTCATCAAAAAAAAAAAAAAAGGAGAAACGGGGTCGATTCGGAACGACGGTTGAACGAAGGAGGGCCCTCTTGGCATTTTTATTTTCTCCCTCTCTCGATATATGTGTCTCTGGAACTCTAGATCAACTATTCAGAAAATGTATATAGAGTTCACGCCCGCGCACACGCACACTTCTCTTCTTTGTTTTTTGTTTTGTATATTTCTTTTTTAGCTGGGCTGTTGCACTTTGGCGAGGGAGGGAGGGAGGGACGGAGGAAGGAAGGAAGGAAGGAAGGAAGGAAGGAAGGAAGGAAGGAAGGAAAAAGAGAGAAAAAAGAAGATAAAAGAGAGGGAGGGGGAAGGAAGGAAGGAATCAAGGAAAGTAAGAAAAAGAGAGAAAGAAAGAAAAGATAAAAGGGAGGGAGGGAGGAAGGAGGGAAGGAAGGAAGGAAGGAAGGAAAGAAGGAAAAAGAGAGAAAAAAGAAGATAAAAGAGAGGGAGGGGGAAGGAAGGAAGGAATCAAGGAAAGTAAGAAAAAGAGAGAAAGAAAGAAAAGATAAAAGGGAGGGAGGGAGGGAGGGAGGGAGGGAGGGAGGAAGGAAGGAAGGAAGGAAGGAAGGAAGGAAGAAAGGGCAGAGGTAGTTCAATAGATATTAAAATAATCCAGCCACCGGTTGAAGAAAGGTAAAACTGGGTTAGCTGTTTTTCTAAAGTGGGGGAGGGAGGGAGGGAGGGAAGGAGGGAAGAAGGAAAGAGAAACAGGGGAAGGAGGGAGGAAGAAGGGAGGGAGGGAAGGAAGGAAGGAAGCAAGCAAGCAAAGAGAAACAGGGGAGGAGGGAGGGAGGGAGGAGGGAGAAACAAGAGAGAGAGGGAGGAAGAAGGGAGGGAGGGAGGGAGGGAAGGAAGGAAGGAAGGAAGGGAGGGAGGGAGGGAGGGAGGGAGGGAGGAAGTCCGTGTAAAGGTCACCAAATCAGTCTCAACTTTTTGGCCTCTCCCCAAACCTTTCAGCGGAAGCCAAGTGAAAATAAATGAGGCAGTACAGCTCTGCTCATCTTCATCATCGGGAATTAGCAGGCGGGTGCTGAGGTTATGTCCCTTCTGGGCCACTCCAAATATTCTCAGATCCCTTTTTTTAAAAAAACCACCACCACCAAATCCACATTTCTTTTTTTCTTCTTCTCTCTATCTCTCTCTCTCATCTCTCTCTTCTCTCTTTTTCTCTTCTCTCTTTTTCTCTCTTTCTCTTCTCTCTTTTTCTCTCTCTCTTTCTCTTTCTCTCATCTCTTTCTCTCTCTCTCTCTCTCTCTCTCTCTCTCTTTCCCTCCCGGTCCGGATCAACGCCAGACGGCCGCACTCGAGGAAAAAAAGCCAGAGGCTCAGATGTGGAAAGTCGCCTCTTCCGACCCCGGAGCTCCGCGGCCTTGGCTTCCTCCAAGCAGCCGGCTCATTTCTCCACTCGAGAAATCCCGTCCTTCCCTCTTTTTTTCTTTTCAATTGGGGGGGGGAAGCCTGTCTTAAGTGGGCTGGGGGGGGTGGAAGAGAGCGCAACCCCCCTTGAGTTAAGAGGAAGGCGAAGCAAGCGGAGTTTCGAATCGGAACTCCAGCCTTTCGCCCACCACCACCAGCAAGGAAAAAAGGGGTTAATCGTATTAATATTAATAAAATCGGGGTGGACGTCCAGCAAGGGGAGAGGGGGGCGTCGGGTCTAAAGCTCTGCTGGCCCCCTCCCGCCTTTACCCCGGGATTTTTTTTATTATTATTTATTTCGAAACGATAACCTTACTTTTCCCTCCGCTGCTAAGTAGATACGCGGATATACCCCCTGATTAAAAATCATTTTAAAAAAGAAGAAGAATATAAATTAAGCTATAAGCGCGTGTGGACGAAGCAAGGAGGGTGTTCTTTTTAAAATAAAAATAAAAATAAAATATAGTCAAAGAGAATCAGGTTCGGGGAGGGAATTTTATAACTAGCCCCCACCCCCCACTTTAAATCAGGCATTTAAGGACACCGGGCGAAGGCGATTTCAGGCCCGCTTTGGAGAATCCGATCGACTCACCGGAGGGTCGATTTCCTCCGTTTCTCCCCTAACCCCGTAACACCCCCCACCCCCCACCCACCCCGTGAAGGAGGTCCTTGAGATCCGGAAACTTGGACTACCGTCGTTTTTTGTGGTTTTAGTTTTAATCCTTAAAAAGGATTTTTTCAAAAGACCCCTTTCCACCTTCTGAAAAGGTTGAGTCTGGGGTCTCTATCAAAGGCAGGGATCTCTCCAGCGGGAAACCGGGCAAAGGCAGACCTGGGGGCGGGGGGTGGGTAAAAAAAGAGCCCACGGCCGGTTTCTCCGTCTGACTTCAAGACCTTTTTACTCGCTTATTATTAAGAAAAGAGTGGGGAGGGGAAGGACGTGTTGCGTGTTAGACACACTCGCGCACAATATGTGTAATATGCAGTCTTTTCTCCCACTTTCCCCAAATAGGCCTCTAAAATTGGGGGAGGGGGGGAGAAAATTGAGAAGGAAGGAAAGCAAAGATCCAAATTTTATCAACGCTGCCCGATTTGGGGATAATTTCACGACGTAAGTCGCCTCCCCCCCCCCACTTTCCCCGAAATTGACAAATCCTAACTAGGCGCCATTAGGTGCAAGACTCCCCCCCCCTTTTTTTCTGCCTGGGAAGAGGGGGGAGTTAAGAAAGTAGATTTCCGAAATGTGATGAGCACCTGCCTAAATCCTTAATCGACCAGTTTTGTTTTTTTCCCAGAATGAGGGAAGTTTTGTGTTGGGGTTTAAATGCTTCAACGGAAGAAACAACAAAATAATAATAATAATTAGGAGCCTTGGCTGGGGTGTGGGGGGGACCCCAGCTTGAAACAGCAAATCGCCAGAGCCGTTTCATCCTCGTGAAAACAATTTTATTATTTGAGACGTTGATTTATCTCGGCGTTGTACAATCCACGCGCGGCGGGGTTAAGACAAACCTGTTCGCCTTGGAGTGACCAGCAGTGGCAGCTGGAGAGGAAGAGGCGAAAACGGTGAGGGTTTTTTTGGGGGGGCCTGTGGAAACTGTCGGGACAAGCAGGCGAACGTGGGAGGAGAGGAAGGGAAGGAAGGAAAGGGAAGGAAGGAAGGAAACATGAATGAGGAAGGAAAAAATGGAAAATGAAGGAGAGGAAGGAAGGAAACTTGAATAAGAAGGAAGAAAAAGGAATGGAAAATGAAGGAGAGGAAGGAAGGAAGGAAGGAAACATGAATGAGAAGGAAGAAAAAAGAATGGAAAATGAAGGAGAGGAAGGAAGGAAGGAAACATGAATGAGAAGGAAGAAAAAAGAATGGAAAATGAAGGAAAGGAAGGAAGGAAGGAAACGAATGAGAAGGAAGAAAAAGGAATGGAAAATGAAGGAGAGGAAGGAAGGAAACATGAATGAGAAAGGAAAAAAGAATGGAAAATGAAGGAGAGGAAGGAAGGAAACATGAATGAGAAGGAAGAAAAAAGAATGGAAAATGAAGGAGAGGAAGGAAGGAAGGAAATATGAACGAGAAAGGAAAAAAGAATGGAAAATGAAGGAGAGGAAGGAAGGAAGGAAGGAAACATGAATGAGAAGGAAGAAAAAAGAATGGAAAATGAAGGAGAGGAAGGAAGGAAGGAAATTTAAAAAGTATGTGTTTAAAATTGTGTGGGAAAGGAGAGAAGGAGGGAGGGAAGGAAAAATGAAAGGGGAAAGGGAGGGAGGAGGGAAGGAAGGAAAAATGAAATAGGAAGAAGGTAGGGAAGAAAGAAAGAAAGAAAGAAAGAAGAGAGGCAAATAATTAAACGAGGGAGGGGAGAAAGAATGGGTTGATAAGTTTTGCCCCTTCCTTAAGCGAACGGCGAAAAGGGCGACTCATCTTTCAAACTTGGAAGGTTCCTGCAGACACGAATCCACTTTCATTCTTTTCCCGCGGATTAAATCCGATCTGCAAAACTGCTGGTTTCACTCGTTCGCAGCGGGAGGACAGGAGAACCCGTGTCACAGGCAAGCGAGGGAGGTGGGGAGGGGGCAGGGAAGGCGATAGAGACCCTCGGCCTGGGGGAGGACGGAGCCAAACGCTTGCCATTCCCTTGACCTTGAACCGGAGAAAAACGCCGATTTAACTTAAGGCTCATGAACCACAAAAAAAAGAGAGAGAGAGAGAGAGAGATCCACACTGGCGACGAGAAAAACTTCGCCTCTTTCCAATTTTAAGAGGAGGGGGAAAGGGTGTTTTTTTTTTTTTTTTGCAATGATCGAAACCTCGGCAGGACGATCAAGTCTACCTCCAGCCAGCCAAGGGGGAGGGGGAATTAAAATTAAAATTAAGCGTTCTGCAAAAGAATTGCAGAAAGAATGGGGAAAGGAAGAATCGCAGCCGAAAGGAGAGCTTGTTAGAGGCCATAGAAGTCGTGGGGCGCGAGTGGGGTGGGGTGGAGGGGACCAGGAACCGCCGCTGGGGAGAAACCTCTCATTTCCCCCCCCCCGTGGCAAAACCCCTCTGCGTGGGAAGGGACCCCCCCTCCTAAATCAACCCAAGCGCCCGCCGCATTTAAAAGGCCCCAAAATCGCCGCCGATCGATTTCCGAGCAACTTCAAAACAAAATACATTATTTTATTTTTATTTTTTTCCTGCTCCGAAATCTTTGCGCTTTAGAGATTTCCTCTTAAATCTAAGGCAGCCAAAAAGCCGACGTCCCATTAAAAAAAACTCCAAAAAGCCAAAAGGCCCAACAACCGCGGGAGCATTACTGTGTGTTTTTTTTTTTAATCAAATCAAATAAAGTAAAATAAAAATACAGCACGCCAAACACACACACACCCAACCCACAGTCCGCTACGGCCACAAGTCCTGTGAACTCGGGCGCCAGAAACTTTTCAAGTAAAAGGAAGCGAGTTGCAGCTACTTCGGGAGGCGAGCAAAGTCCTCGCTTCTTTTGGTCAGAAAGTGAGGGGGTGTTGAAGAAGAAGAAGGGGAGGGGGGAATAAACCGTCACTGACAGTCGGAAGACTCCGAAATCTCAACCACCCGCTCTTCTGCCTTGCCCAGTTTCCTTTAAAAATAAAAATAATTACCAGTTCGCATTTCATTAGCCGCCGATTCCTCTTCCCCCAGCCGCGTATTCCAACGTAACACACACAAACTCACACATCCGCGCCCGAATAACTCGGTATACAAACACCCCCTTCCCACGAGAGATTTTTCCTTCCTCTTCTCCATCCCCCCCATTTCAATTTTTCTCACTCAGCCTCCCTCCCCCACCCTAATAATAATAATAATAATAATAATAATAATAATAATAATAATAATAATGAATGAATGAATGAACTTGGAACGAAGGACGTCAAAAGTTGCCCAGGAAAAATTCACGGCGAATTAAAAAAAGAAAAGAAGAAACAGAAAGAAAAAAACTTTTCCCTGTTTTTTTTTTTTGCTCGCACCCCCCCTCCTCCTCCTCGCAGCTAAGAACCCCAAGTGAAGGGGGGGCTGCCCCGTTCTTTTTTTTTGCATATTGCCAGTCTTGCGCCCCCACCCCACTTTTGCCCGCCCGCCTTGGGAGGCCTGCAGGGTTTTCCTTTCTCTCCCGCGGGCCCCCCACCCCCGGAAAAAAAAATAAAAATAAAATAAAAATAAAACCACACTCAGGCACTTCGAGCCCCCCACCCCCACCCCCACCCCTCGCGTCTCCTTCTCTCTCTCTCTCTCTCTCCGCCAACTTCCAGCGAGCAACCAAGCCAACCGCGAATCTCTAGCGCCCACTATTCAAAGAACGGGGAATTAAAAAAAAACACACACAAAAAAAACTTTTGCATTACACACAAATACACACACACACACACAACCGCCAGAACTTGGAAAGAAGTCGGAGAAAGGGAGGAGAAGGAGGAGTTGCGAAGGTTCAACTTTGACTTAAACTTCCCCCCCCCTCTTCTTTTCTCTTTCTCAACACTTTCCTCCCACTCCCAACAATCTCACCCCCCCACCCAGCCTCTCTTGGTGGGGGTGGGGGTGTAAAGGGGGGAGCCCGGTTTTTGACGCAAAAGGGAGGGGGGGACCACCACCACCACCCCGCGCGCACGATCCCGCACGGGGATGCGGAACAGGGGAAGGAAGCCGAAACGAAACGAAAGGGGGGGAAAAAAAAAAACTTCCGTGGGTTCGCTCCAGATGCGCGGCTGCGGGGACGCGAACTCGAAGCGGCGCAGTTTGTTGGGAGAGAAACCACGCAGCCCACCTTCCCCACGCCCACCCCCCACCCCACCCCCGTGCTCTGGTCCCCGGAGAGCCGAGCCCAGGTTCCCCCCCTCCCCTTTTTCTTCCTCTTCCTCCTCCTCTTCCTCTTCTCCCACACACACACACACACACACACACACACGGGGGGGGCAGGGGGGGAAAGGGAGACCTACTTTTCGGCAGTTTCCTGGCCCGCGCCTTGGATCGCATCTTGCCGGCGCGCTGGAGCCTTTCTCGAACTCGCAGCTCTTCTGCAGCGCGATCATCCTCGCCCCAACATTGTCAGTTTCGGACACCTTCGCACATGCGCAGAAAGCCTTCACCATCTGACACCCCGCTCCGGGGCCAAAAGGGAAGGGGGGAAAGAAGAAGGAAGGAAGGAAGGAAAGAAGGAAGGAAAGGAGGAGAGAGAGAGAGAGAGAGAGAAAGGAAGAAGCCAGCAACCGACCAGGCGAATTCAAAGTTCATCAAAAGGATTCATCAAAGCTGGAGGGGGAAAAAAAAGAGAGAAAGAGAAAGAGAGAGAGAGGGAGGTGGATTTTTCCCTCTCCCCTCGCCCGTCCTCCTATCCTCTTCCTCCTGATCGCTGATCTCCCCCCCCACCCCACCCCCGTTTTCTTCCCCCGGATCTGCCCCTTTAAGAAAACCCTCCCACCCCCCCTTCTCGCTCCTCTCTAACCCTTTCCACGCTGCCCCGTCGCCCGGGCAGACTTTTGCAAGAAGCGTCTAGGAAGAAGAGGTGACTTTAAAATGAGATATATATATAGATATATAGATATATATATAATACATTATATATCTATATGGATAGATTCATGGCGTGCTCGTTCCGATAAACGGTTGCAAATTAATCTGGGGAGAGAGGGGGGGGGCGAGAAGCAGGCTCGAAATTGGATAATTGCACACATCGCACTTGGCAAATTATAAGATCTTTATTAGAGACCCTCGCGATTGGCTGGCGCCTTCCTTGGGCTGGACCCGATCCCCTCCGCGCCTACTCGCGAGTAACGCGCTCTCTCTCCTTTCTCTTTTCTCTCCTTTCTCTCTCTCTTTCTTTTCTCCAGCTTTGATGAATCCTTTTGATGAACTTTGAATTCGCCTGGTCGGTGCTGGCTTCTTTCTTTCTCTCTCTCTCCTCCTTTCCTTCCTTCCTTCCTTCCTTCCTTCCTTCCTTCCTTCCTTCCTTCTTCTTTCCCCCTTCCCTTTTGGCCCCGGAGCGGGGTGTCTCCTGTCCCTTTTCTCTCTCTCTCTCTCTCTTTCTCTCTTTTTTCTCTCTCCTGTCCCTTTTTTCTCTCTCTTTCTCTCTTTTTCTTTCTCTTTTTCTCTCTCCTTTCTCTTTTTCTCTCTTTCTTTCTCTCTCTCTCTCTTTCTTTCTCTTTCTCTTTCTCTTTTCTCTCTCTCTCTCTCTCTCCTGTCTCTTTTCTCTCTTTTTTTTCCTCTCTCTCTCTTTTTCTCTCTTTCTTTCTCTCTCACTCTCTCTCTCTTTCTTCCCCCCCCCACCTCCAATGGCCCATCGCCGCCCCCACCCCGAAGTCGGCGTGGCTGGCCCAAAGAAGGAGCGCGCGACCTCCTTGGCAAAGGATCCCGGATCTGCCTTATGAAAAGTAAGCGCTTTTTGAGATTTGTTATTGCTGCTGCTGCTGTGATGGTGTTGTTTTATGATGTTACCCGTTACTGTTTTATTGTCTCTTTCTTTCAGGCTGGGGAGGGGGGGGTTGCTTGCCTCGGAGGGCGCGTGGGAAGGGGGGGGTCCAAACGGGGCTTTCTCTCTCTTCCCTTTCCCCCCCCTTCCCGGGCGTAAAGGCGCTTTTTAAGGATCGGGGCGCGGGGATCATGGAGGGCAGCCTTGCTCGGCTGCGTAAAAACGCGGCTTTGGGTGCCTTTGAAGAGGGAGGGGGGCTCTCGGACCGCATTCTACCCCCCCCTCCACCCCCACCCCCATCGCATCTCAGCTGACCCCAAGTGCTGCGAGGCCTTCGGGGTGAGTGGGTGCTTTCCTCCCCCCCCCATTAATAAAACCCACGCTGGATAGGGAAAGCTTTGAATTCCTTCCTGCTTCCCCACTCCTTTTTTTTTTAATTCTCCTTTTCCGCGTTTGCTGGACGCGGAGCCTTCCTTGCAGGTCTACTCAGGAGGAAGCCCCGACGCCGGACCGAATGGAACGGGGGGGTGGGGGGGTTTCTCGCCCCCTCCCCCGGGTCGAAGAAGTGAACCGCCCGCTCTTTTTTCCCTGAAGGAATTGCGGAGAAGGGGGTCCCACCTAGAGATGGGGGAGAAAAGGTAACATTTTGTGCAAATGAGCCTTTGCCGGGAGTTCCCCTCGGTGGTGGGGGGTGGGGGTGGTAGAGATCCAAGAGGGGGAGGGGAACTCTCCCCCCCCCCTCTTCCGTGTTTCAGGAGTTTACCTGTGCGGCAAACTTTCCGGCTTTTATTATGTCGTGAATGGATTTATTTCAGGGACACCCTCAATTTTCCTTCGCCCCGTTTTTTCCCCTCAGCTAATTTTGCATGGGTGCTTTCTCCCTAAATGTTGGCTTTTATTATTATTATTATTATTATTATTCATTCCTCTTTTTGTTAGCAGGTTCAGGGGGGAAAAAAATGGCTTGAGCAGAAACCGGGCGAATATAAATATCGGTTTCAGATCGGCGTTTGGATTAAAACGATCCTTTTTCTTTCTTTCTTCGCTTTTTTTTTCTTAAAAGCCAAGAAAATCGGAATTTTAGCTATCTTGCCAGAAGGAGAGAAACCTTTAACCCCTTGCAAAATAAAAATAAATAAATATTTTTTTAAAAAAAAATCGAAGGAAGCATTCGGAAAAAGGAAGCAGTCCCTAAATTTGTGAGGACCGGTGACCCCCAGATATAGAGAGAAGGCGGAATCCGGCAGAGGAAAAGAGACCGGCGGTTATTATTAATTATTGTTAACCTAATTAATGGCGTTCTTTGGGGAATTCAAGTGGCCTGGACGAGATCGGAAGCTTTTGTGCGGGGATTAAAGAGCGGGGGGGGGAGGGGTGGGACCCAAAAGAAAAACCAGTTTCGGATGCTTTCAATAAATAAAACCAGATATTTAATTAATTAATTAATTTTTTTGAAAGGCAGGACCAGGGACGTTCCCACTCCAAAAATAACAGAGGCCGAAAGGCAGGTAGAAAGGAAAAAGGGAGGAGGAAGAAAAAAAATAAACAAGAGAGGTTTGATGGAAATAATAATAATAATAAAAAAAGGGGTGAGATCTTTGCTAATTAAAAAAAAATAACCATGAAAATAATGGGTTGGGTTTTTTTTTTCCCCTCCCTGCAAAGGACACACTGGCTTTAGCCACGCCATATGTGTGTGTAAGAGGCGGACAAATATCGGTAGGCCTATAATTCCCAATGCATGCATCCCATTATGTGATTGTGAGTGTGTGTGTATATTCCATATGTAAACACTTGAGGACTGGAGAGGTCTTGGGGGTGGTAGAGAGACCGAGAGTTCCTCTCTGGGTTTCTATTATATGCGCTTTTAAAGTTTTGGCTCTCGTCGAGCTCTCAGTCACCAACCTCTAACTACACAGATTTAATTACAATTGGAAACTGGGGGGTGGGGGGGAGAGAGAAAGAGGGGAGGGGGTCGGCGGGTGTCGCTCGCTTGAAACACCCTTCAAGGTTTTTCCTCTTTCCGTAAACTCCCCCCCCACCTCCAATTTCCACGCGTTTTCCCTAAAACTGGAGAACAGACCTTAAAAAAAAAAAAAGAAAGATTTAAGATTTAAGACCAGCTAAGACGCCAACCGGGGTGCGTGGGTAGGGGTCTTAAAACCTGTCCTTTAATAAAGGGGATTTCGGTTTTGAATTAAACCCCCTCCCCAAAAAAAGAACAAGGTGTTTGGGGGTGGGAGGGAAAAAATCTCCTCTTCCTCGCAGGCCCACTCCCGACCAATTTCCCTTAGGAAGGCGTCCGTTTGGATTTCAAACCTAATTTAATTTTATTTATTTACTTAATTTTTATTTTTTTCAGGGAAACAAAAATGCCTTAGGAAGACGAGGGGTTTTTTTTCCCCCGATCCGCTGAGGAATTGGAATAAAAGGAAAATCGGTTTATAGCGTCGGATATTCTCCGCCGAGGGCGAATGAGGACGCCGCTTGATTTTCGGGCCGCCGTCGCCGTTCGGAAGAACCGTTTAACCCCGAGTCAATGCCAAACCTTTAAGGGGATGCCTTCCCACGATTTACTCAATCTGGTGGGGGCGGTTTAATTTCGGTCAGATTAGGCAAGGGGGAAATCTGACCCGTTTCGTATTCGCATTTACGCTTCGGTCAAGTTTTTTGTTTTTTGTTTTTTAAAGGGATTTGACGCGGGTTAAAAAGCTGCCATGTGAACGGGGCTACTTTCAATGTAATGTCTCTTTCCCCCCCCCTCTTATTTAACGTGTGTTTTTCCTTTCCCCTCCGCTGTGTTTTCTAGGAATAATGTAGAAGCGAAGGCGAATCGCTGATTTTAACCCAAAGCCGCCTCCGTTCGGTTGGAACTGCGGTTTAGTCCCGAGTAAACCTGGGGGAAAATGGCCTGTCGGAGGCGACCGCGATTTACTTGCGAGTTAAGAGCTCTTGGGAATCTTCACTGAAAGGTAGAACTTGGGAGCTGGCCGATTTCTGCTCAGCGGTGGTTGGGTTCCCGCGACACGCAACTCGGGGCTAAAGGGAGGTTGGGCCACGTGTGGGTCCCCGTTTCCAGGCCTCGTGTGAACCAGGCGGATGGAGAGAAGCCAGGAAAGGGTCCTCTCAACCCCCAACTCCACAGAAGCTTTGCGCCGCTTCGGGCTGGCCTGAAGTCCCCGCCTGACCGCGATCCAAACGAAGGCTGCGAATGTGGGAGGCGCGAAAAAAAGGGTTTGAAGGATGCGGGTTGGACACGCGTGCCTGCCCTCACCCCGTGTCCAGGAGGAGGAGGGGGGAGCTACCCCTTTAAACTCCTAAACCTAACAAAATAGAATTAATTTTTTTAACCCTCGGGTAATCCAATGGAGAGGAGAGGGTGGGGGGGAAGGCAGCCTTGAGAAACCCATTCGCACGACCCCGTTCCGCGGGGTTTTTCCTCCCTGCTTAGCGTCCCATTAACTGGGTCCCCCCCACCCCACCCCACCAAGCAAGGGGAGCCCTCAACTCACCCTTCTCGCTCTCCAGCAAGGCTAAAACGGCCGTTTGGCCTCGTTTGGGGTTCAGAGTGTCGTGGGAACGCACACTTGAAGGGGTTGTGTAAATTTAGGGTGGCCTGTTTGAAAGGAGAGTGGGGGGGGGAGAGAAATAGCTGGTTTTTAAGTGCCCGAATCTAACTCTTTTCTCCTTCCAAAGTTACATATATGATTGCTGTTGATGTGTTTTGTTTCTTAAACCATTATTCAATAATTCTGAGGTTTCGTTGCTAAGAGTAATACTGGCCTTATGGTTAATAAGAGCTCAGGATTATCCAAAGCGTTTGCTTTGCCTCCTACATTTCCTCACCAGGCTGCGTTCTCACAACAAGCTAAGCCAGGTTAGCCTCATCCTGGTTCCCTGTCGCCACAATGCCCGAGCGATTCCCAGCCCACCCTCTGCCAGAAACATGGCAGGGGGCTGCCCTTGTGCTAAACCTCCGGGGGGGGGGGAGATTTAAATCCCATTGTGGGAATGCAGCCCTGACACGCAAGTCTGATTGCTAGCCAAGATCCGCAACCAGCTTTAAGGAAGGGTAGGAACCTTCTGGAGGGGCCACGGGTAAAACAGGCCTTTCCCACGTGGCTTCCTGAGTGGCAGTAGGAATTTGGGGGGGGCGCAAATCGGTAGGCAAGCTGTGGCTGGCCTACCTCACAGGGTTGCCGTAACAAGGAAGAATAAAGGGAAGGGGACTGAGGAAGCTACCATCAGCTTCTTAACCTGCTGTTCACAAACCCAATGTAGGGTTTGAGGTTACAACCAGGACGGAGATGCTCAGTCCTCCAGCTCATGGTTGTCCCAAAAGTGCTCCCCCCCCACCCACCCCCAAGGGGCGAGTGGACTTTCTGGTTTTTCTTTGAAGACGTTTCGCTTCTCATCCGGGAAGCTTCTTCAACTCAGAGGTGAGGAAGATCTCGGATGAGTAGCAAAACGCCTTCAAGGGGAAAAACCAGAAAGTCCACTCGCCTCTTGAAAAAAAAAAGTACTTTTGGGACAACTCGAGTGTCAGCTAACTTTGATGGGTTTTTCTGCTTTAATGGTGCTCTCTTCCCTCATTCCACCTTCCTCTGTCCTTAATTTTTTTTTTCCCCTCTGTGTCTGTCAACTCCATCTTTGACCAGGCAAAAGTTAACCCCGGGAGTTCAGAGGCCCCACTCTGGATGTGCGAAGGGGAGCTTGTGAGCAGAGAAGCAACACCTGGCTGCGTTCACAAGACACGCCAGCCCAGCTCTCACGCTAGCGGATTGGGGGTGAGTAAACCTTGGCTGAAGGAAGAAGCCAGACCAGGGCTCCTCCATCTCCCTCGAGTGATGGGTGGGTGGGTGGGGAGGTGTTGGATCATTTGAGGTTCAGGGTTTGGAGGGAAGTTGTGTGAACAAGAACCATGCTGTTAAGTCGTGAAGGGGTGTGTGCTTTGTTAACCTAGGTGTAGAGTTGCAAGTGTGAACCCACCAGTGGCATAAGAGTGTGTGTGAGAGAGAGAGACACACAGAGGGAGACAGAGAGAGGGAGACAGGAAGAAAGAGAGAGGAGGAGGGAGACAGAGAGAGAGAGAGAGAAGAGAGAGAGACAGGGAGAAAGAGAGGAGGAGAGAGAGAGAAGAAGAAGGAGACAGAGAGAGAAAGCAGAGAGAGAGGAGAGAGACAGAGAGACAGAAAGAGAGAGAGAGAGAGAGATAGAAAGAGACAGAGACAGACAGACAGAAAGAGAGAGTGGGAGAGAGAGCGAGAAGGAGAGAAAGAGAAAGAGAGAGATAGAAAGAGAAAGAGACAGAGAGAGAGCAGGGGAGAGAGGGAGAAGGAGAGAGAGAGGGAGACAGGAAGAAAGAGAGAGGAGAAGGGAGACAGAGAGAGAGAAGAGAGACAGGGAGAAAGAGAGGAGGAGAGAGAGAGAAGAAGGAGAAGGAGACAGAGAGAGAAAGCAGAGAGAGAGGAGAGAGGAGAGACAGAGACAGAGAGAGAGAGAGAGAAAGAGACACAGACAGACAGACAGAAAGAGAGTGGGAGAG
This sequence comes from Pantherophis guttatus, assembly GCF_059756535.1. Classification (NCBI taxonomy): domain Eukaryota; kingdom Metazoa; phylum Chordata; class Lepidosauria; order Squamata; family Colubridae; genus Pantherophis; species Pantherophis guttatus. Next base: position 2,803,418 of record NC_142077.1, read on the forward strand.
AGAGCGAGAAAGAGAGAGATAGAAAGAGAAAGAGGGAGAGAGAGAGAGAAGGAGAGAGAGAGAGATGGGCCAAACCATCCAGGGACTTAAAAATATCTATTTAAAAATGGAGCAAAATGTTTCCCTGACACCCAGTTCACCCACCATCCTCTGTTCCCACTATTTTAACTATGGCTTAATAAGCAATCAACCACCATTGTCTGGATTTCCACTGCACTCTTAAGTCACAAAGCTGGCCTTCGGAAACCACAATGAAGCGATTCACACATTCCATGAAGCCCAAACTGCCACAAGCCTGGGCATAACGTGCTGTGTGAACTTGGCCCTGGTGTTAAAAACCCTTTTAGGTCAAAATCAGATAGCTCACCCACATAAAGGAGAACTCATTCTCTACCCACACAGCCCAGTTTTTTCATTTAAAGGCCATATATATATATATCAGACCGTTTCTACTGGGTAAATCTTTTCCCCTTTGACCAAGTTGTCTGTTTCTGCTAATCCCCTTTCTTTACTTCCTTCTTTGAAAAAGGAATTATTTTTTATTATTATTATTATTATTATTATTATTATTATTATTATTATTATTATTATTATTATTTGAATTACTATCTGGCAGGGAAATCAGAAAGCGCATCTTTAATGGGAGAATATAATTATCTGTTTTTTTAAAAAAAATCATTTTCCTTTAGTGTGAATGAAAACAAAATCTCCCGAAAATCTCACTAGAGGACGGGAGAAGAGGTGAAATTTTCTGTAGGTTTCTACTTTCTTTCTTTTTCTTTCTCTTTCTTTCTTTCTTTCTTTCTTTGTTTCTTTTTCTTTCCTTCTTTCTTTCTCTCTCTCTCTCTTTCGTTCTTTCTACCTACCTACCTATCTATCAATTGATCTATTTATCATCAATCTATCCATTGATCTATCCTCCCTCCCTCCCTCCCCACACCTCTCTCTCATATTTTGGAAAATTTATCTAGCCTCCCACTCACTCACAGCGACTCTAAGCGGCTTACAGAAAATAAAAAAAACAGAATGTAGAATTTAAAAAAATATATATACAATAATAATTATTATAATAACCTCCATCCCTCCCCCTCGGCGACAGCACACATTCAAAACCCAGACCTGCTGGCATAAACCTCCAAATTCAATAATATTGTTTGGGTATTGATGGGTGTTGTAGTAACCTAGGATTCTCAAGAGTTGCTTCTCCTATCCTAAGGCGCAGCTTTTAACTGCATTTGCGTGGATCGCAGCTTCTTGGGTGAGTTGGAGATTTTTTTTAATTTTTTTTTTTAAATTTTTTTTTATATATATGCCGCCTTTCCCCGGAGACTCAGGGCGGCTTACAATGCGTTAAGCAATAGGTTGCCTCGGGAGCTCTTTATTATACCGCGTCTAGCGGCACACTTCAGCACAATGTGTCTAACACACCTCCTCCAACACAAAGAGCAGCTTTGTGAGGTTGTTAAGATTTATTGGAACTGTTTAAACTCGTTTGCTTTTTTAGAAAGAAAGAAAGAAAAAGAAAAACCCACATTAAATAAAAGAGACGATGCAGCAAATACCCTGGTCTGTTTTAGACCCAGACTACAACTCCCATAAGCCCCGGTCGACCTGGCCAAAAAGTGAGGCACAAGGGCAACTGCCTTCCAAAGATAGCCTGATAATATCCAGGGTGCTTGTCGTCATTCAATTAAAATAAAACCAGTTTATTTATTTTTTATTCGGTATTGGCTGAGAGACGAAACAAGCGCTCAAGTTTTAATTTCTGAACCGTGGTTCTGTTGGAGAGGCCACCAAAGAAGTCCATGGGCCTTGTAGAAAAGCCACAGCCATAAACCTTAGTTTCCAAGTTGGGGGGGGGGAGGACCCGGATTGTGGGGGCAATAAACTGACTTTGTATAAAAAAGAACACCGCTTAGCCCCCCCCCCCCCAAAGCCCTACTAAGCAGGTAGATACAAAAGTATGAAGGCGCATTGTAAGCCGCCCTGAGTCTCCGGAGAAGGGCGGCATATATAAATCGAACCAATAAATAAATAAATAAACAAATAAACAAACAAACAAATAAATAAATAAATAAATAAATAAATTTGGTTGGGGGGGTTGAATCCAAGCACGCGCGCTCTCTCACCAATCTTGCCACTTCTAGAATTGCGCACCTGATCTATTCACGGCCCACTCATACCAGAGGAATATTGCCTGTGTGTGTGTGTGTGAAAGCAGAAAATTGGGGTGACTCTGAATGCTTGAACAGGAATTGGTTAGTTAAATAGGGGGTTAGAGTTCTGGTTTTCCCGAGGGGGGGGGACAAATCTTCTCCAGTTTGAGCCCCCCCCCCTTTTTGTAAAGTGACTTTTTCCCCCAGGGAAAATGTATCACGATTTTTTTAAAAAAAAAATAAAATAAATTCAACCATCCATTGTCCCTCCCTCTTTTTTACTGTTACCTTCCCTCTTGCGTGTTTTTAATGCCAGCTACTGAGGACTAGAAGCATGACTCTTTTTATTTACGGAATCTCAGGAAATGGGGGTGGGAGAGGGTATTAACTCTGTGTCTCTGTGTGTGTGTGTGTAAGATGACTTTGTATAAAAAAGAACACCGCTTAAGGGGTCCCAAAAAGCCCTACTAAGCAGGTATATACAAAAGTATGAAGGCTATTGCTTAACGCGTTGTAAGCCGCCCTGAGTCTCCCGAGAAAGGGCGGCATATAAATCGAATCGATAAATAAATAATAAATAATAATAATAATGTAAATGCTTCGCAAAAAAAAAAAATGTGCAGGATTGTAAACCTGGGCAAATCATAAAACTCGATCTGTTGCAGAAACAGAAAGCTCAAAGCTAACGCCCGTTGGCTGATCTGCCTTTTCTGATCGATATTCTTTTGTGCGAAGGAAGGGAAGGGGGGAGGGGGGGGGAGAGAAAGTAATTAATACCAATTTGCCCCGCGGGTTGAGAAACGTTTAAAAGCGGACGCTGGACTTTTCAAGCCCCCAACTCACTCTCTTTCTCTTCCTGGGGAGGGGGTGGGGAGTTCAGATCCTAACAAAACCCGCCATGGATCTAAACCGCTGGATAATCCCAACAGTGACACTTTTGAGTAATTTTAAGTGGGGGGGGGAGGAGTGGATCCTGGGGGGGAGGGGTAAATAAATGAACCTGCTAGATATGGGGAGCTCTCTGTCTGCTAATGGGGGGGGCTGGTCCTCCTGCCAGGTGCTGCGCTGAGAATCCCAGGCACCTTGATTCAGGGGTGAAATCCAGCAGGTTCTAACAGGTTCTGGCGAACCGGTAGCGGAAATTTTGAGTAGATTCAGGGGTGAAATCCAGCAGGTTCTAAGAGGTTCTGGAGAACCGGTAGCGGAAATGTTGAGTAGTTCGGAGAACCAGCAAATACCACCTCTGGCTGGCCTCAGGAGTGGGGTGGGAATGGAGATTTTGCAATATCCTTCCCCCCCCCAGGAGTGGGGAGGGAATAGGGATTTTGCAGTATGCTTCCCCCTGGAGTGGGGTGGGAATGGAGATTCTGCAATATCCTTCCCCTGCCATGCCCACCAAGCCACGCCCACAGAACCGGTAGGGGGGAAAAAATTGGATTTCACCCCTGCCTTGATTAGAGAGGGGGGGGGCGTCTTCTTCCCGCACTGGGGGTTAGTTCGAAACCCACCCACCCCTACACATACACGCACCTCTTTTATTTTAAACAAACCCGTTGCAGCTGTAAAAAAATAATAAAAAAAAGTTGTACAGCACCCCCCCTCCAAGGTACAAGCCGATCGGGTTTAACGCGGGGGGGGGCGTCCTCCAGCCTCCCTGGCCAGGCGAAGCCGCACCCCCCCCCCATGAAGAAGGGGGCGGGGTCGTTGCCTTTCCTTGGCGTCGCGAGCATGGGCCCCGGGAAGGCGTGCGCAGGCCCCCCCTTTTTTTGCCGGGGGATAAAGTTTCTTTTACGGAAGGGGGGGGCGTCTAGGGCCCCGGATTCCAACTTCTCCCTCTTCAAATAGTTTTAAACGGTTTTTTTGGGGGGGGTGGGGGGAAGGAACGGCAGGATTGGGAGGCCTCCTGCCAAGCTCCAGCCCCTCCCCCACAACACAGAAGCTCGTTTTCTTTGCTGGTTTTCTTGGAGGAGCTCAAGCGGGGTGGGGGGGGGCTGAGGGGGGGATTGTAAACCAGCCACAGTCCCTGCCTTCCATCACTTGTAACAGAAAAGCTCCCTGGATGACTGCTACCTCTCTTTTAGGATTATGGATTGCGGTTGGTTTGGTGTGCCTGGTTTGATAAACCGGAAAAAAACGAACGGGAGGCCGCCCCCCCACACACCCTTCCCCCCTCCCTCTGAAATTCTTTCTCATGGGAAATTTCAATTTTGTAAATCGGAGAGAGGACGCCCGCGGGGGGGGGGGGGAGAGAGAGGTAGCGAAGGGCAGAGAGACAGAAAATGGACGGATGGATGGATGGTTGGAACGGTTGAAGATAGAAGAATGTCGTAGGAGAAGGAAGGAAGGAAGGAAGGAAGGAAGGAAGGAAGGAAGGAAGGAAGATCAGAGCAAAGAAGGAAAACAAGAAGTGAGGGAGGGAGGGAAGGAAGGAAGATCAGAGAGAAGAAGAAGAGAGAAAATTGGAATGAAGTTCAAAGGAAAGACAGAGAATAGAAGAAGAAAGAAGGAAAGAAAAAAGGTAGGCCAGAGGAAAGGAGAAAAGGAAGGGAGGGAGGGAAGGAAGGAAGGAACATCAGAGCAAAGAAGGAAAATAGAAGGAGGGAGGGAAGGAAGGAAGGAAGGAAGGAAGATCAGAAAGAAGAAGAATAGACAAAATTGGAATGAAGTTCAAAGGAAAGACGGAGAATAGAAAAGGCAAGAAGGAAAGAAGGAAAAAAGGAAGGAGGGAGGGAGGAAGGAAGGAAGGAGGGGAGGGGAAACAGTAGATCAATAGATATTAAAATAATCCAGCCACCGGTTGAGGAAAAATCAAACTGGGGTTCGCTGTTCTTCTAAGGTGGTTGAGCGCAAAATAAAACTACACCTAGCAAAAAACTCTTTTCTCGCGGGGTTTCGGCTTAGTTTCCCTCGGGGGAAACATTAAAAAAAAAGTGGGGGGGGGACCAGGTATCCCAATCCCGGCTTTCCTTTCGCCCGCACGTGTCTCCGCGAAGGGGCTAGTGCCCGATTTAGAAATAAGAAGAATAATAATTAATAATAATAGTAGGAGGAAGGAGGAAGAGGAGGCGAGGAGGTCGTGGCAGAGAGATGCTAGATTTCAGGCGGACTGAGAAGCTCCGGCCTGTACTTGTTTCAATCAACACACACACATACAGAGCGAGAGAGACACTGAACGTGGGAACAACCTAACCGGCGTGGTTTTTTTTTTATTGCTTTTATTATTATTATTATTATTAAATTCAGCCTTTCAGGCTGCCAACCTCGAGCCTTGGACAGCGGTCTCTCTCCAACGGAAGGCCGCGGCGTTTCCTTTGAGGAGTTGGGGGGAAGGAAAGTGGCAGCTTCCCCCCCCTCCCCCGGGATTCCCCAAACCTACTCGCGAGTCAAGAGGGGGCTGGGAAGTTCTTTCTGAAGCCCCTTTAAAACGAAAACGGGGAGAAGGCGGCGCGCATGTTTTTTAAGCGGCGGGACTGGGCCACTTTCGTGTTAGAAAGCGGGGTGGGGATGGGGGGGACTCGACCCTTTGAATAAACCTTTAGGAGCTGGGGAGAAAAAAATCACGATTTTGCTTGCAAAATTGCAAGCCGGCGTTTAAAAGGCTGAAAGCCGAGAGTTGTAAACCAGTCGGTGCCGCATCGCGATTCTTAATTATTCTTAATAGTGCCAGGTATTTATTAATTAATAGCAACTCTTGGAGTCTCCGCGTCTTCTAGTGTGCAGGGACAAAACGAGAGGGGTTTTGGGGGGAGAGGGTATAAATCTGATCTTGGGGAGGGGCGGGTTCGGGTTTTTTTTTTTTTTTGACACAACTCAGTCCCCCACCCCAATATAAGGACCCGGTAAATCCCCCCCTCCCACTACTCTCTGTTGCTGCTTTAAACGGCTTAATCTCCTTTCTGATGGGGAGGAGAAAAAAGCGAGAGAAATTGGGGTGATGTTAAATTTTGGGCTTGGAAAGACGCGGGTTTGGGAGCACGGACGCCGGCCAGAACTGAAATCCAGTTTGGAGAAGAGAGGCTCGGTTTGGAGGGAGGGAGGAGAAGCGATCAAAAGAGGTGAGGGGGGGGGGGGAAAACAGGCATCGGGGTCTCACACTCTCGTTTTAACCCGGCCGTTCCCGTTTTTAAAAGGCCGGTCATTTCTTCCCAAGACGGTCATTTCAAACGCCTGTCTCCCTGGTGCTGAACCCGGCTGCCCCTCCAGCTACGAAATTTCACCCACCCACCCACTCCCTTCCCGTCTTATTCTTTCTTTCCAAGCGGGCAGATTAAGGCTGCGTAATTGCGCTTTTCCTTAATTACTATTTTTGGCTCGTTTTTAGCCAAGCTGCCGCGAGCAATATTATGACAAGGCTTTCAAGACGGCGGAGAAACGACTGTATAACTAATCTATGCTGCTTCTTTCCGCTTGCCTTGGGTACTATTATTATTATTATTATTATTATTATTATTATTATTATTATTATTATTATTATTATTATTATTATTTCTTCATTAAACATGAAACTCAAGTCAACTGATCATTTAAAAACGTGTCACAAATATCAGTATCATCATCATCATCTTATTATATTATCTTTTATTCATTAAACTTGAAACTCAGTCAACTGATCATTTAAAAACGTGTCACAAATACCATTATCATCATCATTATCATCTCTTTTATTCATTAAACATGAAACTCAATTGATCATTTAAAAACGTGTCACAAATACCAGTATCATCATCATCATCATCATCATATTATTATTATTATTATTATTATTATTATTATTATTATTATTATTATTATTAATTATCTTTTATTCATTAAACATGAAACTCAGTCAACTGATCATTTAAAAACGTGTCACAAATACCAGTATCATCATCATCATCATCATCATCATCATCATCTTATTATCATCATCATCGCCCCCTCTCCTGACGGCGAAGCCAACGACCGCCGTATCCCAGAGCCGTCGTTAGGGTTGAAAAGGGAGAAGAGAAAACGGGAAGAAGGCGCGATTCCAGGGGGAAAGAAAGGGTTTTTTAAATTCGAATATATAGGAAATCCAAGAGTCTCCGCCCGCCTTCCGTTCGTTAGCGAGATGATTTTTAAGTAATATGGACGGGGAAATAATTCAAAACGCCAATAGCGGAGCGGCTTTGGGTGCGCTTTACTTAGAAGTAAGCGTGGCTGAGCGCCAGTCTCGGCGCCTTGTAAAGCCAATAGGGCCGGAATAGCTGCCTTGTTTGTAATTAAATCTAATAAATATTATAGTGACCCGCGGCTAATCAACCTGGGGGTGGTGGAGGTGGGGGAGGAACTGGGAATTTAAACTCGTGGGTTTTTAAAAGCGGTGGAGAGGAGACGCGAACAGCGGAGGCAGAGAGAGAGAGAGAGAGAGAGAAGTGACAGAGAAAGAAAGAGAAATGAGAGAGAAAGATTAGAGAGAAAGAGATGAGAAAGAGAGAGAGAGAGATGTGACAGAGAGAAAGAAAGAGAGATGAGAGAGAGAAAGAGATTAGAGAGAGAGAGAGAGAGAGAGAGAGAGAGAGAGAGAGAGAGAGAGAGAGAGAGAGAGAGAGAAATGCTCGGGATTTCGTGGGGGGAGGGAGAGGGTTACCCCCCCCCCCAGAAGGTCGACAATGGAAGAAGCGGATCAATAGGTCCAAAAGGCAGAGTAAAGTCGGGCTGCGGGGGGGGGGAGTGGTTTAATCAAAGAAGGAAGGAGTGGGGGAGAAAGAAAGAAAGAAAAAGAAAGAAAGAAAGAAAGAAAGAAAGAAAGAAAGAGAGAGAGAGAGAGAGAAAGAAAAGAGAAGTAAAAGAACAGAGGGAAGAAGAAAAGCCACGCGGGGGCAGAGGAAAAAAAATCATTCAGTCCCCCACCCAAAATAACTACGTTCTCGTTCAAGGGACAAGTTATTAAATCAAGGTGAGACTCTTTTGTTTTTTTTTTGTTTTTAATTCGGATTAACACCTGCCGACGACGGAGGGATTATTCCGTTCCGGGGCAGTCCGGCTAATTCAGGGCGGCCCTTCCTCCCAAAAAGCACGCCGCCTCCCCCCCCACCTCCCCACCCCCGTCATTTCCACCTTCTCCCGCCCTCTTCCGTTCTTTCCACCCCTGGATAATTATTAGCCATTAATTGGCTCGGGACCTTTTTCACCCGGGGATGGCGGGTGGGAGGGGGTGGGGGGGAAATAGGTAGTCCAACATTTCCCCTCCCGCCCGGGAAGAGATTAAGAGCCGCCTGGGGCAGGGCGGTGGGGGGGAGGGGGTGGGGGGAGGGGGAGTAAGGAGGCCCGAAGGAAGAGAGAAAGGAAAAGCAAGGATGCCACTTTCAGTTAAAGTTTTTTTTCTCTCTCTCGCTCCAAGGAAAGTGGCTATTTAGTGCCAGTTTTGATTCCTCCCTGTGCCAAGCTGCTTTCGTGCCAATAGGTTGCTGACAGAGGGAGGGAGGGAGGGAGGGAGGGAGGGAAGGAAGGAAGGAAGGAAGGAAGGAAGGAAGGAAGGAAGGAAGGAAGGAAGGAAGGAAGGAAGGAAGGAAGGAAAAGGGAGAAAAGAAAGGAAGGTAGAGGAAGGGAGGAAGGAAGGAAAAGGGAGAAAAGGAAAAGGAAGGAAGGTAGGGGAAGGAAGGAAGGAAGGAAGGAAGGAAGGAAGGAAGGAAGGAAGGGGAAGGAAGGAAGGAAAAGGGAGAAAAGGAAAAGGAAGGAAGGTAGAGGAAGGAAGGAGAAACAGAGAAGGGAGGGAGGGAAGAAGAAGGGACTGACCGAGGGAGGGAGGGAAGGAAGGAAAAGGGAGAAAAGAAAGGAAGGTAGAGGAAGGAAAGAAGGAAAAGGAAGGAAGGAAAAGGGAGAAAAGGAAAAGGAAGGAAGGTAGAGGAAGGAAGGAACGTAGAGGAAGGAAGGAGAAACAGAGAAGGAAGGGAGGGAGGAAAGAAGAAGGGACTGAAAGAGGGAGGGAGGGAAGGAAGGAAAAGGGAGAAAAGGAAGGAAGTAGAGGAAGGAAGGAAGGAAAAGGGAGAAAAGGAAAAGGAAGGAAGGTAGAGGAAGGAAGGAGAAACAGAGAAGGGAGGGAGGGAGGAAAGAAGATGGGACCGAGGGAGGGAAGGAAGGAAGGAAGAATAAAGAGGTAGATCAATAGATATTAAAATAATCCAGCCACTGGTTGAGGAAAAGTAAAACTGGGTTAGCCGTTTTTCTAAGGTAGGGAAGGAAGGAAGGAAGGAAAGAAGGAAGGAAGGAAGTTAGGAAGGACAGACTTCACCATCAATGTTTGGTCCTAAATAAAACACAAGTCACAATTAAGATCAAAGGAAAATATACTGTTATTCTATCTAATATATCTGAAAAGGGTGAGTGAATACTATGGTGAACTGTGCAGACTATAGAACAGTAATTGAAAGATAAACGTAAAGGGAAGGAAGGGAAGAAAGGAAGTAGAAAGAAGGAAAGGAATAAATCTTAGCCTTTTGGGGTGGGGGAGGACACCCCTCCTAGAGAAGCCAACCTCCTCCTCTTGCTGGTTACATTACCAGGTTTTTTTCATGGGAAACTATCCTCCTCAAAAGCGAGGAAGAAGACGAAAAAAAGAAGACTGCGGTTAAAAAAAAAATAAACAGAAAAATCCAGGAAGGGTTTAAAATGCAAAGGGATGCATTTGGAAGCGTGGGACCTGCTAAATGGCTTATTGGCTATAAATTTAGGATGCCCACCCTCTGCCTTTTTGTTATGTCAGCTTTAACTGTGTTTCAGTGATTTTGTTTTAATTATGCCGGTGATTTTGGCTTTGTGTTTCTAATTGTAGCCGCCACAGAATCCTAAGCCTGTAATAAATGGAATAAACAACTTGTTTGCTTCTATTTTGAGAGAGAGAGACAGAGAGGGAGTAGGTGGGATATATATTTGTGTATGTATGTACCCTGTTTTCCCGAAAATAAGACCCAACCGGAAAATAAGTCCTAGCATGATTTTTTCAGGATGCCCGTAATATAAACCCTACCCAAAAATAAGCCCCAGTTAAGATCCTCAGCCAGACGGACGCAATTAGTACCGTATTTCCCCAAAAATAAGACCTAACCAGAAAACAATCCCTAATGCAACTTTTGGAGCAATCATCACCATCATCATCATCATCACAGTTTCGACATCACAGCTGTCGAAAACCGAAACGTACAATTTATTGACATCGCGGTACCAGGAGATGCCAGAGTCGAAGAAAAAGAACTGGAAAAAAAATCACGAAATATCGCGACCTGGCCATTGAAACTACACGGCTATGGATGAAACATGTCACAGTGATACCCGTTGTCATCGGGGCACTTGGTACCAAGTCCAAGAATTTTATAAGATACATCAGCAAATTGCAGCTTCCTGCAATAACATGAGCGGAACTGCAAAAAACTGCGCTACTTGGAACATCGTACATCTTAAGAAGGTACTTGGTTGATCCCTAGGACGCTGGCAGCAACCCGTATCAACCATTAGCACCAATTAATGGTATTTGTGATGCATTTTTGAATGTTCAGTTGACTTGAGTTTCACGTTTAATGAATAAAGATAATAATAATAATAACTTTATTGTCATTGTACGTGTATACACAGTATACCCATACAACGAAATTCACGTAACACCTAAAGACCAAGTCCAACACACATAACAATCCCCAAACACACTCCCACCCACCACAAATCCCCCACCCCTAAACCACCCAAACATTCACACAACAGACCAAGTAATACTTCCAACAGCTCACTGATGGTGGCCCTTTACTCCATTGTTGAGTGCAATTATAGCTCTGGGATTAAAAACTATTCAGAAAACGTGAAATAAATAATATAAGACCCTGTTTTATTTTCGGGGAAACACGGGCATATTTTATTTCCTATCTTTTAACCCCCGGATTTCATTACTCAGTTCCAGAAATCTCCCCCTTACTCTTGTTTTTCAGAAAGAGATAAGAGAAAGAAGAACCAACAATCCAGAACTATCTAATGTAAATGGGTGGACAACATTTTGCAGTGTAACTGGGTTTGTTTGTTTTTTCTTAATGGAGACCTGTAGAATGGAATTTTTTTTCCCCCAAAACTGGAAACCTTTTACAAAAATAAAGTTTTTTTTTTTAAGTTGTGTCAAATTTAATTGGGCCATACTGTGTTATAATAATAATTTTAATTAGCAATTTTATGATGTTTGTGTATCTGTATTTTTCTTGACTGTACACCGCCTTGAATCCTACGGGAGAAAGGCGGTATAGAAATATAATAAATAAATAAATAAATGGAGTTTGTAGTGTTTGGAGTTTTCTTGCAATTCTGATTGGCCTGGAAAAAATGGCTCCCATATGACACCTAATGGGACTAAGGCCCAATTTATAGTTATTCGCTAAAGCACCACAACTACTGATCCAGGCCACGGGGAAAAGACCTGTGGTTGCCGTCCAAATTTTGCTTGCTATTAACACTGAATCAAGTGCTCTGATCGGCTTGCTGGGTTCGCACGACAAACGGAGTCCTTCGGCCATGTTCGCAAAAGACAAACTATTGTGTTTGTCTAATCTGCAAGAGCCGGAGGAATAAGCACGGATGCAGGTCTCACAACACACAACCAGCGGACAGAGCCTGCGTCCGGACAACAATCTTAAAAAATCACAGATCGTCTTTTATGCACTGGAACATAAATAGCTGGGGTTTTTTTTGTTGTTGTTGTTGCCAAACCTCCGTGGATATGAATCATCTTCTACTTATACCCGACTCCAATTTGGACACACAAGTTACGATGCTGGGTTTTGTCGGGATGATTATATTTATATATTATTATTATTATTATTTTCGCTCCCTGGGAGGCGGAGGCCTCCTTGACCTTCCCTTTCTCTCTTTCATTTGCTCTGAGGCGAATAAATTGGGTTCGGTGGGAAAGACGATAGAAACCTGAAAGTCCAGTTATTGTCACCTCCCACATCGGCTTCTGATGCAGCTGAAGGACGACACACTTCACCGAAAACGGATTTGCTTTGTAGGGTCATTTTGGTATCTTTCCTTTCTGTTTTCCAGCTCTTCTTTTCCTCCTCCTCCTCCTCCTCCTCTCTTCTTCCCTTTCTCCTTCTCCTTCCCTTCTTCCTCTTCCTCCTCGCCTTCCTTCTTAATTCTTTAAACCAGAAATCTGGTCAAAGCATCTCTTCCCTTCCACCAATGGATATTTAGGACTTCGGAAGAAACAACTGCAACCAATCTGACTTCCGTAGAAGACTTGAACAATGCGTGGGTCAGAAGGAGGGCTGAGAAGGTGTCTGCAGACCCCTCGCATCCTAGACATCAACTATTTCAGTTCCTGCCCCCCCCCCCAGGATGCCGCTATAGGGCACTGCATGCCATCAGTCCATCGTGCCATCAGTCTTTGCTGAATACCTACAGTACTGCCTTATGTTGAAGCATATTTATCCATGTGGTATGGCTGTATTATTATTATTATTATTATTATTATTATTATTATTATTATTATTATTATTATCCTTTTCATCTTCTCTACTACCCCCTCTTATTGGTATCATTATTGTGCTTATTATTACTCTGTTGTTTTGCATGTACGCAGAGAGCTTCTGCACTTGATACGAATTCCTTGTGTGTTCAACCACATTTGGCCAAATAAAGCCTATTCTATTCTATTCTATTTTATCCTATTCTATATTCTATTCTATATTCTATATTCTACTATATTCTATATTCTCTATTCTCTATTCTATTCTCTATTCTCTATTCTCTATTCTATTCTATTCTATTCTATTCTATTCTATATTCTATAGTCTACATTCTACATTCTACATTCTATTTATTCTATATCCTACATCCTATATCCTATATCCTATATTCTATTCTTTCCCATTCACATTATCCTCTTCTGCTTGTCCTGCTTGTTCTTCATTTACAGGGGTGGAAACTCATTTACCGGCTAACTTTGAGCATCCCAGCTCAGCTTGTAGATTCCTGGGTGCCTCAAACAGGCCTTACAATCAAAGTTCCTTCTTGCATCTTGACAGAGGAAGTGAGACAGAGAGCCCAATTTCCCCAAATCGTAAAGTTAAATAGAGTGAACAGGGAAGTTTCTTAAAAAGTAATGGAGCGAGATCGCCCATGCGGCTGCTTTTAAATGCCTTCGAACATAAAAAGGCTCCTATTTGCAGTTGGAAACAGCTCTTTAATAATACTGCGGAGTAATGTTGCACAGATGGAATCAAATGGCCTGTAAGAACCCAGATTTCTTTTTAATGACATGGTTATTAGTTGCTTTTTTTAAAAAAAAAAAATATCTTGGTGTTAAGCCCTTTTTCTTTTGGTCTATCTTGAAGAATCCAGCAGGTGAAGCAATGAAAGTTGGCTCTTTTTTTAAAAAAAAAAATGGAAATGGGTTATTTTAATTTCTTTGCTGGCTTCTGCAGCTTCTTAGCAATGACCAAAGTAGTTCGTTTATTGTCTTTTGGGAAAAGTGTATTTTTGAGGTTTGATGGCTAATAACACCACTTTTTTGGGGGGGGGAGTTTCAAGAACAGAAGAGAACAGAACAGAACAGAACAGAACAGAACAGAATAATGGAATGGAATGGAATGGAATGGAATGGAATAGAATAGAATAGAATAGAATAGAATAGAATAGAATAGAATAGAATAGAATAGAATAGAATAGAATAGAATAGAATAATGGAATGGAATGGAATGGAATGGAATGGAATGGAATGGAATAGAATAGAATAGAACAGAACAGAACAGAACAGAACAGAACAGAACAGAATAGAATAGAATAGAATAGAATAGAATAGAATAGAATAATGGAATGGAATGGAATGGAATGGAATGGAATAGAATGGAATAGAATAGAATAGAATAGAATAGAATAGAATAGAATAGAATAGAATAACAGAGTTGGAAGGGACCTTGGAGGTCTTCTAGTCCAACCCCCTGCTTAGGCAGGAAACCCTACACCTCCAAGATATGGAGAGACCTGGACCATAGAATGACCAAGAGTCAATCATCTAAACTACTTTAAGATGCCAGGATCTGAACTCCCAGAATTCCCCAGACACGCAGGCTCGGCTGGGGAATTCTGGGAATTGAAGTCTTGCTGAGATCAAGACCAGACTAGATGATCCCTCAAAGGTTTCTGTCTATGATTCTGTCTTTATTTTGCACGCAACTCTTCCAAGGGTCTGCATTCCAATTTCCCCTTCTGTTATTCTCACACACACACACACACACAAATAATCAGACAATAAAAACAGTTGGGACAGCAAAATCCCATCTCTGCAAACGCATCACAATGAAAAGCAATTTTAAACCACGCGTAACATACTAATGACAACATATCACATACACAATGAAGTAATAAATAATTAACTTACCCTGGGCGAGGCTGAAGTAGGAATTGGCTCTTTTAAAATCAGCCGCACGGCGAAATTAGACACACAACATTCAGAGAGTTTTCAAATAGCAGCTCACTGGCTGATTTTGAACCCGCTGCTTTCTCCGTTTCCCCTACCTCGCAGGGTTGTTGTTGTTGCTGGGAAAGAAACATGGCAGGAGAGAGACCATGTACACCAGTTTTATTTATCCCAAATCCCTTTCAGATTCACCCTTTTGTGTGTCTTTTACCCTTTTCCTTATATATTTCGTTTTCTTTATATTCTCCCCATTGCTACCTTTTATGCCCTCTGCCTTGTAAATTTATATGTATTTTATGTATATGTTTAGCAGTTTATGTGGCTATTACAGACCATTTCCTGCCCATTATTTTTTTTTTTTATCTTCCTAAAAAGAAAACCCCATCCTCTTTATGTTGGTTTATGACTGTAATAAGAATGGATTAATTGATTGATTGGGAGCCGTCATCCCTGCAGCCAAATGTTTATGAGATGGACTGCAGCGATTTCCGGTACCCGAAGTTGAGCAATCAAATAGCCAGGTGTATGAGATAAAAATCAGGAATAGAATCAATTTTAATTGTAAGCCGCCCCAGGCAAGAACATACGATCGGTGGCTGTATAAATGGAATAGATAGATAGATAGATAGATAGATAGATAGATAGATAGATAGATAGATGAGAGAGAGATGATAGATAGATAGATGATAGATAGATAGAGATAGAGAGATAGAGAGATAGATAGAGGGACAGAGATAGAGATAGAGATAGACAGAGATAGATGAATAAATGATGATAAATGATAGATATAGATAGATGATAGATAAATAGATGATAGACGAATAGATAGATGATAGATGAATAGAGATAGATAGATGTAGATGTAAATAGAGAGATGATAGATGGATGATAGATAAATGATAGATAGATAGATAGATAGATAGATAGATAGAGATAGAGATAGAGATAGATGAATAAATGATGATAGATAAATGATAGATATAGACAGATGATAGATGATAGATGAATATATATATATATATATATATATAGAGAGAGAGAGAGAGAGAGAGAGAGAGAGATGAATAAATGATGATAGATAAATGATATCTGGCGAGCTGCACTGGCTCCCAGTTGTCTTCCGGGTGCGCTTCAAGGTGTTGGTTATCACCTTTAAAGCGCTCCATGGCATAGGGCCTAGCTATCTTCGAGACCGCCTGCTGCTACCAACGACCTCCCATCGACCCGTGCGCTCCCACAGAGAGGGCCTCCTCGGGGTGCCATCAGCCAGACAATGTAGGCTGGTGACCCCCAGGGGGAGGGCCTTCTCTGGGGGGGCACCTACCCTATGGAACCAGCTCCCCCCAGAGATAAGGAGAATCCAAGACCTCAGTGCCTTCCGTCGCGCCCTTAAAACCCATTTATTTAAACAAGCCGGCTGGCTTAAGATGAAATTTTTAACTGTTTTTAAATGTTTTAAACGTTTTTAATTGGTAAATGAGTTTTAATTGGGCCAAATTTATATATCTTTTAATTGTTTTTAATATTTGTTCTGCATGTTTTTTAATCTGGCTGTACACCGCCCTGAGTCCTCAGGGAGAAGGGCGGTATAGAAATCCAATATAAAATAAAAATAAATAAATAAAATATAGATGATAGATAAATAAATAGATAATAGATGAATAGATAGATGATAGATGATAGATGAATAGAGATAGATAGATAGATAGATAAATAGATGGATGATAGGTGATAAATAGATGATAATATAGATGATAGATATATCTAGTTGGATATATAGATAGATAGATGATAGATAAATAGATAGATGATAGATGAATAGAGATAGATAGATAGATAGATAGATAGATAGATAGATAGATAGACAGACAGACAGACAGACAGACAGACAGACAGACAGAGACAGACAGATCAAGCTACCTGTATGTTCATGGGGAGGCCTCATCCTTCCGCATTCCCAGAATGGATACTTTCTGTCTTGTAGCCGAGTCCATGTTGTCTCTTGAGCTCTGCAGATGTTGGCTAGTCCATCTCGGGCCACCGTCCATGACATTAAACCCGGTTTCACAGAACATAGAATCGTAGGCTGGGAAGGGACCTCGGAGGTCTTCTAGTCCAACCCCCTGCTCCAAGGCAGGAGACCTTATACCATCCCGGTTAAATGATAGTCCAGTCTATTCTGGAAAGCCTCCAGTTCGTGGTTTCGTTTCTGCAACCCCCAATTCTGTCTGAATCGGGCTGCCCCTTGGATTTATGGAGCTGTGAGGCTTCCAAGCCCTTTTCTCTTTTTTTTGGCCTGTCCAGTTGAAACAAACCAGGTTTATTTGTGGTTGGGGGTCGCAAACAAGGTCCACAAATGTGGCTGGTTGATTGTTTGGACCTGTAAACCACCTTGAAGCCTTCAGTTTCTCCTCAAGGTATCCAGGAGGCCAAAATGGCTGTTTTTGGACATATCTTGGAGGCACGTGAGGAAAAACCAGGTGAGTTTTCTCTCATGGAGGCTTTGACTCCCATCTTCCAGGATGAGCTTCTTGACTCCGGGTTTGGGGTTTCATCTGAACGGCCGGCGAAGCTCAACACCCTCCAACCAGCTAGGATGGAAGCAGATCCTTTTCCTCCTCACGACTGCCCTCCAGAGCAGACCTTTCCCCCGCCCCAAAGCCATTTTCCAGGTGTGCGTGGACTTCAACTCCCACAATGCCACAGCCAGCGTGGCCATGGATGAGAATTCTGGGAGTTGAAGTCCCCCCCAGGCTTATAGGTTGTGACTAGGCCCGAAAAGGCCTCAGTTCCAGAAGTGACGGCAGCTCCCCTCTTCAAGTTCCTTTTTATTAATAAAATAGGAAAAACCTTGATTTTTTTTCTGACTTGGTTGGAGGAAAAGGGGTACCCAGTAAAATGGGGGCCATTTTAGGCAGCAGGTCTGCCTCAGCTACGCCATTTGCGTAAATGGAAGTTGTTTGTGTAAAAGATACGTCAGGTGCGTCTCTTTTACCTCCTCGCCCAATAAACATTATTGGAATCAAAAGTAACGGAAGAACAGAGTTGGAAGGGACCTTGTAGGTCATCTAGTCCAACCCCTGCCCAAACAGGAGACCCTTTTACATTTTACACAGAAGAGCATCCTTTGCATAAATTGCACGCCGCGTACCTGCGTTTTTTAAGCCCTTTTTGCCCAAATGCATGTTGCAAATGACACCATGCATGTCAATTTGCTTGCATCCATGTAAGTCTTTCATGCAAATTGGTGGTTCAAAACCAGATTAGGACCCTTTCATAAATCTTATTTTACAAACCACTTACACACACATCTGGGTGCGTTCATTTTCTAAATGTGACCGAAACCCCAACTTTAGCAGGCAGGGTAAAAATAAAAATGAAACGAGGAAGATCTGCAATTCATTTACTTTTTCCCTCCTCCTGTGCAAAATCTTGAAAACGGTTTGCATGAGCCGTGCTTTCTGTGCAAAATGCCACAATTGGGTCCAATTTCCCAGGCAGTGCGTTTTGCGATTGGTGCGCGAGTCGAGCCCTTCGTGTTCCCATAAATCCCGCTCATATGGAAGTCAGCGAGCTGTAAAATACAGTTGTCTCTCATTTGTTTACAGGTTTTCAGCCAGGCTGCCAGAAAAAAAAAAAAAAACGCAAATAAAAAACAAAATAAATAATAATAATAATAAAAAGGACCGAGACGGATCAGATTCTTAACAGCTCTCTAAATATGCACTGATTATTTGTTTGGTTACAATATTTGTAGCCATCTGCTACCTCTAGTGCAGGCAAGCCAGAACAGGGAAACAAAAATAAAGACAACGCAGAAATGGAAACAATATTGAAAATGTCACTTTGTCAACGTCAATTTGTCCAGTTTGATCCCTTCTGCTTTGCAACGGCGGGTTCATTATGGAGTTGACATGTGTCAGCGGATTTCTGCACCCCCCCAAACCTGGCATTTTCCTCCAAGGGAAATCTAGAATCTTCAGAATTGGGAAACTGTTTATTTCACTTTACTGTGCAAATTTCACTTTACCCTGGAATAGATCCATTCAGAACTTTTACACGTAGAATGTCTAACTTCCTTCCTCCCTTCTTTCATTTTTTGTTCCTTCCATGCTTTTTACATTCCTTCCTTCTCTTTCATTTTTCCTTCCTTCCTTCCCTTTCATTTTTTCCTTTCTCTCCTTCATTTTCCTTTTTTCCTTCCTTCCCATTCATTTTTCCTTCCTTCCTTCCTCCCTCCCTCCCTCCCTCCCTCCCTCCTTTCCTTTTCATTTTCCTTCCTTCTTCTCCTTCATTTTCCTTTTTCCTTCCTTCCCATTCATTTTTCCTTCCTTCCTTCCTTCCTTCCTTCCTTCCTTCCTTTTCATTTTTCCTTCCTTCTTCTCCTTCCTTTTCTTTTCTTTTCTTTTTTCCTTCCTTCCTTACCATTTATTTGTCCTTACTTCTTTGTCTTTCCTTCCTTTTTCCTTTCTTCCCTTTCATTTTCCTTCCCTCTGTTCATCTTCCTTCCTTCCTTCTTCCTTCCCTCCCTCCCTCCTCTATCAACTATCCTTCCAGATCTATCTATCTATCTATCTATCTATCTATCTATCTATCTATCTATCTATCTATCTATCTGCCTACCTACCTACCTACCTACCTACCTACCTACCTACCTACCTACCTTAGATCATTTCAACCACCCATCCGCCAATACTGGTTTATTTTTGTGTGTCTTCTGCCTATTTGAGCCACGGTGGCCCAGTGGTTAGAGTGCGGTACTGCAGGCTCTTTCTGCTGACTGCCGACCGCCTGCAATTTGGCAGTTCGAATCTCACCAGGCTCAAGATTGACTCAGCTTTTCGTCCTTCTGAGGTCGGTAAAATGAGGATCCAGATTGTTGGGGGCAAGAGGGCAAGATTCCATAAACCGCTTAGAGAGGGCTGTGGAGCATTGTAAAGCAGTATATAAGTAAGTGGTATTGCTATTTATGCCAAGCGGCAAAAAGTTTACGGCCCTCGAAGTAAAAAATTCTCGTGATTGCTCCAGCCCTGAACATCCGGCAAACAAACAAACAGCTTCCTGCTCTTACTAACATCTACCCTCCCACGCCCTCCACAACATATGTAAAACAACTTCAGGGGTCCTCAAAATACGGCCCACAAGTCCTCTTTCTCTGCCTCCCCCATAAGAGAACTTTGGTTATCGTGTTCCGAAAACCACAAGACACGGCTGTTTTTTGTGGAAAGGTTTACTAGCCCCTCGCCAGCATTTCCAATCAATTTTTTTTTCTTTTGGAAGGTGGGATGAGGAGGGGGGCCTTTCATAATTGCCCCATTTATTCTTCTCAGAAGCATTTCTTCTGCAGCACCGTGGAGCCAACCTCTCTGTATTCTCGCTGCGTGACCCACATGTCCTGAAAAGAAGGCAAGCTGGTGAGGACCGATGCGCCAATCCAGACGGAATGTATCCGGTTCGCCGGAGCTTCCAGTTTGGTCGGCAGGCCCTGAGGGCCGAGACTTCTTAGCTCTTTGAGAAGACGTTCGCAGAGACCTGGAAACAGGGTAGATCCTCCCGCTACGATAAGGCTTCTCCAGAGGTCCTGGCGGATGCTTCCTTCACATTTGGAGATGGTCTCAGCGATCATTTGGTGGATCCCCGGTGCCGTAACGCCAGCATCCGTCGGGTTAAAAAGGGATTCGGGAGCTCGGAAGAGCTGGTCTCCGATCTCGACAGGCCTGCCATCCGGGAGTGTGTATTCGCGGACGGACACTTTGTCTTTCGGCCGACTTGAATCCAGAGCCACGTAGCACAGGTTCTCCTTGATGTTCTTCACAATCTCCTTCTCGGCAGAGCTCAGGAAGTTATGCCCGCTCTCCAACAGGAGGGTCGAGAGATACCTGGTGATATCACGCCCCGCGAAATTCATCCTGGAGATGGCATGGAGCAAGCAGTGGCCTTTGTAGATGGGGACAGTCAAAGTGACTCCGGCACCGCTATCTAAAACCAACCCTGTGGTACGAGCAGAAGCGTACAAGGCCATCAAAGCTTGAAGGCCTACAAACATCGCCGGGACTTGGAAATGCTCAAACATAATCTCTGTCATCTTCTCTCGGTTTGCCGTTGGGTTCATGGGTGCTTCGGTCAACAGCACCGGCCTCTCCTTGGCTCTTACCTTGAGACCATGCCTGTAGATGTATCTCCAGATCTTCTCCATATCATCCCAGGAGGTCACTATCCCATGTTCCACTGGGTATTTAAAAGATAAGATCCCTCTTTTGGCTTGGGCTTCCTTGCCGACGTAAGACGTTCTCTGAACGGGGCCAAACATGATTGCGTGGGTCTTTGGGTAGCCGACAATCGTAGCCACCATGGTCCTGGGAGCCTCTTCTCCAGAAAAACCCGCTTTGCAGAGTCCTGACCCATTGTCAATAATGACGGCGGTTCTCGACCGAGACATCTTCAATCCGACGAAGAACTGAATTCGCAACAACTGTTTTCCTCGCTCTAGTCTAGTAGGACAGCACAGAACGTTGGGTCCGTCTAGGTTCTAGATCCTTAGATATCACAAACGGGTTCCTCCCTTTTCAAAAACCGGCTTCTCATATTATGTACAGGCGACATATATTTCTGGAAACAAGGTCTTCTCCGAATAGCCAGGACTTGTCTTGGGGAGATTGCGAGCATCCACCGTGGATGTTCAGAGATGATAGTAATTACCGGTTGTCTTTCTGAACCAGGCTCAACCAAATATGTTTCAGGTGGCCAAGGACGTAGGGCACCATGATGCTTCTTGCCCTCGGATCCTAGAAACGAGCTCTCCCCGGTTTCAATTTATTCACAGTTGCTCCACTGTGGTGTTAAACGGTGGTCTTGTCTGTTAAATTTTTGCAGATGTTGAATAAGCTTTCAGTTTGATCTTCGGTGGCCAGCCAATGGAGGCCAAGTTGGAGTTGTCATCAGCAAAGTACAATGACATCAAACAGAACAATGGAAGTGCTTAAGATGGGCCTAGTATGGGTGGCCACCTAAGGTTAACCTCTGGGGAGACAACTGAGATACCAATTGAAGATAAAAATCAGTAATAGCAGTCACGTAAGATAAGTGGTGGATTCTAGGTGTTTCTCCATCAATAACAGCAATCCTAGCCCCCAAATTATAGGAATTTTAATATGAGATATATATATATATATATAATGTTTTTCTATCGAAGCACCTAACAAGTGCTTCGATAGAAAGTTAAAACAAGTTCAAATAAACAAGTTTCTTTAGTCAACTTCGTAGATTTTGTTTTTGTTCGTTTTTGTTTTTATTGGATTTATATACCGCCCTACTCCCGAAGGACTCAGGGCGGTGAACAGCCACAGAATAAAACACGTAATACAAAAATTTAAAATAGAATAAAAACGAATGAAATAATTTGGTTGAGACAAATTTAATATACCCAATAATTTAAAAACAAATTAAAATTTACATTTAAAAGGGGAAAAGAATTAGGCCAGGACAGCTTGATGAAATAAAAAAATATTGAGCGCGCGACGGAAGGTGCGCAGATCCGGGATCCTCCGTATCTCCGGGGGGAGCTCGTTCCAGGTCGTAGGTGCCCCCACAGAGAAGGCTCTCCCCCTGGGGGCCGCCAGTCGACATTGTTTGGCCGACGGCACCCGGAGGAGCCCCTCTCTATGGGAGCGTACTGGCCGGTGGGAGGCTATTGGTGGTAGTAGGCGGTCCCGTAAATAATTTTCAACTGGGTTAAGGTCTGGGCTCTTCCCAGGCCATTCCAGCAGTGGAATAGGATTAACTTGAAACTTCCCCCACCCCCAAAAAAAGCGGAGTTATTAGCCATCAAACCTCAAAAATACACTTTTCCCAAAAGGTTTCTACAATTTTGGGCACTATTGTAGCTTGGCAGAGTTGTATGAATGCGTCAACCATGAGACAAGGGTTAAGGAAAAGCCAAGGTGAGACAACCTCTCCATTTCTATTTCTATTGGGAAGATGAAAAACCAAATTACATAATCATCCTCGACGTACGACCACAATGGAGCCCCACCTTTTGATTGCTAAGTGAGACAGTTTGCTAAGTCTGCTTGCCTCACCTTACTGAACTTTCTTCCCACATTCGTTAAGTGAATCCCTGCAATTCTGAAGTGAGTAACTTGGTTGTTAATTGAATCTGGCATAAAAGGTCGTAAAAGGGGGGAAATCACGTGACCCTGGGACAAAGCAACCATCATCAATGGGAGTCAGTTTGCCAACCATCCGAATTTTGATCACATGACTCCCGGGGCTGCTGCGACGGTCGTAAGTGTGGAAAAACGGTCCTAAAATGGTCACGTTTTCCAGAGCCGTGGTAACTTTGGTCGCTAAAGGAACTGTTGTAAGTCGAGGACTCCCTTTAGCTCTGAAGGTCTCTAAGCAGGAGTGGACTTCAAAAATTTTAGCCAGGGATGCTTTGCCCGGTGGCTGGGTGGGCGTGGCCATGGTGGGCGTGGCCTAGTCAGCCTCCTGCACCATGGTGGAGGGGGTGTTTTTGCCCTCCCCAGGCTCCAGAGGCTTTTCTCGAGCCTCCAGGAAGGTGAAAATGGCCTCCCCAGGCTCTGGAGGCCCTCTGGAGACCGGAAATGGGCTCTTCCTGAACTTCCGGTAGGCCTGTTTTTAACCCTCCCGGAGCCTCCATGCGTGCCCTGCACTTACGTGTATCCAAAACGGGCCGTGTGTGGACTCCTGGGAGGGGAGGGGAGGGGTGGGCGGGGCCAGCCAGGAGTGGGATTTGGGGGTTATCCGAACCTCACAGAATCTTAGCTAGAGGTTCTTCCGAACCCTTGAGAACCCCCAGGAGCCCACTCCTGTCTCTTTCTCTCTCTCTTCTTCCCTCCCTCCCTCTCTCTCTCTCTCTGTTTCTTAGAAACCCCTGTTTCTAAGCAGGAAATACATTAAATCCCATCAGTTTCTCAGGCCTTAAAATCAATTATTTATTTAACCTTTTGGGGGGAGAAAAGCTGAACGCTTGCTATTTTTTTCTTCTTTTAATCGCCTTCAGCCTTCTGACCGACGCTGCCGCGGCTTTATGGCCAAAAGAAGGAGACATTTTCCCGTCCTCAGTAGCACCGTCGGTGGACAATATTTGGCCCGTATTCTCGGTAATCGGCAGCCGTCACCCACATCTGTTTGAAGGTGCTCAGGGAGGTGATGATAGACGCCCCGATCCATGCCGAGAACCATCGGTCTGGGGGAGCGATGACTTTGATGGGGACACCTTGAGGGGCTTCTCCTTCTAAGCCTTTGAACATCCGTTCATCCAAACCTGGGAAGAGGGAAGACCCTCCTGAGATCAGCACGTTGGAATACAGCACGTTACGGATACTGGGGTCGCATTTCTTGACGCTGTGGGCCACAAGCTTGTGGAGACCCTGACCCTTGTGGTCGATGTTGCTCGGCCTGAAAAGGATCTCGGGAGCCAGGTAGAGGGGGTCCCCGATTTTGATCCTGTTGCCATCAGGAAGCTTGTATTCTTTGGGGAGGTCTTCGGAGTGCTTGCTCTCTCGGTGACGGGCGTCTAAGGTCACAAAACACAACTTGACTTTGATGTCCTCCACCACGGTGTTGGCTTCCGGAAAGTTCCAGAAGTATTGCCTGTTTTCTAGAAGAAGTTCCCTCAGGAACTGTGTGACGTCGCGGCCCCCCAGGCCCAACTGGGAGACAGCATGGGGAAGACAGTACCCCTCGTACACTGGGACGGCGTGGCTGATCCCATACCCGCAATCGATGACGATCCCCGTGTAACGTGCAGAAGCGTAGAGGGAGAGGATGGCTTGGATGGAGAGATAGAAAGCCGGGACCTTAAAATATTCAAACATCAGCTGGGTAAGCTTGGCTCGGTCCTCTTTTGGGTTCAAGGGGGATTCTGTCATCAGCAGAGGCCTCTCGAAGGCCTTCACCCCCAACCCTTTCTCGTAGATGTACTTCCAGACGGTCTCCATCTCATCCCAGGAAGTGATGACGCCCGCTTCGATGGGGTAGGTCAACGAGAGGACGTCTTGTCTATGCTGGGCTTCGAATCCCACGTAGCATTCTTTCTGCTTAGCCTTGGAAAGAGGTAGCTTGCTTCTGGGGTAACCAAGGACGGTGGCCATGACGTGCCTTGGACTAATTTCTCCAGAAATCCCCGATTTACAAAGTCCGGAGCCATTGTCAATGATGACAGCTTGGGAGCTGGAGATTCGAGCCTTCGATGCAAATCCTTCTCGGCCCATTTCGGGAGAAGATCAACCTGTTCAGCACCTGATCATAGGCATGGTGTCGGCGACTCGGATATGTATCTTTGAGTGTTTCCTGGGAATAAAAAAACTTCTCAGTCTGAAAACAACAACAAAAAACCCACAGCCTCTCCCATTTGATAAAATTGGAGAAATGGTCCATAGCTACGACTTCACAATGAATGAGGTCCTGTCTAACCATTGTTGAGTTGTCTCTAGGAGACCAGAAAGTTCAAGAGGCCCTTCAAAGCTACCTTGATGCAGACAAAGATGATTTCAAGTCTACTCATGGTCAACAGCCACTATCATGGCCACAGATGTTCTTCAGATATTTAGGATGGGACCAGAAAGTTCAAGTGGTATGTCAAAGCTACTTTGATGTAGACAAAGATGATTTCAAGTCTACTCTTGGTCAAGAGCCACTATCATGGCCACAGATCTTCTTCAGATATCTAGGATGGAACCAGAAACTTCAAGAGGCATGTCAAACCTACTTTGATGAAGACAAAGGTAACACCACATGTTCTCTTGGTCAAGAGCCACAATCTTGGCCAGAGATCTTCTTCAGATATCTAGGATGGAACCAGAAACTTCAAGAGGCATGTCAAACCTACTTTGATGAAGACAAAGATGACACCACGTGTTCTCTTGGTCAAGAGCCACAATCTTGGCCAGAGATGTTCTTCAGATATCTAAGATGGGACCAGAATGTTCAAGAGGCATGTCAAACCTACTTTGATGAAGACAAAGGTAATACCACGTGTTCTCTTGGTCAAGAGCCACAATCTTGGCCAGAGATGTTCTTCAGATATCTAGGATGGGACCAGAATGTTCAAGAGGCATGTCAAACCTACTTTGATCAAGATAAGGATGGTTTCGCCTTTTCTCCTTGACATGATATACTATCTTGACCAGAAATGGTTTTCAGATATTTAAAATGGAGTCTTCCACAAGTGCAAAATAAAATCCAAAGTATCTCAAGAACATGAGGCTGTCTATCTTCTCGTCTCTCTCTTTCCCCATCTCTGTTCCTGCTAACTCCAGTTGTTTGGGTTTCGTAGAATATAGAACAATAGGCTCGGAAAGATCCTTGGAGGTCTTCTAATTCCCCCTCTTACTCTAGTAGAAGTGCCTCTACCGTTCTCTTCTTACAATACAAAATTACCAAAATTGCCTCCAAAACATCAGAGGTGTCTTTCCTTGTTGCTGGCACCCCTATTGGTGATTGAGAGGATTGCACCCTCTGTTGGAAAAGCGTTGGATTTACAGAGCTGGCTCATTGTAGGAAGCAAAAGCCAGTGAAAACTCTATAAAATGCATTATTATTATTATTATTTTTGGTCTCAGATCGATTTGGTAAGAAGGGTGGAAATTAAGATAGCCCTTCTTCTGCCCAACTTTTGTTCATTTTCAGGAGCATAATTTATCAACGCAAACCAGCAGTGGGTTTCAGATTATGTTACCATCGGTTCGCCTTGTGGACGATCAATTCATGCGTATGCGCGACCCCAATTCGCACACGTGCCCGCCTTCCGCGCATGTGCCCAGCCTCCAAAACGTGCCTAAATAGGATGGCATAGAGCTCGTGTGGGATTTCCGCTACCGGTTCGGGCAAACTGGTTCAAACCGGCTGAATACCACTTCTGAAACACACCTCCCAATCGTCTTGTTTGTTCGGCCCTCCCCATCTCAGCATTTCCAGTCGCCATGGAAAGGAAGTCCATCGTACCTCTTCTGTTAAGTAAGGAAAGCAAAATAGGACTTCTGAAGAACAAAAGACAATGAAGAAAACGGAGCCTGGTCCTGGTGCCCGTGACTCCATCATTTATTTACTGTAAATTCTAGCCAGTCAACACATCCGAAGACAGATTTCATATACACATATAAATTCAGACATATGAGAAATCCATCTTTGGATAGACACAACAGAAGTTCAAAGAATTATGTGTGATCGATGAGCGTTTTATGTCCCTCTAATTATTTGAACTTCCACCGTTTTAACCCATCTACAAAGGGAGACAATTGTTCCTAAAAACATTTCCGGTGCACCACAGCAGGTCCAAATTCATGGTAATCGTTCAAGGTGACCCACATCTGTCTGAACGCCGTTAAGCAAGTCAATATGGAGGCCCCAATCCACACGCAATACTTCCTTTCCGGAGGAGCGATGATCCTCACCGATATCCCCAGAGGTACCTGAAGTTGCATCTCTTGCAAGATGCGCTCATCCAGCCCACAGAACAACGTCGATCCCCCCGAAAGGAGGACATTGCCGTAAAGATCTCGTCGGACGTCGATGTCACATTTCATGATGCTGTTAAAGATCATTCGGTGGACGCCCGGCGCATCGATGCCGATGTCGGTGGGGGCGAAAAGGGCTTCTGGAGCTCGGAAGAGTTGACTCCCGATTTGGATGACGTTTCCGTCGGGTAACTTGTACTCTCTGAGGAGATACTCCGGCTTAGTTTTCATTTCTTGGATGGGATCTAACGCTACATAACACAGCTTCTCCTTGATGTCCTTCACAATTTCTCTTTCGGCCGTGCTGACGAAGGAATGCCCGCTCTCGAGTAGAAGCCTCATGAAGTATTCAGTGATGTCCCTTCCAGCGACGTCCAACCTGGAGACTGCGTGGGGCAAGCAGTACCCTTCATAGATAGGAACCGTGTGGGTGACCCCATCTCCGCTGTCCATGACTATGCCGGTGGTACGTGCTGATGCATAGAGTGCCAAAGTGGCTTGGACAGCCACATACATCGCTGGGACCTTGAAGTTCTCGAACATGATCTGAGTCATCCTCTCCCGATTCTGGAGGGGGTTCAGAGGGGCTTCGGTGAGCAACACGGGCCTCTCGCTGGACTTGAGCCTCAATTCGCAATCGTAAACGTGCCTCCAGATCCGTTCCATGTCGTCCCAGGAGGTCACAATACCATGATCGATGGGATAATTCAAGGATAAAACGCCCCGTTTGGACTGAGCTTCTTCTCCGATGTAATATTCCTTCTGGCCTGCTCCGAGCATCGTAGCTTTGGCTTTCGAACGGCCCACGATGGCTGTGATGACTGACCTCGGAGCGCTATCTCCGGCAATGCCAGCCTTGCACAATCCGGATCCGTTGTCGAAGATCACAGCTGGGATATCTAAAAATCTGGGATCGGACATTCCGTAGACTGTTCCTTGTTCACCTGGAGAAATGGTCTGGATTGGAGGCCGCTTAGAATGCTTGAAAGGAAAGGTTCTAGAGCAGTGATGTCATACACACTATTTCTTCAGAGGAGGCAGCTTTGGGAAGCTCGAAAGATGCTACTCCCAATGTTAATAATACAATAACAGGGTTGGAAGGGACCTCAGAGGTCTTCTAGTCCAACCCGCTTCTCAAGAAGGAGACCCTATACCACTCGGGACAAATGGCTGTCCCATCTCTTCTTAAAAACCTCCAGTGATGGAGCCCCCACAACTTCTGAAAGCAAGACGTTCCACCAATTAATTGTTCTCGCTATTAGGAAATTCCTCCTTATTTCTAACCCTTCTCTTTTTGATTAGTTTTCATCCATTGCTTGTTGTCGTGCACCATTGATTAGGTGTTAACAAAATGTAGTGGTACCTCATACCAGGGATGAAATCCAGCAGGTTCTGACAGGTTCTGGAGAACCGATAGTGGAAATTTTGAGCAGTTCGGAGAACTGGTAGTAGAAATTTTGAGCAGTTTCTGAGAACCGGTAGTGGAAATTTTGAGCAGTTCGGAGAACCGGTAGTAGAAATTTTGAGCAGTTTCTGAGAACCGGTAGTGGAAATTTTGAGCAGTTCGGAGAATCGGCAATACCACCTCTGGCTGGCCCCAGAGTGGGGAGGGAATGGAGATTTTGCAGTAACCTTCCCCTGCTACGCCCACCAAGCCACGCCCACAGAACTGATAGTAAAAAAAAATGGATTTCACCAGTGCCTCATACTCAACGGCATCAAAACTCATCAAAGTTGATACTGAACGATGACGTGAAAATGTTGTCCCAATACTCAGCATTTGTTTAGTACTCAATGTGCTGCTATAGGAAGAGGGGCACGGCTGCAGGAAACGGACAGGAAGTCGGACATTCTGGGAAGGTTGCTGACAGAGATAAAGGGGCAGACCATCCAGTTGTCTACAAGGAGTATAAATCCTTCCATTCCCCACCATCCAGTCAGAGCCGAAGAAGCTTCTTGGATGAGAAGGGAAACGTCTTCGAAGAAAAACCAGAAAGCCCGGTTGTCTCTTGAAAAAAAGCACCTTTGGGACAACCATGACCTGGGGGACTGAGTATCTCCATAGGCAAACAGACAGAAAGTCCTTCCCAGCCAGAACAAATGGTCACGGGAAGAGGTGGTATTCAGCCGGTTCGGATTGGTTCGTCCGAACCGGTAGCGGAAATCCACCCACCCTCCCCAACTCTATGCCATCCTATTTAGGCAGATTTTTGAGGCCAGGAGGCAGGGGCCTGCACAAACCAGGTGTGTGTGCGCGGGGCAAACCGGTAGTAACATAATCCGAAACCCACCGCTAGTTATGTGGTAGATCACACGGTTTGTTTGAGACGCGTCCTTTTTAGTACGTGTCGCAACCAATTAACGCCGAGTCCCGGGATGCACTCTGTAAAGGGTTGATGTCTGGATGAAGGCACCACACCGACAATCTTACGGAAAAGGGAGAACTTCAGAAGAAGAGTAGCCAAAAGAAAGGAACGCAGAAAAGATTCCGGGAAGGAGAAGAGACGAGTTCAAGTAGAACCAGTTTTACTTCTTAGTTGCCCTAGGGCAGAGAGTTCATTTCCAACCTCTGCCTCTTTCTTCTCCTGGATCAATGCAATTTATTTCCATGGTTCTTTTGGTGTTGCTGTTTTGTTTTGTTTTTTTAAACCATTGAAACCAATGACCCAGTTAATGACAATCGCAAAGGGAAACTCATAACTGGTCTCAGGGTTATATTTTAACTGATTATGCTTAGGGCTGTGAACGAATAAAATCTATCTGACCCTTTGGGGTGGGGGGAAAAGAGGGGATGATATGTGATTTTCAGGGCTTTAATTCTAGGTTATATTTTTCCTTTTTTAAAACTATGTTGTGGAAAGGTGCTGAAGGTTGGGAGACCGAACCAAATCATAATTGTATTAAATTAAATACAATTTAATTGAATGGGAAATAAAACAAGAAGCGCCTTAAATTAAATAAGGACAGGAAATAAAATAATAAGTTCCTTAAATTAAATAGTAAATCCATGATCTCATTCAGTTCAATAAGAAAATTTCAGGTGGTCCTCAGCTTACCACAGTTCGTTTAGTGATTCGCCCGAACCGGTCTGAACCAGCTGAATTCCACCGGTTCGGATAGTTTTGGGCGAGCCGGTAGTGGCCACCCACCCACTCACCCTTAGGCAGGAGGAACCGTGGACAACTTCTGAGAAGCTTCTCAAAATAGATAATAACGTCTTGAATGAAGCAGAATCCCCTGGGTTCAAAAATGAGACGCAGGCAGTTCGGTAGCTACCTTACTTCTCCTTGGAACCTCACCCAAAGTTCAAGATTTTTGGAGGGGATCTGTGTTTGATCTCGTATCTTTCAACCGAGTCCTTACTTCGAGCTGGCCACTTCTTTGAAGGAAATGCTGCTCCTTGGGCCGCTTCCCCGGAAAATGATTCTGATTACGGCAGGCTTTTCTTTGAAGCTGCCCGTAACTTCAGGCGACGGGAGGAAAGCAATTAAAATAGACTTGCGAGAACCATTCATGATCGATTCCACTGGGCCTTTTTTTAAAAAAAATTTTTAAAAAAAAATATTC
Organism: Pantherophis guttatus; assembly: GCF_059756535.1. Lineage (NCBI taxonomy): Eukaryota > Metazoa > Chordata > Lepidosauria > Squamata > Colubridae > Pantherophis > Pantherophis guttatus. Next base: position 2,834,035 of record NC_142077.1, read on the forward strand.
TGGTCCTAGTTTATATTCGTCACCCAGACTGGGTAATTTTCCTAAAGCACAATCTGAAGTTGAGAGTGAGAATCATCCTCTGGAAATAAAAAATGTGATACAGGTAAAATAAAAGGATAAACCAGGCAAAACTCTCTCACACACACACCCCGAAACTTCTATAATTAATTTCATTCTTTAATTTAATTTCATTCTTATATTTCCATCTGCAACAAGTGTTTATATACCTCGCCTTTCTTCCCTCCTCCATCCCTCCCTTTTTTCTTCTCTGCCTCCCTCCCTCCCTCCTTTCCTTCCTCCCTCCTTCCTTCCCTTCTTTCTTTCCTTCCTCCTTCCTCCCTCCCTCTTTTCCTCCCTCCCTTCCTTTGCTTTCCATTCCCTTTTTCCTCCTACCTTCCTTCCTCCATCCCTCCCTCCTTTCCTTCTCTGCCTCCCTCCCTCCCTCCTTCCCTCCCTCCTTCCTTCCTTTCCCTTTTTCTTTCCTTCCTGCCTCCTTCCTTCCCTCCCTTCTGCCCCTTTCTTCCCTCCTCCTTCTTCTCTCCCTCCCTCCCTCCCTCCCTCTTTTCCTCCCTCCCTCCCTTCACTTTCCTTTCCCTTTTTCCTGCTACCTTCCTTCCTTCCTCCATTCCACCCTCCTTCCCTCCTTTCCTTCTCTGCCTCCCTCCCTCCTTCCCTCCCTCCCTCCTTCCTTCCTTTCCCTTTTCTTTCCTTCCTTCCTCCCTCCTTCCCTCCCTTCTGCCCCTTTCTTCCCTCCTCCTTCTTCTCTCCCTCCCTTCTTTCTTTCCCCCCTCCCTCCCTCTTTTCCTCCCTCCCTCCCTTCGCTTTCCTTTCCCTTTTTCCTCCTACCTTCCTTCCTTCCTCCATTCCACCCTCCTTCCCTCCTTTCCTTCTCTGCCTCCCTCCCTCCCTCCTTCCCTCCCTCCTTCTTTCCTTTCCCTTTTTCTTTCCTTCCTTCCTCCCTCCTTCCCTCCCTTCTGCCCCTTTCTTCCCTCCTCCTCCTTCTTCCCTCCCTCCCTCCCTTTTTTCTTTCCCCACTCCTTCCTCCCTCCCTCCCTTCCCCCCTCCCTTTCTCCTTCCCTCCCTCCCTCCCTCCCCTTCCTTATAACCTGTTCAGAGAGAAAATTAAGGGCTAAAAAAGAATTCTCTGAACAAAGAGCAAAATTGGGAACAGGGGGCAAATTTATTTCTCTACCCCCAAAACAGAGGGGAAGAGAGAAGGGGAAAAAAAAACAAATTATAAACCGCAGAATTAAAATGATAGAGAGAAAGAAGATGCAGGGAGCCCCCCCCCTCCCCGAAGCCCAAACCTATAGCTTTATCCTTTTATGGGAAACTTAAATTACTAACTTGGTAACTTGCAAATCCCCCTAGGCTTCCAGAGACAAGGCCATCTACTTCTTGAAACCCATTCCGTCCATCCGCTATCTCTGGAGAGGGAACGTTGGCTCTTAATCGCACCGCGCAGAAAATAATAATAATAATAATAATAAAAAACTTTTCTCTCCAGATCAAACAAGCAAGGAGGTAAAACTCCAAGGAGCCCCGATTTAATTCCAGAGAATCTAGGAACAAACAGAAGGAGAGGAAAAAAGGAAAAAAAAAAAGGCATTTCCAACTGCATCTATTTATGTCTCACTTTGGGGGCAAAGTGTGTGAGTTTTTTCTTCCTCCTCCTTTCGATGTTGCGCGAAGTCCATTATTTGAGTACCACACATCCCCTAAGAAAGATGGATTGGGGGCTGCTGAGGAGCAGGCTGAAGGATGCCAGGCCCTGGGGAGGGGGGGGAACGGCCTTGGGCTCCCTTGGGGGGGTGGGGGTGGGCTGAGGGACTGGGTGAGAAGCATGGGGAGACCTGTGGGGACCCCCGAGGGGCAGGAGGTAGGGTACAGGGGGGTCTCAGTGATATGGGGGTGCCTGGGGCCTCTGCCAGGCCTCCTCAACCCCTGGCAGTGCCCACCCCCCCAGTGAGAGCAGGCTCTGTTACAATCGTAACTCGAGCCCCCCCCCCGTCATCCTTTTTGGGGTCACCCAGAATCACCTTGTAGGGGAGATGGGCGGCATAGAAAATAAACAGATAGATAGATAAATATTAAATAAACAAATGAATAAATATCTGTGGATGGCATAGAAAACAATAATTTAACAATAAATTAATAAAGAAATAGGAATAAGTTTGCCTACCGTATGTAATCAAAAACAGCCCTTCCCTTCCCTCCCCTCCCCTCCCCTCTTCCTTTCCTTTCCTCTCCTTTCCTTCCCTCCCTCTTCCTTTCCTTTCTTCTTTCCTTCCTTTCCTTTCCTTTCTTTTCTTTTCCTTTCTTCTTTCCTTCCTTTCCTTTCTCTCCTCTCCTCCTCCTCCCCTCTTTCTTTCCTTTCCTCTCTTCCCCTTTCCTCTCCTCTCCTCCTCCTCCTCCCCTCCCCTCTTCCTTTCCTTTCCTTTCCTCTCTTTTCCTTCCCTCCCTCTTCCTTTCCTTTCCTTTCCTTTCCTTTCCTTTCTTCTTTCCTTCCTTTCCTTTCCTTTCTTTTCTTTTCCTTCCTTCTTTCCTTCCTTTCCTTTCCTCTCCTCTCCTCCTCCTCCCCTCTTTCTTTCCTTTCCTCTCTTCCCCTTTCCTCTCCTCTCCTCCTCCTCCTCCCCTCCCCTCTTCCTTTCCTCTCCTTTCCTTCCCTCCCTCTTCCTTTCCTTTCCTTTCCTTTCCTTTCCTTTCCTTTCCTTTCCTTTCCTTTCCTTTCTTCTTTCCTTCCTTTCCTTTCCTTTCTTTTCTTTTCCTTTCTTCTTTCCTTCCTTTCCTTTCCTTTTCTCTCCTCTCCTCCCCTCCCCTCTTTCTTTCCTTTCCTTTCCTTTCCTCTCGTCCCCTCCCCTCTTCCTTTCCTTCCCTTTCCTTCCCTTCCCTTCCCTTCCCTCTCCTCTCCTCTCCTCCCCTCCCTTTCCTTTCCCACCATGGCGACCCTCCAACTCCTTCCAGTTTCAAAAGGGGGGCAGCGCCTGGGGAAAGCTTTTCCAAAGATGTTTACTTAGCCCTTTTCTAAATGTTTAAAAACTCCCGGCCAAATGAAAAACCCAAAGCATTAGCATCTTTCCTCGCTTGGATTTCTGGCTGAAGGTAGAAACCTGCCTCTATAAACAGGATTTGGAGAACTTGCTACCATCTCCTGGAGGTGAGGAAGGGCAAGAAAACAGGAAGGTGTCAGCAAAGCCTACAGGACTCCCTTCGGAAGGCCAGCTGGGAAGATGCGTGTTGGTTTTGGGGATGCTTCTGTGCCCCCAATAACTCATCCTCCCTCCCCACCAGGAGCACTTGTGGATCTAATTCTTGGCAGAACTTCAGGCATCGTTCTTCACCATGGACAGCCTGGAAAAAGACCAATTCGAAGGAACCGAATACCAGGTCAGTGCTGTTCTTTTTATATATATATAGAATATATATTCTATAGAATATATAGAATATATATTCTATAGAATATATAGAATATATATAGAATTCCCCAGCGATCGGCGTTTTGAGAAACGGTTCTACCTTGCACGGAGCAGCAGAGACGGCGGTAAGTAACCAGAGAATGATTGAGGGTCTCTCTCTCTCTCTCTCTCACACACACACACATCCTGTGCTTCCAACTTGCCACCAAGAGAAGATCAAGATAAATTTCAGCTCCCAGAATTCTTGGTGGCCCATGCTGGCTCTGGGAATTCTGGGAGTTGAAGTCCACACGTCATAGGACATAGAATCATAGGGGTGGAGCCTCGGTTGCCAAGGTTGATCGATCTATATCTATCTATCTATCTATCTATCTATCTATCTATCTATCTATCTATCTATCTATCATCTATCTATCTATCATCTATCTATCTATCTATCTATCTATCTATCTATCTATCTGTCATCTATCTACCTACCATCCTATCTATCTACCTACCTACCTACCATCCTCTTATCCTATCTATCTACGTACCTACCATCCTATCTATCTATCTATCTATCTATCTATCTATCTATCTATCTATCTACTTACCTACCAACCATCCTCCTATCTATCTACCTATCTACCATCTTATCTCTCTCATCTATCTATCTACCTACCTATCATCCATCTATCTATCTATCTATCTATCTATCTATCTATCTATCTATCTACCAACCATCCTACCTACCTACCTGCCATCCTCCTATCCTATCTATTTATCTACTTACCTACCTACCATCCTATCTATCTATCTACCTACCTACCATCCTCCTATCCTATCTATCTATCTACCTACCTACCTACCATCCTCCTATCCTATCTATTTATCTACTTACCTACCTACCATCCTATCTATCTATCTACCTACCTACCATCCTCCTATCCTATCTATCTATCTACCTACCTACCTACCATCCTCCTATCCTATCTATTTATCTACTTACCTACCTACCATCCTATCTATCTATCTACCTACCTACCATCCTCCTATCCTATCTATCTATCTACCTACCTACCTACCATCCTCCTATCCTATCTATTTATCTACTTACCTACCTACCATCCTATCTATTTATCTACTTACCTACCTACCATCCTCCTATCCTATCTATCTACCTACCTACCATCCTATCTCTCTCTCATCTATCTATCTACCTATCATCTATCTATCTATCTATCTATCTATCTATCTATCTATCTATCATCTATCTATCTATCATCTACCTACCTACCTACCATCCTATCTACCTACCTACCTACCTACTATCCTCCTATCTCTCTCTCTAATCTACTCTATCTACCCTATCTATCTACCCTATCTCTCTCTCTATCTACCTATCTCTCCCTACCTACCTACCAACCATATCTATCCATCCATCTACCTACCTACTTACCTACATACATACATACATACATACATACTTATATACCTGCCAGTCACATGATGTGTAAAAATTGTGTCTGGCTTGCTTGCTTGCTTATTAATTGATCGATTGATTGAACTGCTATCTGTCTTCCCGATTGTACCTTGTTCTCCTTTTATCTACTGGGAGACAGTGTGTACTCAAGATTTGCACACCCGTCTCACTCAGACAATTAAAACCAGTTTCCCCACCTTCTTCTCATAATTATGAGGACAAGGTCCACCCCCAGCGGGAAGTGCAACTCAAGCAAAGTGTGTGCTGGATATATTTTAAGCAGAAGGGGAAACATAATTAAATGGGATATTAAATTTGGAAAAAAAAAGTGCCTTTAGGATGATCTTTTAGGTGATCTTTTTCCTTTTTTTGTGTTACTTTTTGTTGTATGTGTATGTTTGATTTTTAATGTGTTTTTAATGTGTTTAAAATAAAAAACGTTTTAAAATTTAAAAAAAAAAAGGATGATCTTTTGAAGATATCTGATCTCTGTCTCCCCTTGAGGCCTCTCTGTATTTATAGATTTATTGTCAATTTTCAAAAAAAAATATGTAGAATATAGTTTGTTGGATAGCAAAAATATACATCACTGAGTGGCAATAAAGACTCCAACTCTATGCTGCCCCTAGTGGACAGTTGATTTCACACTCTGAGAAAATATCCTTAAATGCAGTGTATTGTCCTTTATAAATATACTGTAAATATACTTATATATAATGTAAACAAATCCACCCTTCTCTTTTCTAAGAAGGTTGGCTTGCATAATATTTTAGGTGTGATTGTGCGTTAAACTAAAATTACAGCTTTGTTTTTTTTTCGAAAAGCCGCACGGCGGATGGCAATTAATCACAGATTTAGCTGGAGACTCTATAGCTCTTCCAGGAAAAATCTATACAGAAAAGGGAAAAACCTAAAACCCCAGATATTAAATACAGTGAATAAAACCCCAGGTAATAATAAAAAGAAATACAATATTCTGAGATTTTTACTAACATTTCAAAACTTAATTTTACAGGAATAAAAAGGTTTATGTTCCCTGTATTAAGCATTAAACCGAACCCATCTTTTTTTTGCCAGCCATAAAAATAATTCAACAGAGATCCTACAGTTTTCCCATAATGAGTTAGGAAACGCTATTTCCTTTGCGTTAAGGAACAGCTACGGTTGACGTATTGGATACAGAGATGGGCGAAAAAAAATAAATCTCATTCTGGATGTTTCTTTAGGGTTTGAAATAAACATTGAGGTTTTTAGGTTTTTTTTCAACACAGAAAAAGTTGAAACGACCCGTTTTGTTTGTCCAACCGGCCAGTATTTGTACAATTTTGGACTGGTTGACCACAGCATGAGCTATTTAGCAGCTCAAACAGTATTTCCCCTTTCTGTCCACTGCTGTCCACTATGCTGAGTGAGAACACAAGATTGAGAATTTTCGTTCGAGTTTCCTTGACTCCATTGCAAGGAGTGCTTTTTTTTTTTTTCATTCTATTTTTTTTTTTTTAATTCAAAGGAAAGTTAAAACACAGAACCAGAGGTAGTATTCACTTATTTTCCCTACCGGTTCGCAAATGTGGCTTGCACGCATGTGCGTGGCTTGAAAACCTGCCTAAATAGGACAGCATAGCGCTGGGGCAGGTTGCTATTACCGGTACGGGTGAACCGTTTCGAACCGGCTGAATACCACCTGTGCACAGAACCCAAAAAAAAGACACTAAAAACCCAAAGAAAACACGAAACAATCGAGACATTTTTAAAAACTGCATCGAAAGGAAAAGAAATGTTTACAAAGTTTTTAAATTTGGCGAGGAGCATAGTTTTGCAAATTGATTCCTTTGCATTTTCTGCATTTTCTGACGAGAATATAAAGCGAGACCACATAACCTGCAATTAAAAATGTTATGTTTAATTCGGGGGCTGTTGAGAGCCGATTTGGGTGGCTCTGTAGCAGTGTATCTCCAGTTTAAAAGACGGGTGGACTTCAACTCCCAGAATTCCCGAGTCCTCATTCAGAATTCTGGGAGTTGAAGTCCACACAACTTAAAAAGTTGCCAAGTTGGAGAAATGCTCTTCTCTCGCGGTGTTTCTCAACTTTGGCAAGTCGAATATATGAGAAGCCACAGAGTTCCCCCATGCTGGCTGGGGAATTCTGGGAGTTGAAGTCCACCAGAGGTGGTATTCAGCCGGTTCGGGCGAAACGGCAGTAAGAAAATGTGAAACCCAACGCTGAAGTCCACGCATCTCATAACTTGCCACGGTTGAGAAATACCACTCTATAACAGCAAACTCTTTTTTCCTGGAGGACCTACTGCAACCGATCCAAAAACTCCCTGCCATGTGATTAGCTTAGTGTTTTTATATAACACAATTGTCCAGTTGACAATCGTTTAATCCAAATTGGATGTCTGGCTGATTGAAACCAGCCGTCTGCCTCTCGCTCAGCCAACCGAATTACTCCATTCACACGATGAATTAATCCCGCCTTGATTTAGTTTGTCATGTGAATAAGAGCAAGGGGGAGGGGCGGGTTTAATTTGAAATTTTCCCCCTTCCGTTTTCCCTTTCCTTTCCCATTTTTTTAATTTTTTTTTTTTAATGAATTCCCCAAATGGGTGGAGATGCTGCCCTTCCGTACGACAAAACATGCTTGGGATGTTGGAAAACAGAAGGAAAGAATTATTCCTTGGATGCCGGGGAGAAAAAAAAAATAAAAATAAAAAAAATCTTGAATTTCGTTTTGGTTGAAAGGTTCAGATGGCAACGGATAAGAGGCGCTTTTGTCCGAAATCCCAGAGAATCCCTGCCAAGGTGGGCAATACGTAAACAAGGTTGCTCCTGATGTAGATTTACCAATAAATAACATTCCACACTTAAGAATAACGTTTCCAGTCTTGGAACGGAGCATTTTCTGAGCCGGCTCTTTGCAAGACGCACCACCATTAAAGCCAGCAAACTAGGAACCATAACATCAAGCAGGACTTCATTGAGCGATTGTTCGAAGTTACAACGGAACTGGGAAAAGTGACTTAGGATCGGTTTTTCACACTTATGACCGTTGCAGCGTCCCTACGGTCCAAAGTCGGCCCCTTGGCAACTGTATGACTCGTATTTATGACGATTGCGGTGTCCTGGGCTCATGTGATCCAATTGAAAAACATGGAAGTGAATTTGTCTATACTATCGTCCTTCTTCTCACTCTCCTTCCTTCCTTTCCTCCCTCCTGCGTGCCTGACTGCTTCTCTCCCTCTTTCTTTCTTTCCTTCTTTCCTTGCTTCCTGCCTGCCTTCCTTCCCTCCCTCCCTCCTGCCTGCCTGCCTCTCTTCCTTTCTTTCCTTCCTTCCTTCCTTCCTTCCCTTTTTCTTTCCTTCTTTCCTTCCCTCCCTCCCTCCCACCTGCCTGCCTGCCTTTCTTCCTCTTTCTTTCCTTCTTTCCTTCCTTCCCTCTTTCTTTCCTTCTTTCCTTCCCTCCCTCCCTCCCACCTGCCTGCCTGCCTCTCTCTCTCCCTCTTCCTTTCCTTCCTTTCCTTCCCTGTCTTTTCCTTTCCTTCTTTCCTCCCTTCTTCCCTCCCTCTCTCTCTCCCTTTTCCTTCCTTTCCTTCCTTCCCTCCTTCCTTCTCTCCCTCCCTCCCTCTTTTTTTCCTTCTTTCTTTCCTTCCTTCCCTCTTTCCTTCTCTCCCTCCCTCCCTCTTTTTTTCCTTCTTTCCTTCCTTCCCTTCCTCCCGCCTGCCTGCCTCTCTCCCTCTTTCTTCCTTCCTTTCCTTCCTTCTTTCTTTCCTTCCTTCCTCCTTTCCTCTCTCCCTTTTCCTTCCTTCCCTTCCTTCTTCCCATCCTTCCATCCTGCCTGCCTCTCTCCCTCTTTCCTTCCTTCCTTCCTTCTCTCCCTCCTCCCTCAACTTCCTTCCTTGCTCCACTCCGCTCCATTCCTCCTTTCTTTTATCCTTCCACCCATCCCATCCTTCCACCTTTCCTCTTCCCGTCCATGTAGCTCCTTCTCTATTAACTTTTTCTCTGCGGGCAGGAGAACCCAGTTAGAAAGTGTCTGCACACCCTTGGAAGTGTAATTTAGCCCCAATAATTTATCAGGCAACGCCCCCCCCCGTCTCCCCCAGTTAGAATAATAATACAGGGAGGAGAAAAATCGATGGAATAATGACATTCCAAACTCCTAATAAACAGATGCAATAGAGCCCTCCTTATCCCAAGGCCTTTGCCTGAGCAGCAGGAGAGATTAATGGCAAATCAATATATTCCTGAGCTGGTTTTGAACACCCGAAGTTCACGAGGCCGAGCTAAAGCTGTAAAACAGCACCTCCTGTTGGCACAACCCGGTTCGCACCGAACCGTCTTCCCAGCCCACTCAAAGCGGGCTGGGAATATCGTGGCTTTATGAATAAGCCACAATATAATTCACTGCGGTTTTTTTGAGTTAATTTCAAACGCTGATTCAGAGAAAAGACTGACTGAATCATCGGATCAAGTAATACCACTCTATAAAGCCCTTAGTAAGGCCACACCTAGAGTCCTGCATCCAGTTTTGGTCACCACACTATAAAAAAAAGAAGTTGAGACTCTGGAAAGAGTGCAGAGAAGAGCAACAAAGAGGATGAGGGGACTGGAGGCTCAAAGATACGACGAACGGTTGCAGGAACTGGGCCTGGCTAGTCTAGTGAAGAGAAGGACCAGGGGAGACAGGAGAGCATCTTCCAATACTTGAGGGGCCGCCACAGAGAGGAGGAAGGGGGTCAGGCTATTTTCCAAAGCAAAAGGAAGGAAGGAGGGAGGGAGGGAAGGAAGGAAGGAAGGAAGGAAGGAAGGAAGGAAGGAAGGAAGGAAGGAAGGAAGGAAGGAAGGAAGGAAAGAAAGAAAGAAAAAAGGAAAGAGGAAGGAAGGTGGAAGGTGGAAGGGAGGGAAAGAAAGAAAGAAAGAAAGAAAGAAAGAAAGAAAGAAGAAAGAAAGAAAGAAAGAAAGAAAGAAAGAAAGAAAGAAAGAAAGAAAGAAAGAAAGAAAGAAAGACATCTGAATGAACCATAGATGGACAGAAGACATGGCTAGTCTAGTGAAGAGAAGGACTGGGGGAGATAGGAGAGCATCTTCCAATATTTGAGGGGCTGCCCCAGAGAAGAGGAAGGGGGTCAGGCTATTTTCCAAAGCAAAAGGAAGGAAGGAAGGAAGGAAGGAAGGAAGGAAGGAAGGAAGGAAGGAAGGAAGGAAGGAAGAAAAAAGGAAAGAGGAAGGAAGGGAGGGAAAGAAAGAAAGACAGAAAAAGAAAGAAAGAAAGAAAGAAAGAAAGAAAGAAAGAAAGAAAGAAAGAAAGAAAGAAAGAAAGACATCTGAATGAACCATCGATGGACAGAAGACATGGCCAGTCTAGTGAAGAGAAGGACCAGGGGAGACAGGAGAGCATCTTCCAATATTGGAGGGGCTGCCCCAGAGAGGAGGAAGGGGGTCAGGCTATTTTCCAAGGCACCCAAAGGCCAGACAAGGAATAATAATGGATGGAAACTCAACAAGGAGAGATTCAACCTGGAAATACGGAGAAGTTTTCTGACAGTGAGAACAATCAATTGACGGAACAGAAGTTGCCTTCAGAAGTTGTGGGAGCTTCATCCGTGGAAGCTTTCAAGAAGAGACTGGACGGCCATCGGTCAGAAATGGTGTTGGGTCTCCGTGAACCACAAAAGTCCTTTTGACATCTCTCTCTCCCCCCTCCCTCCCTCTCTCTTCCCCCCTCTCTCTCTCTGTATCTCTCTATGTCTCTCTGCTTCTCCATCCACCGCCGTCCTCGCCCTTATCTTCTCAGGCCAGGCGAGGAGTGACTGGGAGGGGAGGGCGAGGGGCGGGGCCAGCCAGGGAGCTGGGATCACCTGACAGGGAGCCACAGCAGTTGGCCCAATGAGCCGCATGCGGCTCCAGAGCCACAGGTTGCCGACACCCATTCTAATCCAACCCACTGCTCAAAACAGGAACCTTACACCGTCTCAGTCAAACAGTTGTCTTATCTTGAGTATACATAGAAACTGCAAAAAAAATAATTCCGAAGCATTTTTAAGTATGAAAAAACGGTCCTTGGTCGATGGACCTTTGAACCATCACTAAATGAACCGTCCTAAGTTGAGGACTTGCCTGTATTTCAGCCACTTTGCCTAACCTTTTCATCCCCTGTCCTTTCTGGCACCTTATTTTATTTTTCCTTTTTTTTTTTTTTTTCTTTTAGCGTGTATTTTTTCTCCTCCTTTCCCACTTTCTCAAAGAATTAACTCTTATCTGCAAGTGATTTAAACTGCCTGCTCGGTATGTCTAAAGCTAACCGAATAAGTTGTGTTTTTAAGAAAATCATTAACTCCTCGGAGAGGCCAGGAGGAGGCCAGTGTTTCTCTCCCCATCGGTGGAAGGGCAAATAATAAAAAATATTGTCGTTTCCTTGCAAAAGAATTTTTTTCCCCGTCCCCCCCGCAGTCTATTTTCTGTTCAAGAAACAAACTTTTTGTTAAAAGTCTTGAAAAGATGGAAATATAGATTCTTGCATGCTTGAAATGAGTATTTTAAAACCCATTTTAGACAATCCATACAGACAATTTTGCAGTCTGAATGAGCTTCCCACCCCAATTTGGGGAAAAAAAAACCCCCAAAGAAAATACGAAAGTCCGTTTAGTGACTGCCCAAACCTGCAACGCCGCTGGAAAATGTGACTTATGACCGTTTTTCATAGTTACGACCTTTTTGGATCCCTGTGACCAAAATTCAGAGGCTTGGAAAATTCAGACGCTTGGAAAATTCAGACGCTTGGCCCCTGACTCGTATTTACGACAGTCGCAGTGTCCCGGGGTCACGCGATCCCCCTTTTTTGACCTTCTAACCAGCCAAGTCGACCGGGAAGCCAGATTCACTTAACAACCGGATTACCAACTTACTGACTGCAGTGATTCACTTAACAACGGTGGCAAGGAAGGTCGTGAAAAATGGGGCGAAACTCACTTAACGACTGTTCTCAGTCAACAACAGAACAAATTGGGCTCCATTTTGGTCATAAGTCGAAGACTTCCTGTACAAAATCGGACTTCCGATCTGAAGTTGTTTTGATGTTGTGTCTGACTGTCAAATCATTCCACTACCGCCGATGGCCGATTCGAAGTATAAAATTTATGCTGGTGATAAGGTGATTTCTTTCTTTCTTTCTTTCTTTCTTTCTTTCTTTCTTTCTTTCTTTCTTTCTTTCTTTCTTTCTTTCTCTCTCTCTCTCTCTCTCTCTCTCTCTCTTTCTTTCTTTCTTTCTTTCTCTCTCTCTCTCTTTCTTTTTCTTTCTCTCTCTCTCTCTCTCTCTCTCTCTTTCTTTTTGCAACCCCCTCTCTCCCCTTCCCCAAACTCCTAAAAACTTTAATCATCAGAAATCTCTTTTTGGGGTTTGTTTTTGAACCTTTGGGAAGGTTGGACTAGATGACCTACAAGGTCCCTCCCAGCTCTGTTTATCTTCTCTTTCTCTCTCTCTTTCTCTCTCTTTCTCTTTTTTTCCTCTCTCTCTCTCTCTTTCTTTCCTCTCTCTCTCCAGAGAGAAATAATTCGTTAATTGCAGGACTTTTTCACCTCGGCTGGCACTTTGGGCGTCTCATTTTGCAAGGAAGGGAAAATTTAAAATAATAATAATAATAATCAGAAAACTTTGACATTAGATTTCAAGCCCCTGTTCATTAGGCACCCCTCCCTCTCGCCTCCCTCCCCCCCTACCCCCCCCCCCAAAGTAGGGAAAAATAGCACTCTTGGCAAATGGGCAAATTACTGTAATTTGTAATTATCAGCTTCGGTGTTAATGAGGCTTGATTGCAGTGGGAAAACGCGGCAACTGTACGTGCCACTTAACTGGAGTCTTTTTTTTTTTTTTTTTTTTTTGCGGTTTTAATTTTTTTTTTTTTTTAAAGCTTTTATTTTTCCTTTTTTTTTTTTTCCTGCCCTGGGCAAACGCCATTTGAGAGACCTTGCTACCTGGAAACTACACGGATCTTGCAAATCTATTTCTGGGGTCCATTGTATGTTTTTTTCCCCCTCCCCACTTTTTCGCCCCTGGCTGAAATGAGTTTCTTTTCTTACGGTCCACCAATCTAGCTTAATTAATTAAGGAAAGCGGTGTCTAAATTGTTCGGCATGACCTTCTCTTTTTTCCCTTTCTTTCTTTCTTTTTCTTTCTTTCTTTTCTTATTTTTTTTTTTAAAAGTAGCATTCTTTTTGGTTAGAACGCTGCGGGGTTTAAATCGTTTCTTGCGTAGCCTTCTGGGATAATGTCCTTTGCAGGGAGAATGAAAGGAAATAATAAAAGTTTTCCTTTCCTTTTTTTTTTTCTTTTTTCTTTTTTAGCAAATCATTAAACTCGCCTTTCCATCTCCTATCCCTGGGTACCTGGGATGAGAGCACAAAAAGGACCTGGGGTTTTGTGGGTGAACTGAGCAAGAAAGGTCGTGAGGTGGGGCAAAACTCGCTTTGCGACTGCCTCGCTTAGCAACATAAGTTCTGGGCTCGGTTGTGGTTGTAAGTGGGGGATTAGCTGCGGTACCCCTCTCTCCCCTCATCTTTGCAGGCCATGAAACAAGGGAGGGTCCCTTCTGAGATGCTTCCCACACCCCTTTTTCCTTTCAGGGCTCAGCTGCCTCTTATCTGATTATTTCTAGTCTGCATCTCTTCCTCCTGTCTCCCAAGGTCATTCCCACATCCCATTACAATATTTCTGCCCCCTCCTCTTTACAGCCAAAGAAACTAGGGAGGGTCCCTTTTCAGATTCTTCCCATGCCCCTTTTCCTTTTGAAGGCTCAGCTGCCTCTTATCTGATCGATGTTTAGTCTGTGCCTTTTCTTCCTGCCTCCCAAGGTCCTTCGCACAGACCGTGACAATATTTCTGCCCTCTCCTCTTTACAGCCCAAGAAACTAGGGAGGGTCCCTGCTGAGGTGCTTCCCACGCCCCCTTTTCCTGGCTCAGCTGCCTCTTATCCGACCAGTGTCTAATCCGCATCTCTTCCTCCTGTCTCCCAAGATCATCGCCACAGACCTCGATATACGTAGTCCTCGATATACGACCACAATTGGGAACCGGAATATCGGTTGCTGAGCAAGGCGGGGATGACGTGAATTGCCCCTGATTTCATTTGGGGTTTTCAAAGCCCAAAAATCATTTGCAGAAAAGCACGTGAAAAAGAGGTCCCGCTTCTCCCAAATCTTTCTTTAACAGGTTTTTAAATCCTTTTTTTTTAAAAAAAAAATCAGCTGCCTTCCCAAATAGGAGGAATTGGGTTCCCCATGCCTGCCCGTCCCCCCAAAAGCAAAAATCCAAGGTTTTGGCAAATGAGCCAAACAAGAGGTGTGAATGTCCTTAATGGTGCTGCTAAGCGAAGGAATAAATAATAATAAATTTTAAAAATGCCGAGGCACATAATACCATTCGTGCAGCTCTTGAGAGAGAGAGAGAGAGAGAGAGAGAGAGAGGGAAAAAAATGGGTGTTTGAACAGGCTGGGAAGTCAATACCAAACAGTTAATTAAAGAGCAAATTGACTTCCGTCAGCTGCCATTTAACAGGGCCCTGGTAAATATCCTAATAGGGATTTAATGTACTGGATGGAACGGGCATCGTTGCCAGAGCCTGAATAAATGGCCAAGCGGCAGCTGAGCCAATCTGAAACTCAAAAAAAAAAATATACCAGTTTGCAGAGCGCAGGACTCAGAGGTGCCCCCAAAGATTGGCAACCAACCTGGCGTAACCAACCTGGCCCATTATAGCCGGTAAACTGGATTATTAAGGCATCTTGGGAGCAGAATCAAAACCAGAATAGAGCTGGGAGGGACACTGGAGGTCTTCTGGTCCAGCCCCCTGCTTAAGCAGAAGACCCTAGACCAGAGATGGTGAACCTATGGCACATGTGATGGAAGTGGCCCACAGAGCCATCTCTCGTCCGTCGTCTGTTGCTCTTCCAGATGAAGGCGTGCACATGCACACCAGAAACCGGAAGTCCAGGTGACCGGCGTGCACATACGCAACAGGGAGCTGCTCTTCTGGTTTCTGGTGCTCCCTGGGTGTGCCACGCACGCTCCCGTTTCGGCACTCGGTGCCGAAAAGGTTCACCAACATTGCCCTAGACCAGTGGTGGGATTCAAAGGATTGAACAACCGGTTCTCTGCCCTAATGATTTCTTACAACAACCAGTTCACCAAACTGCTCGGAAAGTTAACAACTGGTTCTTCCGAAGTGGTGCGAACCGGCTGAATCCCACCACTGCCCTAGACCGTTTCAATCAATCAATCAATCAATCAATCAGAATAGAGCTGGAAGGGATCTTGGAGGTCTTCTAATCCAGCCCTCTGCTCAAGCGGGAAACCCTAGACCAGGAATCGGTAACCTGTGGCTCCGGAGCCACATGTGGCTCTTTGGGCCCTCTGCTGTGGCTCCCTGTCAGGTGATCACACCACTGGCTGGTTCCACCCCACCCCTCGCCCTCCTTTCCCAGTCACTCCTCACCTGGCCTGAGAAGGTAAGGGCAACGGTGGGGAATGGAAAAGCGGCCAGGGCAGAGACAGAGAGATACAGAGAGTGGGGGAGAGAGAGATACAGAGAGAGAGGGAGAGAGAGATACAGAGAGAGAGGGAGAGAGAGATAGAGAGAGAGAGGGAGAGAGAGATACAGAGAGAGAGACAGAGAGAGATACAGAGAGAGAGACAGAGAGATACAGAGAGAGAGGGAGAGAGAGAGACAGAGAGAGAGACAGAGAGAGATACAGAGAGTGGGGGAGAGAGAGATACAGAGAGAGAGGGAGAGAGAGATACAGAGAGAGAGGGAGAGAGAGAGACAGAGAGAGAGACAGAGAGAGATACAGAGAGAGAGGGAGAGAGAGATACAGAGAGAGAGGGAGAGAGAGATACAGAGAGTGGGGGAGAGAGAGAGACAGAGAGAGATACAGAGAGAGAGGGAGAGAGATACAGAGAGAGAGGGAGAGAGAGATACAGAGAGAGAGGGAGAGAGAGATACAGAGAGTGGGGGAGGGAGAGAGACAGAGAGAGATACAGAGAGAGAGGGAGAGAGGGAGGGAGGGGGGAGAGAGATGTCAAAAGGATTTTGTGGTTCCCAGTGTTTTTTAACAACTGGTTCTCTTCCCTAATGACCGGCTGGGTAGGTGTGGCTTGGGGGGGTGTCATGTGACCAGTGGAAGTAAGTGACATCAGAATGGCCACGCCCACCTAGGTTTTGTGGCTCCCGGTGTTTTCTTTTCTGTGGGAAACGGGTCCAAAGGGCTCTTTGAGTACTTAAGGTTGCAGACCCCTGCCCTAGACCATTTCAATCCGTCAATCGGTCAATCAGTCAACCAGTCAACCAGTCAATCCGTCAATCCGTCAATCCGTCAATCCATCAACCAGTCAACCAGTCAATCAGTCAATCAGTCAATCAGTCAATCAGTCAACCAGTCAACCAGCCAGCCAGTCAGAATAGAACTGAATGGGACCATAGAGGTCTTCTAGTCCAGCTCCCTGCTTAAACAGAAGACCCTATACCGTTTCAATCAATCAATCAATCAATCAATCAATCAATCAATCAGAATAGAGTTGGAAGGGACCTTGATGGTCTTCTAGAGTCCACTCACCCGCTCAACCTAGTTCATTCTTGATTTTATTTTATTTTTTTTTTAGAATTAAAAACAATTCCTAATTATAAAGCTTATCCGAAGAGGCGCAGCAGCTCCAAGAGACCGCCGGATTCGCAAGGCGCTTAAGGGGAATTGCACCTGTGTGTGCGTACGTTCCACCTGATAATATTGCTTGAGCCATTATGCTAACTCCTAATGACCCTTAAACACCATTATAAACAGGATTATATAATTGATACCGGCTTGAAAAAGCTCAGTGTTTACACCTCAGGAGCCATCCAGGATTTAATGATTTGAGCAAGGAAACATCGGGGAGGTGACGAACGTTGGACGTATCGATCCAACAAATTGTCCGAGACACGCATTTATTTTATTATTATTATTATTATTTTATCTCCTCGGCTGCAACCGTGATAAGTATTCTTCAGCGTTAAGTGATAGCCAATATCTAAGCAGCTGTCGGGATCGACGGTTATCCGTTCGGCAAACAAGGCTAATAGCCAGGAACTCGGCTTCTAATGAGGGGATAATATATACGACGTTAATCCCCTGAAAATGCGACGAAGGGCCTGCGTTCGGGGTTTCCCAGGGTTTCCTAGGTGTATATTCAGACACGCTTATAAAGGCGCTTGCTTCCTGCTGGTTTTGAGGCCATAGAAGAGTCTGCAATTAAAAATAATAATTAATAATAATAATAACAATAATAACAATAACAATAATATAAATAAATAAAATAAAATTATATATATATATATGTGTGTGTTTTCTCAGGTTTTCGCGGGTGTTTGTATGTAGGTCTTTGGTTATTCGGGTCTTCTCCCACGTAAAATTGGAAGTGTCTTGGCGACGTTTCGATGAAGTCTCATTCGTCATCTTCAGGCTGGTGTTCTCGGCTTCGTGCTTCGTGCTTCGTGCTACATTGCTCCTGGAAGCACGAAGCCGAGAACACCAGCCTGAAGATGACGAATGAGACTTCGTCGAAACGTCGCCAAGACACTTCCAATTTTACGTGGGAGAAGACCCAAATAACCAAAGACCTACATATATATATATATATATATATATATATATATATATATATATACATAAATTATATATAACGTTTTTATTTCATCAAGCTGGCCTGGCCTAAATCATCTCCTCTTTTAAATTTAAATTTTAAACATAAATTTTAAATCAGTTTAATTATGGGGTATTTTAAAATTCAGCCTAAATTATCTAATTCGTTTTAATTTATTTTAAATTTTGTATTTCTGTGTTTTATCTTCTGGCTGTTCACCGCCCTGAGTCCTTCGGGAGAAGGGCGGTATAGAAATTTAATAAAATAAAATAAATAAATAAAATAAATATATACAAATATATATAAATAAAATAAAATAATATAAATAATAATAATATAAATAAATAAAGGAAATGAAATTAAATGAAATTGTCCTGGAAAACCGATCAATATTTATCTCTCCCTTAGTCGATAAGTCAATCAGGCCGTCATTAAACAAACATGGCTTCCCTCCTACAAGCTGTGTCCGTTGTTAAGTGGGACGACCGGCCGTAAATCCCTTTCGCCAGCGCAGTCGTAACTTCGAACGGGTCGCTAAACAGATAAGCTGCAAGACGAAAGATAGCTGTACAAGAGGGACTTCAAGAAAACGTCCCATTCGTTTTTTAAGCGTTTTTCCTTCACTGGCGCATTCTCTCCGTCAGGTATAGCGCGATCTTATTATTATCGATAATCAAATAATGGCACCCTTAGCTTTCCATAATGGGCATGTTTAGCATACACATATATATATATATATTTTCTCTCCCCTTTCTCCTATGAAGCTAAATCGTTATGAACACATTCACGCTAGATTAAATACCGCGTCTGTTTTGACTGTGAGATGCAAACGGGGTTTAGATAGAAAGAAAAGAGGAATGGGGGGGGGAAACCCGGCAAGGAGGAAAGCTTGCAACTTTGGGGCGGGGAGAAGAAATATATATATATATATATTTATTTATTAAAGTGAATTCTGACAGGCCTTAATTAAATGTTGCCTTCACACTACATTTCACTTTATTAAAATCCGAAGCGTGCCAAACGCAACAGCCTTTCGCTGCCAGTTCCACAGCCAACTTCCCTTCCTTTTTTAAAATAATAATAATATTAAAATAGTCCTTTATTTTTAGTCGATTAGCTGAAATTTGCTCAAATATCCCTCCTGCCACTTAAGAGGGGAAATGCTTTGAGAACGACAAACCGTCTGCGTGTTAGAATGTAAAAATAATTGCTCCGGTACAAAATATTGAAGATAGAAAATGAAGGGGGGGGGGGGAAAACCACAGCGTTCTGTTTATAGGCAGTTCTCAACTTAGTTGTTGTTGATAGTTGCGAAGTTGTGTCCGACCCATCGCGACCTCATGGACCACGTTCCTCCAGGCCTTCCTGTCCTCTACCATCCTCCGGAGTCCATTGAAGTTCACGCCGATTGCTTCGGTGACTCCATCCAGCCACCTCCTTCTCTGCCGTCCCCTTCTTCTCCTTTTGCCCTCCATCGTTCCCATCATTCGTCTCTTCTCCTTCCTTCTCATCAGGTGGCCATAGGATTTGAGTTTCATCTTCAGGATCTGGCCTTCTAAAGAGCAGCCAGGGTTGATCTCCTCTAGAACTGACCGGTTTGATGGCCTTGCGGTCCAAGGGATCTCTCAGGAGTCTTCTCCAGCACCAGAGTTCAAAGGCCTCCATTCTTTGGCCTTCTCAGCCTTCCTTATGGTCCAACTTTCACAGCCATCCATTGCAACTGGGAAAACCATCGCCTTGACTATACGCTCATTTGTTGGCAGGTTGATGTCTCAGCTTTTTAGTATGCTGTCTAGATTTGCCATAGCTTTCCTCTCCAGGAGCAAGCGTCTTTTAATTTCTTTTCTTTTTTTTAAATTTGATTTATATGCCGCCCTTCTCCGGAGACTCAGGGCGGCTTACAGTGCGTTAAGCAATTTCTTGGCTGCAGTCCCCATCTACGGCGATCTTGGAGCCCAGGAAAATAAAACCTGTCACTACCTCCATTTCTCAACT
The DNA here is from genome assembly GCF_059756535.1 of Pantherophis guttatus. Taxonomy (NCBI): domain Eukaryota; kingdom Metazoa; phylum Chordata; class Lepidosauria; order Squamata; family Colubridae; genus Pantherophis; species Pantherophis guttatus. Next base: position 2,853,577 of record NC_142077.1, read on the forward strand.
TAGACTGCTACCTAAATAACCCTTCAGAGCTTATCATTCCCATAAACTGTTTTCTGCATTCACTTTGGGAACCTCCTCCAGATGTTTCTCCTGACTTGGATTCCAAAATTACTTTCCAGCAAACTTAAGGAGGAATCTTAGGATTCTTGCGGTCTTTTTCTAATTCTCAGTTGGCTGTTCCTTCAATATTCCAAAACCATCTTTAGATAGAAATATGTTGAATACAAGACGTTCGGAAAAAATACTTGGGAATTCCATCCCTGTTCTCTTGGATTTAACCTGACTTATTCTGAGTCAGTACCTCCAACTAGTGAGAAGGACCAAGGAGGACATGATAGCAGCCTTCCAATATCTCAGGGGCTGCCCCAAAGAAGAGGGAGTCAAGCTGTTCTCCAAAGCACCTGAAGGCAGGACAAGAAGCGATGGGTGGAAACTCATCAAGGAGAGAAGCAACTTAGAACTAAGGAGGAATTTCCTGACAGTGAGAACGATTAATCAGTTGTCTCCAGAAGTTGTGGTTGCTCCGACACTGGAGATTTTCAAGAAAAATTTGGACAAACATTTCTCCAGAATGGTCTACGGTCTCCTGCAGGGAGCTGGACTAGAAGACCTCCAAAGTCCCTTCCAACTCTATTGTGTCGTATTCTTGGCTCTGACCCTCCAACAGCAACGCTAGGTACATCCAGAAGTTTCAGCACATCTGGCTACCATTCCCCCACTCGGGTTTTCTGTAGATTTTCTGATTCCTCTTTAGAAGAAATTCTTGGGGCATCTCAACCGAGTTCCTGGAGGTGACCTGACAACAGTCCGTTCTTTGCAAGGTTGATTAAAGTTCCAGCTGAATCTTCAGAAGTTTTTGAAGCAAACAAATTCTCGGCCCCCGCCAGAAGTTCTTGTCAAAAATGAGATACACCAGACCTTCCAAGTCACAATCTAATGGGTGGAAGTCAACCATAACATGTTTAGACTTTGCGTAGAGTAGCGGGACCCAAGCCTTCGCAGGCGGGACCCGGACGGTGGTGTCACGTTACCCCCTCCGTTCAAGGACGTGGAGGGAAAGGCCTCTTTCGAGTTAACTTAGTTAACCCCTGGTCCTTAGGAAAATTCATCTGCATAATTTCATTTTGGCAAGGAAGTCATCGCGGGCTGGCCACGGATGGGGTGCCGAGACGACAGGAGTAGCTGTCCGTCTGCACATGTTTTCGAGCCTACGGGGATGGGGTGGGGAGTCGACTCCAAAAAGTAGGTGGAACCCTGGATCAGTGAGTGGGCGGGGCCAGTTGTGGAATTCAATTTTTTGTCTTGGTGGGCGTGGCAGGGGAAGGATACTGCAAAAATCCCCATTCCCTCCCCACTCCTGGGGGAAGGATACTGCAAAAATCCCCATTCCCTCCCCACTCCTGGGGGAAGGATACTGCAAAAATCCCCATTCCCTCCCCAGTCCTGGGGGAAGGATACTGCAAAAATCCCCATTCCCTCCCCAGTCCTGGGGGAAGGATACTGCAAAATCCCCATTCCCTTCCCCACTCTGGGGCCAGCCAGAGGTGGTATATGCTGGTTCTCCGAACTACTCAAAATTTCCGCTACCGGTTCGCCAGAACCGGCTGAATAGCACTCCTGGGCAGAGCCAAGGGGGAATCTTCCTTGGTTTCATTTCAAGGGGGGGAGGTCAACTGAATTAAAATAAAATCAGGATCAAAGGGGCGTTTCGGAGGTCTTGCTCAGACCAACTCGGTTCTTGTGAAAACTGGGCAGAATTTAGTTTCCCAAAATCCACGGAGGATCCCATAACAGCGTTCTGTGTGAGAACTGCCGTGTGCTGCAGTGGCGAAAACAGCCAACACGATCCATATAAAGAAGGGATGCTGGAACTGGGGATGTGTAGTCTGATGAAAAGAAGGACTAGAAAAGACATGATAGCAGCCTTCCGATATCTGAGGGGCTGCCCCCAAAGAAGAGGGAGTCAAGCTATTCTCCAAAGCCCCTGAAGGCAGGACAAGAAGCAACGGGTGGAAACTCATCAAGGAGAGAAGCAACTTAGAACTAAGGAGAAAGAATGGCTTGTATTTTATTCTCTCATGCCATCACGACTTCACCCTACTTTTCAAATCACGACGCCAAAAAAAAACAAACCCTCACCTTTGTAAAACTTTAACGAGAAAGCTAATGGAAGTGGCTCGGTGAGGAAGGGGGGGAAAAAACGCACACAAGAAAACAAACCGACAACCTTCGGCGAATAAAACGGTAAGCTTTTTATTTCAATAAATAAATAAATAAATACCCAAACCTACTAAGCCGTAGAGGAGAAAATCGTGTCGTTCTAAATAATAAATCGGGGGGCCCCCTCGAATGTGTTAAGAGCCGCGTCTGAATTTTATGTGAATATTTAACACGCGACGCAGTGATAAGAGGGGGCTCGCTCGAGGCACCGGCGGGATAAAGGAGACAAATTGTCGGATGTCATGGCTTTTCTCTAAGGCAGAGAAGGCACCGAGTTGTGTAAAAGAGTTTTTGTGGACAAACCGAGCTGACAAGGCAGTTTTTTTAAAAAAAAATGGAGGGGGGGGAAGTTCTAAGAAGGTTATAGGTAGTCCTCCACTTACGACCACAATGGAGGTCAAAATTTCCGTTCCCTAAGCGAGGCAGTTGTCAATTCACTTAGTGAGTTATGCACCGTTTTGGAACCTTCCTTCCTTCCTTCCTTCCTTCCTTCCTTCCTTCCTTCCTTCCTTCCTTCCTTCTTTCCTTCCTTCCTTCCTCCTCCTCCTTTCCATCCCTCTGTCTCTCCTTCCTTCCTTCCTTCCTTCTTTCCTTCCTTCCTTCTCCTCCTTTCCCTCCCTCTGTCTCTCCTTCCTTCCTTCCTTCCTTCCTTCCTTCCTTCCTTCTCCTTTCCCTCTCTCTGTCTCTCCTTCCTTCCTCCTCCTTTCCCTCCCTCTGTCTATCCTTCCTTCCTTCTTTGCTTCCTTCCTTCCTTTCTCCTCCTTTCCCTCCCTCTGTCTCTCCTTCCTTCCTTCTTTGCTTCCTTCCTTCCTTTCTCCTCCTCCTCCTTTCCCTCCCTCTGTCTCTCCTTCCTTCCTTCCTTTCTCCTCCTTTCCCTCCCTCTGTCTCTCCTTCCTTCCTTCTTTGCTTCCTTCCTTCCTTTCTCCCCTTCTCCTTTCCCTCCCTCTGTCTCTCCTTCCTTCCTTCCTCCCTCCCTCCCTCCCTCCCTCCTCCTCTCCCTCCCTCCATCTCTCCTTCCTTCCTTCCTTCCTTCCTCCTCTTCCCTCCCTCCCTCCCTCCCTCCCTCCCTTCCTTCCTCCCTTCCTTCCTTCCTTCCTTCCAATTCGTTCTTTATATGTTTTTATCCTCCAGTCCCCTGATCCTCTTCGTGGCTCTTCTCTGCACTCTTTCCAGAATCTCAACATCTTTTGTTGTTGTTGTTGTTGTTGTTTTTCATCATGGCGTCTGAAACGGGACTCCGTATTCGAAGGGCAGTCTCTCACCAAGGCTTTATAAAGCGGCCCCTCAACGAACAGTTGTCACGGGAGGTCTAACCTGTTATTTCTTTTCAGCTCAAAGAAGGCAGGGCGACCACCACCTCTGGTCCTTTCGGCTGTGGCCCCCACTGTGCCATTTCCCCCCAGAAGCCTTGGATGCTTGAACTTCAAACGCCTGCTTTTTCTTCTTCAATCGAGAGACAATCGGCTCAGCCCGGTTCGTCAACCCTGATTTAATTCACCGAGCCGCCTGAGCCTTCCCGACAGGTGGGTGAATAAACACGAAACGTGCTACAAGATTTATTTAATAAGTGTCTGTCGGGGAGCGAGGTGCCTCCGAGTGGGCCTATTATCTCGTAATGATGATAATCATCATCATAAAAAAAAAAAACACAACACAACAAAACCAACAACCCCAAGATGGTTGAAAGGCTTGGCTGGTTGATAGCCACAATCTGTTATCTGGAAATTGAACTGTCAGCCCCCGTGTCATGCTCATTTGGGCTGATTAAAGAGATATTAATCTACTGTCATCGTTACAATATCTGTCATCGGATGGATGGCTGGCGGGAGGGAGGGAGGGAGGGAGGGAAGGACGTCGCGTATTGCGGCCGAGAGAGCTCACACAGGAGCTTGCCGGGAAAGAGGCGACTGAATGTTAATCTAATTCTAGCCTGCTTTTGAAAACCAGGGGAAACGAGAGAGGGCCCTTATACCAATCGTGGTAACCTGGAACACATCGTCCATATCGTGGGACATCCTGGTCCTAGGGGAAAAAAAGGGACAGAAATAACAGGTACATCTGGCAGCTACCTAGATATAATTTAACGATAAAGGAAGAATCACAGAATCAGAAGGGATCTTGGAGGTCTTCTAGTCCAAACCTCCGCTCGAGCACTGAAAAAAAAAAGGGACAGAAATAACTGGTACATCTGGCAGCTACCTAGATATAATTTAACGATAAAGGAAGAATCACAGAATCAGAAGAGACCATGGTGGTCTTCTAGTCCAACCCTCTGCTCGAGCAGGAGACCCTAGACCATTTCAATCAATCAATCAGAATAAAGCTCGAAGGGACCTCGGAGGTCTTCCAGTCCAACCCCCTGCTCAAGGGGAAGACCTTATACTATTTCAGACAAATAGATGTCCAGTCTCCTCTTTGAAAACCTTCAGTGATGAAGTACCCACAACTTCTGGAGGCCAGTTGTTCCACCGGTTAATTGATCTGGGATTAAAACTACAGAACGACAGAAGTGGAAGGGGCCTTGGAGGTCTTCTAGTCCAACTAGGAAACCCCACACCATTTCAGACAACTGACTGTCCAATCTCTTCTTTAAAACCGCCAGTGATGGAGCTCCTACGACTTCTAGTGGCGAGCCGTTCCACTGGTTCATTAATAAAAGATATAATTGCGGGACAGTTACGGGTTCTCCACCTCCCAAGACTGGTATACAGGCACTCCTCAGTTTACGACCAAAAACCGGGACCCGATTTTTCCACTGTGGTTGTTAAGCAAGCCAATTTCACGGCCTTCTTTCCCTCAGTTGCTTAAGCGCATCGCTTGTGATTGCGAAGTAAATCCAGCCTCCCTCGTTGATGTTGGTTGGGGAGGGTGTAAATGACCACTAGTTAACCCCCCCCCCGAGATGCTGCCGCCCTTGTAAACACACACTGGTTGTCCAGCCCCCCCTCCAGCCCCAAATTGTGATCACGCGACTTGCTGCAACGGTCATATTTCCAAGGACTGACCGTGGACTTCAAATGGTCCCTGGGGCAGCGGTCGGTTTCACATATTCTTGCCACCAGTTCGCTTTGCGTGCGCACACTCACGCGAATGTGCCTTCCGCGTGTGTGCCCGGCCTTCTGCGCACACGTTTTGCCCGCCTGCTTGCCTTCCACACATGCGCCCAGCCTCCAAACTGTGGCTAAATAGGACAGCATTACATCCAGGCAGGTGGGCGGACTACCAATTCGCCGCTACCAATTCGCCCGAACCGGCGCGAACCGGCTGAATATCACCTCTGTCCCTGAGGGATTGTGGGAGTTGAAGTCCACACCTCTGAAAGATGCCAAGGTGAAGAAACGGATCTAAAATAATTCAGCCGAGTCCTCCAAGATTACTTCTGAGTCCCCCAAATCCCCCAAATTCTCTACACCCCGATTGGGTGGAGAGGGGAAAAAAAGAAAAGAAAAGGGAGGAATAATTAAATTGGGGGGCTCAGGAGGAGAAAAATAGGAGATGTCGAGAAATATATTTGAGTCATGCCAAAAAGACCGGGGAAAGTTTTCTATGGAATCCCTTCTCTCATTGGCTCAGTGGCTTAAGACACTGAGCTTGTCGATCAGACAGGTCGGCAGTTCGGCGGTTCGAATCCCTAGTACAGGTCTCCTGCGTGAGCAGGGGGCTGGACTAGATGTCCTCCAAGATCCCTTCCAACTCTGTTACTGTTTTCTCCTCTCTTTCTAAAAACCTCTTTGCCTTTCTCTTTTCAACGGAGACCAAAAACCAATCGTTTTTCAGATGTTTTTGGACCCAAAGTTTTTCTCACCCCGTTTTTTTTTCCTTCCCCCCCCTCCCCCCCTCCCCCAAATCCTCCCCTTCCCCCTTCCCCCGTGCCATTAGCCCCACCGAAATGTCGCTTCTGCATACGGCTCATGAAATATGCAGAGGGATCCCTTTTGTGGAATTAACTATTTATCGATTTATAATTTAAAAGATTTATGCCGGTCCATAAAGGAAGGAAGATTATTGTTATTATTATTTTTTTCCAGGAGAGGTGTGGGGGGGTGGATGGAGAGGGGGTCCAAGCAGCTCTGAAAGAGGGCAGCTGCCGTTTGCAAAGTTTGGAAACGTTTCTTGAGGTGAAGCCGGGAGAAAATTATTCCAGGCTGTTCGCTTCGATTAATTCACGCATGGAAGGATGATGGTTTTCTTCCTTAGCCTCGCTTCCTCCTCTCTCCATCTTCAGCTTTTTTTACCCCAGGCTGTGACTTCTGCAAAAGTGCTTGGCTTGTGATTTTGCACCAAGTGCAAAATTTATTGGCGTGGGTGGCATTCTTAGAAGTGTGAGTGTCTTTTGAGTGAAGCTTGCAACGGTGAGTGCGAACCACGGATGGGAGCGTTGCTGAGTTAGCAAACTTCCTAGCAGGCGTAAAAAAAAAAAAAAAAGGTTTGGAGGAAACTGTTTGCAGGTCACGCTTCCCGCCGTGGCCTTCCAGGGTTGCCAAAAAAACCTGCCTAGGTGATACACAGGAGATGCTTTCAAGTGAAACGGAGGTCTTACCTGTCTCTCATTTTGCATCAGCTGGAGAAATACATACGTTTGATTTCTCTTTTAATGATTCGTTTATTTTCCTTTGTAGGGCCACGCAGTTAACTCGGGGCTCAAACTGGCTTGTAAGTACTCCGAATGTGTGCATTTTTATCCTTTGGGTTTTCTCAAGATATATTCTTTCTTTCTTTCTTTCTTTCTTTCTTTCTTTCTTTCTTTCTTTCTCTTTCTCTCTCTCTTTCTCTCTACTCTCTCTCTCTTTTTCTTTTTTCTCTCTTTTTCTTTCCGCCCATACCGTGTTTCCCCGAAAATAAGACCCCGTCTTATATTTTTTTGAACCCTGAAATAAGCGCTTGCCCTTATTTGCCATGCACTCAAAAGCCCGATTGGGCTTATTATCAGGGGAGGTCTTATTTTGGGGAAAACAGGGTATCTATCCACCCCATACTAGGGGTGGGTTTCACTCACATTTACCACCAGTAAATGTGCGCAGAGCAGTTAGGAGAGGAGAACAACGGAGGACAAGGAGTCGACTCAGGAAGCAAAGCAAAAGTGGATGCTGAATGGCCCCTCCCTGGCTGGGGAATAAATAGAAGGAAAGGGGGAGTGGTGGTCGTAGGAGAAAACCGTTCGTATTTCTGGAGATTTTGCTCAGGGTGTTTCGTGCCACAGAGACTGCTTTTGCCAGAATTCAATTTGCAGCTCACGGCCTGGCAATTATGGCAAGGAACTGATAAGGTCTGTTACTGCGGTTAACTCCTTGAAGGACTATCGCCTGGACTTTTCGGTGGGTGAATGCCATTAATTCACAAGAGGCAAATAAATAAACAGGGTTTTTTTTTTCGTGACCAGGAGTCCGTTTCTTGCTTCTGCAGGAACAGCAGAACAGCAGAAAAGTTGGGCAAATATGCCCGTACTTAATTTAGTTTGAACTATCTCTCGTGCTCTCTTCGCTAACTCTTCTCCAACAAGTCCTTCTCCGCTCATTCAAGCCGGAGATTTTATTGCAGGTAATTTCTGATTGGGGGAACCTACCTGGTTTCTAGGTATGTGTGTGTATGTGTGTGTATATTTCAAAGACCCCCTGCTTAGCTGTCACTCAACACTCCAGAGCATAATTACCTCGGTCCAATCAGACACAAATCCAGAAGCGTCTTAATGGATTATACTTGAGAAAGCAACGATCCAGCTATTCCTTCTCCGATTTATAAATAACAGCGGTTCGAGGTTGGAAAGAGGTACCTGCTATAAATAATGATTATTTGAAGACTCCTGTGCCTCGTTTCCCTGCGTAGCAGAAGGATTAGCCTTGCGAAGATAATTATCGGCGTATCGGAAGCTAATGGGAAAGAATATTATTTAATTTTTTTTTTAAAATAAAAAAAAAGCCACAGTGTAATAAAAAAGCAAAGGGAACGGAAGGGAGGGAAAAGCAGTTTTTCCTGGTATGATATTAGCTCAGGGGAACGCTTGCCTTTTAATAAAAGCGTTATATATAAATATTGTGCCTTTGCTAGCGCAACAAAAGTTGATCCGGAGAAAACAACCGGCAACAAAAGCTCGGATATCCAGGACTCCTTCAGCGCCATCTTACCTGAGTGCCGGGGGGAGAAAAAAATATATATTCTACTTGCTGTCATTCTATTATGTTGACAAAACATAAAATAAATTGCATTCCCAAACAATTAATCTTTGCAGAAATCTTCCATTTATTGAGTACGACAATCTGGCCCCGACTTCATCGTAGCCGATACTAACCCTCTGACCCCAAACCCTTCCCTTTCCGTTCCCCAATTCTCAGCGTCTCATTGGCCATCTTCCAAGTCAGTCTCCCCAGCTCCTGACTTCAACCCACAGGAATATCCCCCCTCCCATCCCATCTCCTAGGGGATATTATCTACAGAGAAAATAAGTAGGTCAAGCCTCGCCTTCTCTTCTTTATGGCAGCATTAGAATCGAGCTGAAGAAGCTTCTTGGATGAGGAGCGAAAGGTCTTCGAAGAAAAAAAAAGAAAGGAAGCCCAGTTGCCTCCTGAAAAAAAAAAAAAAGCAGCTTTGGGACAAAGTTAAACCTTCAAGTGGCCTCCACGACTCTCTATAAAAGGATGCAAATAACCAGCTGTCTGCAAGGAGTATCAATCCTTCCATTCCCCACCATCCAATCAGAGCTGAAGAAGCTTCTTGGATGAGGAGCGAAAGGTCTTCAAGGCAAAACCAGAAAGTCCAGTTGCCTCTTGAAAAGTTTGGGACAAAAACAAACCTCCAAGCGGCCTCAACAGCTCACTAAAGGACTGCAAATGACCAGCTTTGACTGCAAGGAATATCAACCCTTCCATTCCCCCACCGTCCAGTCAGAGCTGAAGAAGCTTCTTGGATGAGGAGCGAAATGCCTTCAAAGAAAAAAAACGAGAAAGTACAGTTATCTCTTGGGGGGGGGAAGCACCTTTGGTACGACCATGAGTTGGATGACACGGACGGTAGAGCAAATTGGAGTGATGGGACCACCCGGATATTGTTGTGGCTCCGTTACCTGAGCCTGTGTCATCGTCAGGAGAGGACTCCGAGAGTGAAGGGGAGGAGTTGGCAAGGCCTCCCTCTCCAGGACCCTCCTCTCTGGCAATGCCTTCGGTGTCCACCGAAGGGCAAGAGATAGGGCCGGGGCCAAGCACGTCCACGCAGCCACAGATGGACAGTGATGAGGGAGATGAGTCTTGGCTGGATCCATGCCAGCGTCGCAGAGATAAGCGCGTGCAACAGAAGAGAAGGCGTGCCCGAGATTAGGCTGAGTCACTGGACCACACCCCACAGGATATAAAAGGGAGCGTGGTGGCCAGTCAAACCTTGTGACGAACAAAGCTGAAAGTTTCCGCGCCATTCTGCATTGCCAGACTTTTGGCTATAGACTTTGCTGGATTATCTCTGGACTTGATTGACTCCGTAATTATTGAGCTGTTTCTTTTGATGTACCAGAAGTGGGGAGAAGTTATCTCTCCTCTTCGTAAATAATAAACTCTTGGCAGGCAGCCACTAGGTTGTTGCCAAGTTCCGTTACGTTAAGGAAAAGGATTTTGCCGGCTGGTTTGGTCTTTAACTCTTGAACGTCTGTTGGTATGTGTGCGTGTGGTTGGGGACAGAACAGATATTTTGAAACAAGAAAGGAGTACCCTTCTCTACTCCCCACCCTCAAGTTTGAAGCATCATGAGAAAAACTGAGGAAAGCAGATGCTGGAATTCTGCAGAACGTCAACATCAGGTGAAAGTAAGCAAGCTGGAAGGTTTGGATTTCAAACTTCATCTGCTGGAGATGCCCTGACTGTCATCCTGGTGAATCTTCTTCCGTTTCCAAGCCATTACACCTGACACAGCTGCTAGATAGCCTGTCAGTCACTCGTATCTCCTGGGAGAATCCGATCCCTTTAATGGATTCTGGGAAGATCTTAGTGGAGACTCTGCGAACATATCTCAAGCGTCCATTTCAGGTTGTTGAATCCACACAGACAGGGGGGGAAAAAAACCTAACTTTCTCTCTTCTCTAAAGATCCTTCGATGGCCCCAGAAGTTGCTTAAGCAAAATCTCTAACCAAACAGGCTGAAATCTGATTCCCTCCGCACCAGGGGTGAAATCCAGCAGGTTCTGACAGGTTCTGGAGAACCCGTAGCGGAAATTTTGAGCAGTTCGGAGAACCGGCAAATACCACCTCTGGCTGGCCCCAGAGTGGGGTGGGAATGGGGATTTTGCAGTATCCTTCCTCCAGGAGTGGGGAGGGAAAGGTGATTTTGCAGTATCCTTCCCCTGCCACGCCCACCAAGCCACCCCCACCAAGCCACGCCCACAGAACAGGTAGTAAAAAAATTTGGATTTCACCACTGCTCCGCAGAGCTATCAATGTTTGTCCAGGTAATGTCATAAAGTCTTATTTTGTGTGTATATTTGTGCTCCCCTATGTGAAAAGAAAAAAGAAAGGGGGAAAAAAAATCAACTCCAGACCCCGAAGCATTTTGTAAAATCTGGAAGCTAGTTTAAATTTAAGCTTTTCTAAATCTTGCTGGACGATATTCGAAAGCTGTTTTCAGCTGTTGCAAACACGCGGTTTCAACCAGAAGTGGTATTCAGCCGGTTCAGATCAGTTCGGCCGGTTCAGATCAGTTCGCCCGAACTGGTAGCAGAAATCACGGGTGGGCCCACCACACCCCTGGCTCTATGCCATCCTGTTTAGGCACGTTTTGGAAGCTGGGGGCATGCGCGGAAGGTGTGAACGCCAGCAAAGCACATACACGGAAAGCTGAGTGCATGCGTGGACAGGATGCGTCCGAGAGAAGCGCGAGCTCACATTTGCGAACCGGTAAGGAAGGTAAGGGTGGTGGCTCAGTGGCTAAAACGCTGAGATTGTCGTTCGAAAGGTCGGCAGTTCAACGGTTCGAATCCCTAGCACCACGGAATGGGGTGAGCTCCGGTGACTTGTCCCAGCTTCTGCCAACCTAGCAGTTCGAAAGCAGGTAAAAAATGCAAGTAGAAAAACAGGGACCACCTTTGGTGGGAAGGGAACAGCGTTCCGTGCTCCTTCGGCGTTGAGTCATGCCGGCCACATGACCACGGAGACGTCTTCGGACAGCGCCGGCTCTTCGGCTTTGAAACGGAGATGAGCACCGCCCCCTAGAGTCAGGAACGACTAGCACATATGGGCGAGAGGAACCTTTACCTTTACCTTTAGGGAAGGTAAGTGAATCCCACCGCTGATTTCAACCCTGGAAATTTTGCGTGGTTGCGTTCTTCTCCAATTAAGTCTCTCTTTCTTCCCATAATAACTCTGGCCCACCAAAGGCATTCTGGGAAAAAAATTTAAAAAAAAAATGGTGGACAGGAAACCCAGTCCAGATTTCGAAAGCTGAGTCGTGTTAAAGATTTGGTTTTCGAAAAGTGAGCTTTTGTTTAAGCCAAAATCCATGGATATCCTCAAACGGAGGGGATTTGATTCAGTTTGACACACGATTCGATGAAAGCCTGAAGATTTTTGCACGCACCCCCTCCACCACAGCCTTCCTTCTGAGCAGGCCCGAAGAAGGTTGTCCTCGACTTACAACGGTTCGTTTAGCGACCATTCGGTGGTACAAACAGGGACTCGCGACTGCTTTTCCACACTTACGACCGTTGTAAACGTCTCCGGGGAATCACGTGTTTATATGACAGTTGCCGTGTCCGTGTGTGTGTGTTAGCTTTTGCGACCTTCCGATGAGCAAAGTCAGATTCGCTTAACAACTATGTCGCTAACTTAACGACGGCATTGATTCCCTTAACAACCGTCGCAAAAGAGGTCGTAACAATCACCGAGGAGAAATTTCCTGACAGGGAGAACAATTAACCAGTGGAACAACTTGCCACCAGAAGTTGTGAATGCTCCAACACTGGAATTTTTTTAAAAAGAATTGGACAGTTGTTTTTATCCGGAATGATTTAGAGTCTTTTGCTTCAGCGGGGGGGTTGGACTAGATGACCTACAAGGTCCCTCCCAACTCTGTTAACCTCATCTAATCCTTTCCAACTCTGTCGTTCTCTTATTCTGTTATCAGCTGCATCAACCGCTTTGCTCAACGACGGAAGGCCCGCTCCCAAACATGGTCACAAGCTGAGGACTTCCTCTATTTCTTATTTTATTTACTTGAAAGATTCGCACGGCTCCAAGAAACTTTCCCCCAAACGTTTCCGCCGATGTGCTAAGGCCCGACGCGCATCGGGAGAAACACCTCTCGGTCCACGTTTTAAAACCTGCCATTTTTTGAGGATTTCACCCAGTGCCTTTTATTCCCCCCCAAAATCCAGCTGGTTTTGAACCGTCGAAATTCCACTCCTTGCAACGGGGAGAAATGTGGTACCAATTACCCCCAGAGCTGTCTTTGGGACAATTCCCATCGAGACAGCCAACTGCATATTTACCAAGCCGGTTGCATCGGAGCCCTAATGAAACAATTAAGCCGGGGTCCTTGTCTTTGATCTGAATGTGGTAATTTTTACAAAAACATCACCGAGTGATAGATACCCATAACTCAAGAGTCCTTAATTGTATTTAATTTGTTTGGAATACGAGTGTGTTTTCCATTAAGGCTGGACTTTGGGCCCACATGTTTTAAGAACAGCTGTCAAAGAAAATTAAGGCCCCCGCTTGGCTTTCAAAGTCGCTGGATTTTATCAGGCTGGGGCAAGCATCTTCCAGCCGAAGGTTACCGATAATTAGAAGCCTCTCTGCTTCGGGGAGAAGGGAGGAAGGGAGGGAAAACTCTAGAGAAGAGAAGAGAAGGGAAGGGAAGGGAAGGGAAGGGAAGGGAAGAGAAGAGAAGAGAAGAGAAGAGAAGAGAAGAGAAGAGAAGAGAAGAGAAGAGAAGAGAAGAGAAGAGAAGAGAAGAGAAGAGAAAAGGGAGGGGAGGGGAGGGAAGGGAAGGGAAGGAGAAAGACGGAAGGGAAGGGAAGGGAAGGAGGATGAAGGAATGGAAGGGAAGGGAAGGGAGGGGAGGAGAGGAAAGGAAAGGAGAAAAAGGGAAAGGAAGGGAAGGAAAGGAGGATGAAGGAATGGAAAGGAAGGGAGGGGAGGGGAGGAGAGGAGAGGAGAGGAAAGGAAAGGAAAGGAAAGGAAAAGAAAGGAAAGGAAAGGAGAAAGAGGGAAGAGAAGGGAAGGGAAGGGAAGGGAAGGGAAGGAATGGAAAGGAAAGGAAAGGAAAGGAAAGGAAAGGAAAGGAAAGGAAAGGAAAGGAAAGGAAAGGAAAGGAGAAAGAGGGAAGAGAAGGGAAGGGAAGGGAAGGGAAGGAATGGAAAGGAAAGGAAAGGAAAGGAAAGGAAAGGAAAGGAAAGGAAAGGAAAGGAAAGGAAAGGAAAGGAGGAAAGGAAAGGAAAGGAGGACGAAGGAATGGAAAGGAAAGGAAAGGAAAGGAAAGGAAAGGAAAGGAAAGGAAAGGAAAGGAAAGGAAAGGGGGACGAAGGAATGGAAAGGAAAGGAGGACGAAGGAATGGAAAGGAAGGGAAGGGAAGGGAAGGGAAGGAAAGGAAAGGAAAGGAAAGGAAAGGAAAGGAGGACGAAGGAATGGAAAGGAAGGAAAGGAGGACGAAGGAAAGGAAAGGAAAGGAGGACAAAGGAAAGGAAAAGAAAGGAAAGGAAAGGAAAGGAAAGGAAGATAGAAGAAGGGAAGGGAAGGGAAGGGAAGAACTGATGGTATGCAGAATGTTTACTGGTCTCTCGGTAAATTAAATTGGGGTTTGATTTTTACCCGTGGATATATCTTTTTTGCGCTCGCAAAAAACCACCTCACGCATCCTCTGTTTCAATCGACGGTTTGATCACTTTGGCTTCATGATGGCTTGAGGGCCTGCAAGCTAGGATCCGTGCGGTCGGCTTGCAACGAAGCCACGGTTTGTTCGAATCTCGGTTTGCTGGCTACGATGCAAGAGGCCGGGTTTGTTAAAGCCATAAAATACGATTCATCCATCGACGTGTAGGAACAGGGCTGCTGTGCCTTTCGATTTTTATTTTTATTTTTTCCCCAAAAATTGGGACTTTTGTAAGGTATGCAGAGAAAAAGAAAATAAACATTTCCGGATTGCGGGTTGTCCCATTTTGAAGGAAAGGTTTGGAAGCAGAGGTTGTAGCTGCGCCCTTCATGAATTCCAGCATTTTGGTGACCATCAAGGCTGTCAATCACTCTTAGTCTCGTTTCGCCGTCCCCTCCGTCCGTTTGTTAATGCCACCTCAGTAGGTGAGGGACCCAGATTTGGAAACTTTTAATCTCCAGGATATCTCCAGAAGCGGAGAGAAAATGTTACCTGACAGGGATCGAAGGCTGAGAAATGTCAAAGAGAATAAGAAATATGAGCAAAGCTCAACTGAAAAAGTTAATTTGGGGGTTCTGATTTAATCGTTTCTTTCTTTCTTTCCTTTCCTTTCCTTTTTTCTTTCTCTCTCTCTCTCTCTCTTTCTTTTTCTTTCCCTTCCTCCTTTCCTCCTTTCCTTCCTTTCTTCCTAACTCGCTTCCTCCCTTCCTCTTACCTTCTTTCCTACTCCCTTTCTTTCTTTCTTTCTTTCTCTCTTTCTTTCTTTCTTTCTTTCTTTCTTTCTTTCTTTCTCTCTTTTTCTCCCCTTCCTTTTCTTTTTTTCTTTCTTTCTCTCTTTTTCTCCCCTTCCTTTTCTTTTTTCTTTCTCTCTCTCTTTTTCTTCCCTTCTTCCTTTCCTCCTTTCCTTCCTTTCTTCCTAACTCGCTCCCTCCCTTCCTCTTATCTTCCTTCCTACTCCCTTTCTTTCTTTCTTTCTTTTTCTCTCTCTCTTTTTCTCCCCTTCCTTTTCTTTTTTCTTTCTCTCTCTCTTTTTCTTCCCGTCTTCCTTTCCTCCTTTCCTTCCTTTCTTCCTAACTCGCTCCCTCCTTTCCTCTTATCTTCCTTCCTACTCCCTTTCTTTCTTTCCTTTCTTTCTTTCTTTCTTTCCTTTTCTTTTTCTCTCTCTCTCTTTTTCTTCCCTTCTTCCTTTCCTCCTTTCCTTCCTTTCTTCCTAACTCGCTCCCTCCCTTCCTCTTATCTTCCTTCCTACTCCCTTTCTTTCTTTCTTTCTTTCTTTCTCTCTCTCTCTCTCTCTCTCTCTCTTTCTTCCTTTCTTCCTGCCTCCTTCCTTCTTTCCCTCCCTCATTTCCTTTTCTTCTTCCCTTCCTTCTTTCCTACCCTCGGGTACTATGGAGAACAGCTTGACTCCCTCTTCTTTGGGGCAGCCCCTGAGATATTGGAATCTTGCACAAGTGCCTATATAATTTTAATGTCAGCGTTCCAGCGCTGACATATGAAAGGAGAGGAGAAGCTTGAACTTTTGCCTACTTAATTCCTTTGAAGATTCTGTTTCCTCGGAGATGGGAGGAGGGGGGGACATTCCTGTGATCTGACGGAGATGGGATGAGGAGAGTGGCTCGGAAGATAGCCAATGAGACGCAGAGAATTGGGGATCGGAAAGGGAAGGCTTGGGGGCAAAGGTCAGTGCTGACCACGAAAGAGCCAGGGACAGATCACTATGCTCAATAAAGAGAAAATTTCCTCAAAGATCGGCAGCTTGGAAATTCATTTATTTTGAGATAGCATCGAAACCTGACATTTAAGACCAAATCTCTTCGGTTGCTCCCAAACCCCATTCCTGGGAGGGGGGATTCTACCCTTCTTCTTCCCAACCCATGGAACCAGGTAAACTATGTCCCCCTGAGAACATATTCTCAGGGTGGGATTCAACCGGTTCGGACCGGTTCGGGAAAAACAGATGTTAATTTTAATCTGGTTCGCCGAACCGGTTGTTCCAAGGACTAGCTGACCCCACCCGTCCCGCTCCTCCTGGGACTCTCCACACGGCCCATTTTGGATACCAGGTAAGTGCAGGGCATGCACAGAGACTCTGGAAGGGCCAAAAACAGGCCTACCGGAAGTCCGGGAACATTTCCGGCCTGCGGTGCCCAAGGGAGGCCGTTTTCGCCCTCCTGGAGGCTCGAGAAAAGCCGCCGGAGCCTGGGGAGGGCGAAAACACCTGCAGGAGGCCGAGTAGGCCACGCCCACCCGGGCAGCGAACCGGTTGCTGAATTTTTTTTTTTCAATCCCACCCCTGCATATTCTCGGCTCCAGCGGCCTTGCAAAGAACCATCACGCATCTTCAGCCATTCCAGAAGATGGCTTGGTTGGGGGAGGGGGGGGAATGGGTGGGGGGGGCTGATAAAAATTGTACCAACCTCCCTCCTTTGACAGGCCTCATAGAATATGCATGGCCCCCCATTAGCATACGGAGATAATAGCTCCCCGAAGGAAAACCAAGCCATAAAACTTTAATCCAAACAGGAGCAACTAGGAAGAGAGAGAGAGAGAGAGAGAGAGAGAGAGAGAGAGAGAGAGAGAGAGAGAGAGAAATGGGGGACCGGGAAGAGAGAGAAAAACGGGATGTTGTCACAAGTTAATAATAATAATAAAACACACACACACACACACACACACACACACAGGCCCCAGGGCCAATCTCAGCCACAGCCGGCCATAACTCATACCCTCGTCACCCTCCGTAATGGTAATAGAGCTGAAGTCTATGAATACGATCAGTTGACGGCGGAGAATTAATTGAGATAATAGGCTCTTCCCCCAAATCGTACGTCAAAGTCGGGGCCCGTCACAAAAACGATGGAGATGAATGGCGGCTGAATTATGAAGCCCTAGCTGTGAATTTGGGGGTCCCCATTTTTTTTTTTTTGGGTGGGTGGGTGGGTAGGGAATAAGACATTCGGTGCTCTTCCCACTTCTCAGTGCCTTCCGCCGTGCCCTTAAAACCCACTTTTCCCAGCAAGCCGGGCTGGCTTAAGAAGAAATTTTAAAATGTTTTAATTGGTTTGTGGTTTTTTTTAATCTTTGGGCCAAATTTATATCTATTTTTAATTGTTTTTTTAATATTTGTATTTCATGTTCTTAATTCTGGCTGTCCACCGCTCTGAGTCCTCAGGGAGAAGGGCGGTATATAAATTGGAAATAAAATAAAATAAATAAAATAAATTTTCTTTCCCCCGTACTGGTTTTTCCAATTTTGCTCTGTCGCTTTGCTTAGGGTTGAAGCAATTCTCCTTTTTAACCACGAATTAAAGTTGAAGTTCGCACATTCTGGGAGTTGGAAGGGACCTTGGAGGTCTTCTAGTCCACCCCCCACCCTTTCCTCCCCCCCTCCACCCCCCGCTCAAGGCAGGAGATCTTATAACCATCCTGGTCAAAAATGGCTGCCCCAAAGAAGACGGGGAGGGGGTCAACCTATTCTCCGAAGCCCCCAGAAGGAAGAGGATGGAAACAACGGATGGAAAAGTCAGCCGCCCCGAGTCTTCGGAAGAGGAGAGGGGCGGCATACCAATTGAATCAATAAATCAATAATCAATCAATCAAGGAGAGAAGCAACCTGGGACTAAGGAGGGATTTTCGGGACAAGTGAGGGCAATTAACCCGCGGAACCTCTTGCCACTAGAAGTCGCGGAGCTTTTTAAAGAAGAGACTGGACAGTCGCTTGCCTGAAATGGTATACGGGGCTTCCTTTTTTTCAGCAGGGGGTTGGACTAGAAGACCTCCGGGGTCCCTCTTCCAGCTTTGTTATTCTGTTAGTCTGTCCAGGAGAACATCCTTTCTCCTGGATTTTGGTCCTAGCTGTAATCTAGATTTTTCTCCTAAATCGTTTATTCCTTAGCTGAATCTCTTGGCTCCTTCCCACCAAATCAAACACCTTACGAAAGACCACTCTAGGCCAGACTTCAGCTCCAGTTTTTGTAGCTCAGGGTTGACATGAGGGCTCCCTGAGCTTGCTGGTTTCCTTACAGACGTTTCGTGACCCAACTAAGAAACATTATCAGTGCTCCTGATGACCCCCACAGTCCTCCTCTTCCTCCTCCTCTTCCTCCTCCTCCTTTCTCTTCTTCCTCCTCTTCCTCCTCCTCCTCCTCCGCCTTCTTTTCTTTCTCTTCCTCCTCTTCCTCCTGCTCCTCCTTCTCCTTCTTCTTGTCCTTCTCTTCCTCTTCCTCCTCCTCCTCCTCCTCCTCCTCCTTCTTCTTCTTCCTCCTCCTCCTCCTCCTTCTTCTTCTTCTTCCTCCTCCTCCGCCTTCTTTTCTTTCTCTTCCTCCTCTTCTTCCTGCTCCTCCTTCTCCTTCTTCTTGTCCTTGTCCTCCTCTTCCTCCTCCTCCTCCTCCTCCTCCTTCCTCCTCCTCCTCCTCCTCCTCCTCCTCCTCCTCCTCCTTCTTCTTCTTCTTCTTCTTCTTCTTCTTCTTCTTCTTCTTCCTCCTCCTCCTCTTCCTCCTCCTCCGCCTTCTTTTCTTTCTCTTCCTCCTCTTCCTCCTGCTCCTCCTTCTCCTTCTCCTTCTTCTTGTCCTTCTCCTTCTCTTCCTCTTCCTCCTCCTCCTCCTCCTCCCCCTCCTCACAAACCCCACTCCCTTCTAGCACTTAAAATGTTACCTAGTTGGGTCATGAAACATCTTCGAGAATGCAACCCAGCTCAGAGGGCACCAAGGACCTCAAAGTTCTCCTCTTCTTCTTCCTCTTCCTCTTCCTCCTTCTCCTCCTCCCAAACCCCACTTATTTCTAGCACTGATGGCGTTCCCTTGCTGGGTGACTAAACGTCAGCTAGAAAACCAGCAAACTCAGAGAGCACCAGTTCCAATTTTCAACCTTCCTTGAGGGGAGGGGGGGGCAGGTAATGTTGCCAGGTGTCCACTATTTGAGTGGACAGTCTGCTTTTTTCACATTACGTTCACTATTTTTTTTTTCCCCCACAAAACAGCGGACATTTTTTTTTTTTATTCGAAAGCTTTATGATGAAATTAAAATGCAATTTAATATTTTACATATGATTAGAATATATTTGATGTTTGGAATTTTAAGCAAAGTTTCGAAGTGGTTATTTTAAGACGGGTTAAAATGTTTGGAAGAAAATATATAATTTAATTGTAATTATTTTTTTAAAATTTTTTTTACTACTTAACCCCCACCCCCACCCCACCGCCGCTTGTCCGCTATTTTTTGGAAGCAGACCTGGGAACCCCGGGGAGGGGGAATCTCACCCCCCCTCACCCCCCCGTACTTTGGAACCACCACCCCCCCCTCCCCAAAGAAAGCGAGATATTAGATATTTATGAAGTTTATCCAGGGCTCTATTTAACCAAGGCGGCACCGTTTATCACCCACCTACCCAACGCCAGAGCGAAAGAGGTAGGAAAAATAGAAACATAAAAAATTTATCTCGGATGGGGAGGGATGGAGGGGGGGTGTGTGCAGGCGGAGAGGGAGGGAGGGAGGGAAGGAGGGAAGACTCCGAGGGGAGGGAAAAAAGAAGAAGTAGAAATGGGGATGGTGCAGGCTGGGGGGGCAGATAGGTCTCAGGTGCCAAATTCGCGCAGATGTGCACGCCGTGCCCATTGCAAAACGAGAAGGAGAAGGAGGAGGAGGAGGGGGAAAAAAATAATATTTGCTGATGTTTGTTGTTTAGAAAGGCCCATTTGGAGCCTGGGGTGTAGGTCAGCGCGGGTGTCCAGGCAGAAGAAAGTCTCCCTGGGGGGGTGGGGATGGGGGGGCTCTAATAATTGTAACTGTCAGAGGGGAGAGGAGGGGGGGGGAAAGGTATGGGGCTCTTGACAGGCTGGCAGTGACCTGACTTTTGCCCGCTAAGAAATATATATATATGAAAACGATCGCCCGAGGCCTTAGCCGTAGACTCCGAGAGGATGGATGCACGAGCACACGGACACACACACAAAAAAAAAAACCCACACACACACACACACTGACTTCGGTTGGGGGATGCTGCTTGCAAAGCCGCAAAGCTCTTTGCCTCCGTTGTCTTTATCCCCCACCTGTCCGTCCTTCCTTTCTTCCTTCCTTCCTTTCTTTCTTTTTTCCTTTTCCTTTGTTTTTTTGGTGAGGTCAACCCAGAATGCGCATGGCAATAAGGCCAAGTGCTTATTTCAGGGTTCAAAAAAATATAAGACAAGGTCTTATTTTCGGGGACACACAGTATGGATGGAAAGAAAGAAAAAAGAAAAAGAGAGAAAAAAGAAAAAGAGAGAGAGGAGAGAGAGAGAGAAAGAAAGAAAGAAAAAAAGAAAGAAAGAAAGAAAGAAAAGAAAGAAAGAAAGAAAGAAAAAGAAAAAAGAAAAAGAGAAAAAAGAAAAAGAGAGAGAGGAGAGAGAGAGAGAGAGAGAGAAAGAAAGAAAGAAAGAAAGAAAGAAAGAAAGAAAGAAAGAAAGAAAGAAAGAAAGAAAGAATATATCTTGACAAAACCCTAAGAATTTCAGGGTTCAAAAAAATATAAGACAGGGTCTTATTTTCGGGGAAACAGGGTAGTGATTCTAACCATATTTATATTATTATAGCATATAATTATTACACTTAATATAACATAATAAAATATAATTATTATAATTATGTACTATATAAGTCTATATTACATAAAAGTATTATTATTACAGTAGTATAATTATATATACCGTGTTTCCCCAAAAATAAACCCTGTCTTATATTTTTTTGAACCCTGAAATAAGCGCTTGGCCTTATTGCCATGCGCTCAAAAGCCCGATTGGGCTTATTATCAGGGGATAATGTCTTATTTTGGCGGAAAAAGGGTACGTGTATTATTATTGCTACTATCAATACATCTGTTACTTTTTCTTTTTTTTTTTTCTCTGTAAAATACACTATATTCCAAAGGCTGATATATAAATATATAAACTTTGACATTAAAAAAATAAATAAAAGATGCAAAATAACCATGGCAAATAGATACCCTGTTTCCCCGAAAATAAGACCTCCCCTGATAATAAGCCCAATCGGGCTTTTGAGTGCATGCGCTAAAATAAGTCTCCCACTCCCGAAAATAAGCCCTCCCCAAAAATATTTAAACGCAGAGCTGGAAATCAAGCAAGATGGCAAGAGGAGCCCTGTCTTAGTCCACACGCCCCAAAATAATAAGACCTCCCCGAAAATAAGGCCAAGCGCTTATTTTGTGGTTCAAAAAAAATATAAGACGGGTCTTATTTTCGGGGGAAACACAGTATATATATATAAACCTCTCCGTTGAAAGCAATGGAAACGCTTATAAATGATGGTTATAAAATGAAAATATTGTTAGATTTCTGGTCTTTCGTTGCGTGGCCTGCAACGACAACTTAAGCAGTACGGTTGTGAAGTTGTGGCTCAGCTTTCCCGTGTTCGACACACCCGACAGAGCCCACAATTCTTGTTACCTGTGGCTCTCCCCGGTGCTTTTCGACCGCCCGTCTAATCTTATCCGCTTTTCAGACACGGGGAGGGACGGGGGGGACGGAGACAGGAACGTAACCCAGGGAAGGGGGGCCTCCGCTTGGACCGTGATAATTTTCTGCATCAAATATTTTGATAATTAAAAAAACAAAGCCGATCCCCTAAAAAATAAATAAATATATAAAACTCAGCCTGTCTCGAGGGCGACAGGATCCAGAGGGCCATTAAATGCAAGAGTCACAAATTGCCCCGAGCAACAGCCATAGATTAATGGCAGGACTGTAATGGATTTTTTTTTTCTCCTTTCCCAAAGACCCCGGACACAAGAGACAGCCGTGGCCTTGCCAGGCCGGTGATGCGGCTGTTAAAAGGAACAGTAATATTAAATCACCGGCCTCCATGGGAAGTGTGGGGCGGGGGGGAAGGAAAGGGGGCAGCTGAGAATCCAGAAATGCAGAAGGAATATAGATATAGATATATAGATATAAACTCCCAACAATGGGGATCATAAGCGAACGGCAGTGAAGCCGCGGAGAGATTAGATCTCCTGGCGGATATTAAAAGACACGCAATCACACGTATGACACACACAGAGACGCACCAAACAATCGCATGAGCGCCATCGTTTGGGGGACATGAGAGAGGAGGGGGACCCCGAGCTTACAACCGACCTCTTGGCTCCTCAACAATGTTTAAAATCCTTCCTTTGCTGAAGGATGACTTCAGATGTTTATTTATTTATTTATTTATTTATTTATTTATTTATCGTATTTATATACGATAAATAAATTTACAGGACCGCCTGCTGCCGCAAATGGCCTCCCACCGGCTGGTACGCTCTCACAGAGAGGGGCTCCTCCGGGTGCCGTCGGCCAAACAATGTCGGCTGGCGGGCCCCCAGGGGGAGAGCCTTCTCTGTGGGGGCACCTACCGTCTGGAACGAGCTCCCCCCGGAGATACGGAGGATCCCGGATCTACGCACTTTCCGCCGCGCTCTCAAGACCTTTTTATTTCACCAGGCTGGTCTGGCCTAACCTCTCCCATTCTCTTTTTAATGTAAATTTTAATTTGTTCTTAACCTGGGGTTTTAAATTTGTCTCGGGCTAAATTGATTCAATCCGATTTTACTTCTGCTCTTCAATTTTTGTGTTCTATGTGTTTTATCCCGTGCCTGTTCACCGCCCTGAGTCCATCGGGAGTAGGGCGGTATATAAATCAAATCAAATGAAAAAAATGAAAATATGCCGCCTTTCTCCCGTAGGACTCGGGGCGGCTCACAAGATAAAACAACACGACAATAAAACGATATTAAAATAATCCAATTTAAAATCCCCAAGCCATTAAAACTCCCGGAAGATCAGGGAAGTTGCTGAAAAAGCCATGTCTTCAAGGTCGCCGCGGAAAATGCGGAGGTCGGGGGCCGTCCGGAGCCCAGTGGGTAACTCATTCCAGAGGGTCGGTGCGACCACAGAGAACGCCCTCCTCCTGGGCGTCACCAGCTGACACTGTCTGGCCAAGGGCACCCGGAGGAGGGCAATCCTATGTGAGTGCACTGGGCAGTAGGAGGCTGGTAGGAGGTGGTCCTGCAAGTACCCCGGGCCCATGCCACAAAGAGCTTTATAGGTAAGCACCAGCACCTTGAAGCGGATCCGAAGGACCACCGGCAACCAGTGCAGCTCGCGCAGGAGTTGTGGGTTTGCTCCCATCACAGGAGGATTTTAAGAAGAGATTGGACAACCGCTTGTCTGGAATTGTAGAGGTTCTCCTTGCCCGAGAAGGAGTGTGGCGGAGGGGTGGACTAGAAGACCTCCAAGGTCCCTTCCGATTCTGTTATTCTGACTGCCACTATCTTCTTCCTTCTTTTGGGAAGAATTGATCCAAAGGAATATTTGAAATGAATATTCCAAAGGAATATTTGGAATGAAAAGAAGGCTGTTTTCCCCAATTCTGATTATTATTATTATTTTAAATGATGATTTAAACAGGAGTGGCAATCCTGTTTTAGGGCAGTAGCTTTAGTCGGTCAAGGATTCTTTTTGTGCTTCCACCAAATAAGCCCGAAAACCAATTATTATTATTATTATTATTATTTTACTAATCCTTAAAGCAATGTTCCTCAATGTCGGCCACTTTTAAGACGTGTGGACTTCAACTCCCAGAATTCTTGGATCAGCGTGTCTGGGGAATTCTGGGACTTGAAGTCTCCACGTTTTAAAAAAAAAGGCTAACATTTTATTTTATTTATTTATGGTATTTGTCAAGCGTGTATAAGATAACAGATATAAGTATAAACATGATTATGAATACAGGAAATGGATACGAATAAATTGGGGACATTAGGATAGGGACAATAGGCACGCTGGTGGGCTTATGCAGTAGACAGTCTAAGGTTAAAGTTTTGGGGGTATGAGGATGAAACTACAGGTAGAGTCAGGTAGTACATTGACCACTCTGTTGCTGAAGTCGTATTTCCTGCAATCGAGTTTGGAGCGGTTTACCTTGAGTTTGTCTCTATTGTGTGCTCTTGTATTGTTGTGGTTGACGCTGAAGTAGTCGTTTGACAGGTAGGACATTGTAACAGATAATTTTGTGTAGTACGCTTAGGTCAGACCGAAGGCAGCGTAGTTGTAAATTGTCTAAGCCCGAAATTTCAAGACCTGGTGGCATAAGGTTTTTTTTTTTTTTTGAAAATAGAGGAGTGGAGGACTCCTCTCATAAAATATCTCTGGACTCGCTCAATTGTATTAATGTCCGATATGCAGTGCGGGTTCCAGGCAGATGAGCTGTATTCGAGAATTGGTCTAGCAAAGGTTTTGTAGGCTCTAGTTAGCAGTACAATATTACCGGAGAAAAAGCTACGCAAGATTAGGTTAACTACTCTTAGTGCCTTTTTGGCAATGTTGTTTGGCCTCTGTCACTTAGATCATTAGAGATGAGTTCGTTGAGAAACATGGCCTTAAATATGACTCTTTTAAAGTAATTAATTTCACCGGGCGAGGGAGATTAACTCTAGTTGACCTCTATCCATCCTTTTCTTTGAAGGAAAAGAGGAAAAAGGGAGCAAGAGGACACCGAATTAAACTTTTATCTCTATCTTGGGTGCAAGAAGAGGGGGATGAATTGAAATAAAAAGCCATCGGCGAAGCTAATAAAAAGCTAGAATTGTATTTGCACAAAACTGGAAAAGGAAAGAGACTCGGACGGACGAGAATGCGATCAGAAAAATATTAGAATGTGCAGAAATGAATAGATTAACACTTGCAATTCAAAGAGAAGGAACAAACTAGGGGTGAAATCTACTTACCTTCCTTACCGGTTCGGAAGCGCACGCATGCACATAAGGTAAAAAAACATTACTTCCTGGTTAAAACCAGGAAGTAATGACACCCAGGCGGCGATCGCTACCGGATCGCCGAACCGCAGGGAAAAATCGCTACCGGATCAGACGATCCGGTCGGATCCAATCCAGGAGCATTTCACCCCTGGAAACAAACTGAATTCTATATGAACTGGGATTTATTTTATCGATGGTTAGAGAATAAATATGAAAGCTAAAAATAAAAGATGAGTAAGATACAAGTTAAGATAGAATTAAATACGTTAAGATGATGATTGTTGTTATGATTAGGTATATTAAGTATGCTAATATTAAGATAAGAAATAGAGAATGGATACCAATGCAGTGAATATGACTGTGATTTTTAATTGCTATTGATATTTGTACACAGACCACACAATGGAAGATGCAAGATTCCCATCTCCATTCAAGGTGATTATCTCATTGCAGAAACTTGTCTCCTGGCCTAACCTTCCACCTTTTCAAACAGCCCCCTTGTCCAAACAATTTCGCCCCATTTCTCTAATGCAATAATTGAACAATAACAGGTAGAGAGTAGACCGTCTCCTGGAACGGATTAACCTCTCTTGAGACTGGGCTCGGCGCACAGCTGGATACAGATGGGAACCAGATGATTGGGGTTTTTTTTAGAAAATCGGAAGCAACGTTTTAGATGCACTCCGGGACTTGATAGGATCACATCAAAAAAAAGGTTTGAATTCACCATTTTTTATTTTTTATTTTTTTATCCAGGAGTTTTTCCTTGTAATCCGTTCTGAGTTCATGCCCTGTTTAGACCGGACAAAATTTCGTTCTGCTAATCAGATGAACGAAGGAGGGAGGGAGGGAGGGAGGGAAGGAAGGAAGGAAGGAAGGAAGGAAGGAAGGAAGGAAGGAAGGAAGGAAGGAAGGAAGGAAGGGAAAAATAAGAATGAAGGAAAAAAGAGGTGGGAAGGGAAGAAAGAGAAGGGAAAAGAAAGAGAAAGAGAAGGAGGACGGAAGAAAATGGGAGAAGGAAGGAGATAGGGGAGGGAAGGAAGGAAGGAAGGAAGGAAGGAAGGAAGGAAGGAAGGAAGGAAGGAAGGGGAAAAATAAGAATGAAGGAAAAAAGAGGTGGGAAGGAAGGAAAGAGAAAGACTGAAGGAAAGGAAGGGAAATGAGGGAGAAAGGGAAGAAGGAAGGAAATGGGAGAAGAAAGGAGATAGGGGAAGGAAGGAAGGAAAGAGAGAGAGAGAAATGGAAAGGAAGGAAAGGAAAAATAAGAATGAAGGAAAAAAGAGGTGGGAAGGAAGGAAAGAGAAAAACTGAAGGAAAGGAAGGGAAATGAGGGAAGAAAGGAGATAGGGGAAGGAAGGAAGGAAGGAAGGAAGGAAGGAAGGAAGGAAGGAAGGAAGGAAGGAAGCAAGCTACAATAATATATGAGTATTTTTTCTAGCAAATCTATCCTTCAGGAATTCAAACTCCCACCAAGTGGATATATACTTATCTGTATATATTTAAGTGGAATAATTACATCAGCACCGTGCCTACCTACTATCCTTCCCTTCCTTTTTATTTTTCATTCACCTTTTTCTTTCCTTCCTTTCTCTTTTCTTTCTCTTTCTCTCTTTTCCTTTGGCCTTCTCGTTTGATTAGAAAACAAAGCGCTTCTGAATCTCTTCTTTGAAAGTAATCATTTAGTGATTCAAAAGAAAAGAGATGGGGGTAAAACACGTCTCTATCTCTACCTGAGCAAAAAGGGCTTTGCGTTGACCCAGAAGCTAATTTTTTTTCGAACCCTGTCCAAATACATCGCAGCTAGTGAATTAATGAATTGAAAGGCAAATTAATCTGCCATCATTTTATAGGATTTTTTTTTGTGTGGTTGTTATCCCATCCCGTTTCTACACCAGCCTGCGGTTTAAACTGAATTCGTGACCTTTCCTTGATACGATCCTTCTAAAAAAAAGTAAAAGTTTTTTTTCCCATTTTTGTTTTTTTAAAGGCAGGCATTGGAGATGGATTTTCTTTTTTTACCCAAGCGTGTACTTTTGTGCCAAAAGCTCTTTAAAATTTAGCAGAATGCACACACACAAAAAAAGAAAAGTGTGTTCTAATTGAATTATTAATCTAGGAAGTGTCAAGTTTGCTTAAAAGCAAAAAAAACCCCAGCATTTTTAAAATCCTCTTCTCTCCCTTCTCGCCCTCCGTCTCTTTTTCTCTTTTAGCAGCCCTAAAATATATGGTTAAACTCAAGACGGTAGAGAGCTAAGTGTTATTTCAGTATTGATTAAGATCCTGGGGTTTCCCCCTAACTCTCTCCATACATCCTTGATAGATAATGGTTTAATAAAGGACTCTGGTTTTTATTTAAAAGGCTGGTAGTAAAACCGAGATCAGATTTCGCACTTGGTGGGTTGAAAACCCCGCTTACGCTCATTTCTGCAATGTAAAACGACACTATATCAAATCAAACATTTCCAGATGTGTGCAGCTTTTGGGCATATTAGCAAGAGACAGGGGGAAAAAAGACACCGAAAAATAAAAGCAGAATTCCCAGGGTGTTTTGGTAAAGTGGGTTTGGCACGCCACCTGCTGGCCAAACGTGTATTACAGGTATTACAGGTAACCCGCATTTTGATTCCTGCTTCCAGATGTAAGAAAAGTTAACTTTTTGAACCAGAAAAACTGCCCTGCATTTCTCCCACCTCTCTTCCCCATTCCCAGTCAAGATGAAAAAATTTTTTAAAAAAATTCAAATGGGTAAAAATAATCTGAAGAAAGGGTGTTTTTCTGGCACCGAGCAAATCGGAGCTTCCTTTCCCCGTGGATAATTCGGGTTCCCTTTTTTGTTGGGGTGGGAGAAGTTTGGGCAAGCCAGAGAGATTTTTTTTTTTTTTTGTCACAGTGATGGGGAGAGGAAAGAGTCCTCCCGTGAATTCTTTCACCGTCCTCCAACAAGAACTTCCTCTCGGGAAGGAACAAACTAGAGAGAAAAGGAAAAGGAATTTCCAAGCGGCCTGAGAATGAGGTAGAAAAACGGAAGCCTCTTCCCACAACTCCCTGGAGGTGGGTCCCAAGAATGAGCCTTAATTGGAGGAACTTTTTAAACACCCCTGAAGGAATTGCAATATTAACCTGAGAGCCTGCCTATCTATCTATCTTTCTATCTATCTATCATGTTTCCCCCAAAATAAGACCGGGTCTTATATTAATTTTTGCTCCAAAAGGCTTATTATTAGGGCTTATTTTCTGGTTAGGTCTTATTTTGGGGGAAATACGGTACGAAATGCGCTCATCTGGCTGACAATCTTAACTGGGACTTATTTTGGGGGGAAATATGGTAGTAAACGCACCCATCTGGCTGACAATATTAACTGGGGCTTATTTTTGGGGTAGGGCTTATATTACGAGCATGCTGAAAAAATCATGCTAGGACTTATTTTCCAGTTGGATCTTATTTTTGGGAAAACAGGGTATTTATCTCTATCTCTATCTCTATCTCTATCTCTATCTCTATCTCTATCTCTACCTCTACCTCTACCTCTACCTCTACCTCTACCTCTATCCCTATCTATCTGTCTGTCTGTCTGTCTCTCTCTCTCTCTCTCTCGTTCTCTCTCTATATATATCTATCCATCCAATCTTATCTATCCATCCATCTATCTACCATCTACCTATATCTACGTATCTACCTATATATACCTCCATCTATCTTTTCATGTCTCTCTCTCTCTCTCTCTCTCATATATATACTTACCTATTTATCCCTTCATCTATCCTTCTTTCTTTCTCTCTCTCTCTCTCTCTCTCCCTCCATCCCTCCTCCTCTCTCTCCTACCTACTTACCTATTTATCCCTCCATAGGTAGGTATAAATTTATGCCTCAACTAAAAATGCCACCCTGATTCGCGTGGTGGTTTTAAGGTAGCTAAAATCAGATTATCCTTCCTGAAAGACCAAGAGATCGTTTATACCCAGGAAAGGTTTACCATAATATTTGACCGAGTCTTGGTTACTGCTGAGCTTGGATAGATAATGCATTTTCAAGGGAGATCTTGTCGGACAAGGAGTTTGACTAATTCTTCCAACATGAGTGAGTTTCTTTTTTCCGTTCTCCAGCAAGAAAGAGAGAAAGGGGGGGCGGAGAATCAAAACATTCTTTTACTCGACTCCTGGAAAAAATCAATTTAGCATCCCCACCTCCAGCAGAAGCAGGAGGAAGATGGGAGAACATTGACCTCGTCTTGATCTGCTCCTGGTGAAACTGAGACTCGGGAGAAGAAAATAGAAAGGAACAGGAAGGAAACGGAGATGGTGTAATTCAATGAAAATGCCTATTAAGAAATTATTTGGAAACTTCCTGGACTGGGTGCAGTGGGGTGGCAGGGAGGGAGGGCGGGCGGGCAGGGGAGAGTTTCGGCAGAGGTATTTATTTTGGGATTTAAAAAGCGTTTTTGGAGACGGGGTGAAATGCTGCAGTCCAAAGTTTGAAAAGCCATAGGAAGATAAATGGGAGGGGGAGGAGGAGGAGGAGGAGGAGGAGGAGGAGGAGGGGAAGAAGAAGAAGAAGAAGAAGAAGAAGAAGAAGAAGAAGAAGAAGAAGGAGGAGGAGGAGGAGGAGGAGGAGGAGGAGGAGGAGGAGGAGGAGGAGAAGAAGAAGAAGAAGAAGAAGAAGAAGAAGAAGAAGAAGAAGAGGAGGAGGAGGAGGAGGAGGAGGAGGAGGAGGAGGAGGAGGAGGAGGAGGAGGAGGAAGGAGAGGGAGAGGGAGAGGGAGAGGAAGAAGAAAAAGAAGAAGAAGAAGAAGAAGAAGAAGAAGAAGAAGAAGAAGAAGAAGAAGAAGAAGAAGAAGAAGAAGAAGAAAGAGGAGGAGAAGAAAAAAGAGGAGGAGGAGAAGAAAAAAGAGGAGAAAGAGAAAGAGGAGGAGAAGGAGGAGAAGGAGAAGGAGAAGAAGAAGAAAGAGGAGGAGAGGAGGAGGAGGAGGAGGAGGAGGAGGAGAAGGAGAAGGAAGAGAAGAAGAAGAAGAAGAAGAAGAAAGATGGGGAAGGAGAAGGGAAGGTAGAGGAGGAAGAGGAGGAGGAGAGAAGACGGAGGAGGAGGAGAAGAAGAAGAAGGAGAAGAAGAAAAAGAAGAAGGAGGAGGAGGAGGGAGAGGGAGAGGGAGAGGGAGAGGGAGAGGGAGAAGGAGAAGGAGAAGGAGAAGGAGAAGAAGAAGAGGAGTGTCCATCAACATGGCGGGACCTTCTCACCTTCTGCTTCCGTAATGGCACGTGGGAATGATGCCCGGGGCGTAGACCGAAGAACCGCAGGCAGGGAAATGGTTGGCTAAGACGCAGCTGAAAGCCCACCACAAGAATGTGCCTGTGACAAACAGAAGGGACAAGGCCTTCTCCATGACTCAGGTTGGCGAGATGGAGCAAGGGAAGAAATGTCCAAGATCCACTTGACCAAGATCCTGTTCATGTAACGGTATCATGAATTGGTTTATCTGGGCATCCATCAAACCCTGATCTGGGGAATTCTCTCCCAACCATAGACTGTAGGTTCTCCATCTCCAGAGGTTTTGAAAAAGAGAGCCTGGATGGCCAACTTCTGAAGCCCTGGTTTTTCCTTGGTTTCCCTCCATGTGGATAACAGAGTTGGGAGGGACCTCGGAGGTCTCCTAGTCCAACCCCCTGCTCAAGCACGAGACCCTAGACCATTTCAGACAAATGACTCTCCAATCTATTCTTGAAAATCTCCAGGGAGGGAGCACCCACGACTTCCAGAGGGAAGTTATTCCATTTATCCCTCCATCCCTCCATCCCTCTATCCATCCCTCCCTCCATTCCTCCAACTATCATCCCTCCCTCCATCCCTCCATCCCTCCCTCCCTCCTTCCCTCCCTCCCTCCCTCCCTCCATCCCTCCTTCCCTCCCTCCATTCATCCATCCGTTCATCCATTCTCTCTCTCTCTTTCTCTTTTATCTTTCTCTCTCTTTCTCTTTCTCTCTCTCTCTTTTCTCTTTTCTCTCTCTTTCTCTCTCTCTCTTTCTCTCTCTTCCTCCCTCTCTTTCTCTCTCTTTCTCTCTTTCTCTTCCTTTCTCTTTCTCTCTCTCTCTCTCTCTTCTCTTTTCTCTTTTCTCTCTCTCTCTCTCTTTCTCTCTCTCTTCTCTTTTCTCTCTTTCTCTCTCTCTTTTCTCTTTTCTCTCTCTCTTTCTCTCTCTCTCTCTTTCTCTCTCTCTGTCTCTCCATTTCAGGAGTGCAGCCTTCCGTTCCTTCTTCCCCTCGGGAAGATCTGCCACGCGTGCCGGCTGCCCCATACATCTCTGTCAAAATCTCTATGAATAAATTAACCTTTTTAAAGATTAGTGCCCCTCGTACCACAGGCTTTGGGGGCACCTGGACGCCCAGAGATGCAGAACAAATGCTAAAAACGTTTTGACAGGCAGCGCCAAGGTGCTGCCAGGAGAGGAAAAAATGGGGGGGGGGAGAAGCCCAGGGGATCATAGCAATTTTAAAGGTCCAGCTCTCCAAAGGGAAAGAAAGAAAGAAAGAGAGAAAGAAAGAAAGAAAAAGAGAAAGAGAAAGAAGGAAAGAGAAAAGAAAAAGGGAGAGAGAGAAAAAGGAAGGAAAGAAAGAGAGAAAGAGAAAGAAGGAAAGAGAAAAGAAAAAGAGGGAGAGAGAGAAAGAAGGAAGGAAAGAAAGAGAGAGAGAAAGAGAAAGAAGGAAAGAGAAAAGAAAAAGAGGGAGAGAGAGAAAGAAGGAAGGAAGGAAAGAAAGAAAGAGAGAAAGAGAAAGAAGGAAAGAGAAAAGAAAAAGAGAGAGAGAGAAAGAAGGAAGGAAGGAAAGAAAGAAAGAAAGAGAAAGAGAAAGAAGGAAAGAGAAAAGAAAAAGAGGGAGAGAAAGAAGGAAGGAAGGAAAGAAAGAAAGGGAGAGAGAGAGAGAGAGAGAGAGAAATATTGTTTGTAATAATATATATATATATATATATATTACAAACTATTCTAAAAATATGAGTTCCAGTTCTATTCGTAAAAAAAAGAAGCAGACATACTGCGAACTCCGGAACTTAATATTTTAAAATTTTAAAAGCTTAGTAAAATAAAAAATTTAATTCTTTTAAAATTTTAAAATCTATCTATCTATATCTATATATATATACACACACACACACACACACACACTTTTTAAAAAAAAAAAAAAGAAGGAAAAAAAAAAGAAATGGAACACTTTATAAGTTACACCGGACAGATGTTGTCACCAAGGCCGCCCTTGTAAACAAGATGGAGAGATGGGGATGGATCGGGTTTCCCCCGCAAAATATTTTAAAATAAATACCAGTGGCGCGTTGGTCTCTTTCAGGTGAATTAGCCTGATTGGAAGTGTCAGGGTCTGAGTCCTTCTCCCCTCTCCCCAATTTTTCAAAGCCCCCCACCCCACCCCACCCCGTAAACAACAATCAGCGACGACCCGTAATGGAAGTGCAACCCGGATTCACCCTTGAAAATCCCACCTCCTCCCCCCCTCCCGGTGGATTCAGATGGGTTTACTTCCAAGTAAACCCGAAGCAACCTGAGGTGGGGGGGAGCGGGGGAGGGGCTGAAAAATCCCTTTCAAATAAACAAACCCCCCCCCCCCATCAATCACTTGGCCAAGAAAAACACCGAATCTGGCTTTGACTTGGCAAAAGGAGATCAAATGATTCCGGGGACACTACGACGGTCATAAATCTGAGCCCATTGCCAAGCGTCTGGACGTTTGGTCACGTGAGCGCGGGGATAAGGTCGTCGGCGTGAAAAAACGGCCCCGTTGTAACTTTGGACGGTCCCTAAACGAACGGTGATAAGTCGAGGACTAGCTTTCGTTGTCGTGTTCCAGAACTCGGATCCCCGCGAACACAAATTCGATCGTTTGGGACGAGTTGACTGTATTTCTGAATTTTACTTTATTTTATTTATTTTATTTTTTAAAAGTTGTTAACTGAGCAACTCCTTACGAAGAATTAAGGGAGCCGGGCTCTATATTCGGCCCGCTCCTCTAAAATGATTCTTTGTTCGCCGTGGCCCAAGCGTATCCACCAGGCCTGCGGGATAAACCCAGGGCAGATTTGTTATATTTAAAAGGACGTTGAATGAGAAATGATTAAATTTGTCATATCTCTCTGTCTCTCTCTCTCTCTCTCTCTCTCTCTCTCTCTCTCTCTCTCTCTGTCTGTCTTTCTTTTTCTCTCTCTGTCTCTGCCTTTCTTTCTTTCTGTCTCTCTCTGTCTTTCTGCCATTCTCTTTCTCTGTCTTTCTCTCTCTCTTTCTTTCTTTCTCTCTCTGTCTCCCTCTCTCTGTGTGTCTTTCTGTCTTTTTTCTCTCTCTCTCTGTCTTTCTCTCTTTCTCTCTGTCTCTGTCTTTCTGTCTTTCTCT
Source organism: Pantherophis guttatus (assembly GCF_059756535.1). Taxonomy (NCBI): domain Eukaryota; kingdom Metazoa; phylum Chordata; class Lepidosauria; order Squamata; family Colubridae; genus Pantherophis; species Pantherophis guttatus. The sequence goes on from NC_142077.1 coordinate 2,886,802, forward strand.
CTCTCTCTCTCTGCCTTTCTCTCTGCCTTTCTCTTTCTTTCTTTTTTTTTCTCTCTGTGTGTCTTTTTCTTTCTGTCTGTCTGTCTGTCGGTCTGTCTCTCTGTCTCTGCCTTTATGTCTATCTTTCTCTCTTTCTGTTTCTCTCTGTCTTTCTGTCTTTCTCTGTCTTTCTCTCTGTCTCTCTCTCTCTGTCTCTCTCTCTTTTTGTCTTTCTGTCATTCTCTTTCTCTCTGTCTCTATCTCTTTGTCTTTCTGTCTGTCTTTCTCTCTGTGTCTTTCTCTCTGCCTGTCTGTCTCTCCTTCTCTCTCTCTCTCTCTCTCTCTCTCTCTCTCTCTGTCTTTCTCTCTGTCTCTGTCTCTTTCTGTCTCTCTCTCTCTCTTTCTTGCTGGAGAACGGAAAAAAGAAACTCACTCATGTTGGAAGAATTAGTCAAACTCCTTGTCCGACAAGATCTCCCTTGAAAATGCATTATCTATCCAAGCTCAGCACTAACCGAGACTCATTCAAATATTATGGTAAACCTTTCCTGGCTAAAAACGATACCTTAGTCTTTCAGGAAGGATAATCTGATTTTAGCTACCTTAAAACCACCATGCGAATCAGGGTGGCATTTTTAGTTGCGGCATATATTTATACCTACCTATGGAGGGATAAATAGGTAAGTGGATAGGAGAGAGAGGGGGCAGGGAGGGAGGGAGAGAGAGAGAGAGAGAGAGAGAGAAGGATAGATGGAGGAATAAATAGGTAAATAGGTAGAGAGAGGGAGGGGGAGAGAGAGGGAGAGGAGAGGGGGAGGGAGGGGGAGAGAGAAGAAGAGAGAGAGGAGAGAGAGAAGGATAGATGGAGGGATAAATAGGTAAGTAAGTAGAGGGGGAGGGGGAGACGGGGAGGAAGGGGGAGAGAGAAGAAGAGAGAGAGAAAGAGAGAAGGATAGATGGAGGGATAAATAGGTAGGAGAGAGAGGGAGAGGGAGGGAGGTCAAGAGAGAGAGAGCGAGAGAGAAGGATAGATGGAGGGATAAATAGGTAAGTAGATAGAGAGAGGGAGGAAGAGAGAAAGGGAGGGGAGAGGGGGAGGGAGGGGGAGAGAGAAGAAGAGAGAGGAGAGAGAGAGAAGGATAGATGGAGGGATAAATAGGTAAGTAGGTAGATAAAGGGAGGGGGAGAGAGAGGGAGGGGGAGGGGGAGGGAGGGGAGGGAGGGGGAGAGAGATAAAGAGAGGAAGAGAGAAGGATAGATGGAGGGATAAATAGGTAAGTAGGTAGAGAGAGGGAGGGAGAGAGGGGAAGAGAGGGGGGAGAGAGGGAGAGGAAGAAGGAGGGAAAGATAGAGAGAGGGAGGGAGGAGGAGAGGGGTGGGATTAATGGCCAAAACCCACTTGAATAAAGAAAACGCCAGTGATTCCTCAGATCTCCAATGTGGAAAACATTCACATTGTAGAATATTTAGAATGAAGAAATAAATGTTCTTTTTACAAGTGTTTCTACCGAATCCGTCTCTCCGGATTCCCGCTGGGGCAGTTGTTGTTTTTTTACGCACCCTGCGAAAGACGCCTTCGTATCCCTTCCCTTTTTCCTTCCTCATATATGAGGGGGGGTTTGGTCCCTTTTGTCACTGGGTGCCCGTCTCCGATTCATTCAGCCGGGATTGAACGATCCCAGCAAAAAAAAGCATTTGCAAAATCATAAACCGGCTTGGCCCTGATGGAGAAATTATGCCAGAATATTCCCTCCGATTAATAACTCGAGCCGCGGCGAGAGAATGGAAAACCACATCATTGCATTCTTTTGTCGTCGTCCCCCGTCCCAAATCAGCAGTGGCTTGTCAATATTCTTACACTGGTTCGCCGTCCATGCGCTTCGCTTTTCGCATACACCCAGCCGCGAAAACATGGCTAAATAGGACGACATTACACCGGTTCGCACAAACCGGTTCGCTACCGATTTGCACAAACCGGTGCTACCAGTTCGCACAAACCGATACGAACTGGCTGAATATCACCTCTGTCCCAACTGCTAATTCCTCTCACTACAAAAAGGCAGAATTGGGATTTGATCTCTTTGCTGGGGTGGATTCGTTCTTTTTCCCCCAAACCGCTCATCAGCTGAAAATATCCCGGGAGGCTCGGTCATAGAACGGAGGCTTAGCCTTAGTTTCCCCTGTCTATAAAATGGGCGGATGGCTTCTTAAGTGTTCGACGCAACCCACGCAAACCTGCTAATCCTACAGCAACCCGGATGAAGAGGAAACCTTCTTTTAACTCTGTTTTCCTCTTAAGCCAGGATCGCAGTTACGTTCTGAGTCAATGGTCACAATATATTGAAATTGGTGAGCCTGGGATCCGGCTGGGGAATTCTGGGAGTTGCAGCAGGAATAAAACTTGAGATTATATAATATCAGTTTTCTGAGGTTTTCGCGGGCGTTTGTATGTAGGTCTTTGGTTATTCGGGTTTTCTCCCGCGTAAAATTGGAAGTGTCTTGGCGACGTTTCGACGAAGTCCCATTCGTCATCTTCAGGCTGGTGTCTTCGGCTTCGTGCTTCTAGGAGCAATATATCTATATATCTATATATCTATCTCGATATCTATTTGCCTATCTATCTATCTATCTACAATCCATCTTATCTATCATCCATCTATCTATCTATCTATCTATCTATCTATCTATCTATCTATCTATGTCTTTGGTTATTCGGGTTTTCTCCCGCGTAAAATTGGAAGTGTCTTGGCGACGTTTCGACGAAGTCTCATTCGTCATCTTCAGGCTGGTGTCTTCGGCTTCGTGCTTCTAGGAGCAATGTGTGATCGCAGCTGTTATATATAATATTAGTGTATATAATTTGATTCACCGCCCTGAGTCCTATTTGGAGAAGGGCGGTATAGAAATTGAAACAAACAAACAAATAAATAAATAAATATAATAATTTAATAATAATAATAATAATAATAATAATAATAATAATAATAATACATTGGCATCCTTCAGTCACAAAAGATTTATTATTATTATTATTATTATTATTATTATTATTATTATTATTATTATTATTATTTTAAAGCTTCAGGTTGATTTTTTTTTTTAAGTCTGAATTTTGATCACGTAACCCCCGGGGGAATGCTTCCAACGGTCGTAAGTGTGAAAAACAGTCATAAGTCATTTTTTTTCAAGGACGTAACTTTGAATGGTCACTAAGTGAGCTATTGTAAGTCAAGGGCTACCTATAATAGGATTTGAGGGACGCCTTTTTTCAACAACCCGGGTTTTGGCCTGAATTCATTTCATTGTTCACTTCGTCCGCTGACAGCTGCTTTGATTGTTTTGTAAAAGTCTGTGGAAATCCCCACCGAAGGCCATTTTTTTCCCTGACTTCTATGCTCCCCCTGGAACAGTTACATTAAGAGAGCATAGGCGGCATTTCTTTCTCTCTCTCTCTCTTTTTCTCTTTCTCTCTCTCTCTCTCTCTCTAGTTCCCCTCCCCGCTCTCATTCCCTCTCTCTCTAGTTCTCTCTTTCTTCCTCTTTCTCCCTCTTTCTCTCTCTTCCTTCCTCTTGCTCTTTCTCTCTCTCTTTATCCCTCTTTCTCTCTCTCACTCACTCTCTCTGTCTCTCTTTCTCTCCCTTCCTCTTTCTCTCCCTCCATCTCTCTCTCTCATTCCCCCTCTCGCTCTCTCGCTGTCTTTCTCCCTCTTTCTCTCTCCCTCTTTCTCTCTCTCTTCCCCCCGCTCTCTCCCTCTCTCTTCCTCTCTTCCTCTCTCTCCCTCTCTCTCTCTCCCTTCCTCTTTCTCTCCCTCCATCTCTCTCTCTACTTCTCCCTCTCTCTCATTCGCTCTCTCCCCCTTCCTCTCCCTTCCTCTTGCTCCCTCTTTCTCTCTCTCTTCCCCCCGCTCTCTCCCTCTCTCTTCCTCTCTTCCTCTCTCTCCCTCTCTCTCTCTCCCTTCCTCTTTCTCTCCCTCCATCTCTCTCTCTCTACTTTCCCCTCTCTCTCATTCGCTCTCTCGCTCTCTTTCTCCCTCTTTCTCTCTCTCTTCCCCCCTCTCTCCCCCTTCCTCTCCCTTCCTCTTGCTCCCTCTTTCTCTCTCTCTTCCTCTCTTCCTCCCTCCCACTTTCTCTCTCTGTTCCTCACTCTCTTCCACTCTCTCTCCCTTCCTCTCCCTTCCTCTTTCTCTCTCTCTCTCTCCCTTCTTCTCTCTCCCTTCCTTTCTCCCTCTCTGCCTCTCTCTCTTCCTGTCTCTCTCCCTCCCTCTTTCTTTCTTTCTCTCTCTCTCTCTCGTTCCCTCTCTCTCTGTCTGTCATTCCCTCTCCCTCTAGTACGCTCTCTCTCTCTCTCTCTAACTCCAGACAAAGTCCAAGAAATGCATTGATTTGTATTCACTGCTTTCGTCAGCTGGCTGGTTTCCTCCAGGGGGAAGCGATCAATAACGCAACATTGGGTAAATCTAAAACAGAGAATGTCAGATTGGTAATATTGGTATTTGCTCTGATAAATTGAAAGTCGACGCTCATAGCAAGGAAGGTTTCGTGCCCATTTATATGCATTGGTTTGTAAGTCACTTTGTGAGTATGGCTTTCCTTTCCTTTGCCTTCCCTTCCCTCTTTCTCCTTTCCTTTCCTTTCCCTTCCTTTCTTTTTTCCTCCCTTCTTCCTTTCCTTTCCTTCCCTTCCCTTCTATCTTCCTTTCCTTTCCTTTCCTTTCCTTTCCTTCCCTTCCCTTCCCTTCCCTTCCCTTCCCTTCCCTTCCCTTCTTCTATCTTCTTCCTTTCCTTTCTTTCCTTTCCTTTCCTTTCCTTTCCTTTCCTCTCCTCTCCTCTCCTCTCCTCTCCTCTCCTCTCCTCCCCCTCCCTTCCCCTTTCTCATGCTTTTTTCTTTCTTTCTTCTTGCTCTTTCTCTTTCTTCTTCCTTCCTTTCCTTTCCTTTCTTTCCTTTCCTTCCCTTCCCTTCCTTTCCTCTATCTTTCTTTCTTTCCTTTCCTTTCCTTCCCTTCTTTTATCTTCCTTTCCTTTCCTTCCCTTCCCTTCCTCTATCTTTCCTTTCCTTTCCTTCCCTTCTTCTATCTTCCTTTCCTTTCCTTCCCTCTTCCTCCTTTCCTTTCCTCTCCTCTTCTCCCCTCCCCCTCCCTTCCCCTCCCTCACACTATTTTCTTTCTTTCTTCTTTCTTTTTCTTTTTCTTCTTCCTTCCGTTCCTCCTTTCTTTCCAAGCAAAGTGCTCGTATCAATACACCTTAGAATGCACGACTTCTGTCTTCGTCCGACAAACTTAACCTAGTTAGTTAATAACCTCCATTTTCTACTTTCACAAGACGAGCAGAATCTTTCCCCCTCCCCCTCATCTGAACCCCACGTAGGACAAATGTTCGCTTGGCAAACTGACTCATACTTATGACGGTTGCAGTGTCCCGTGTGTGACAAAGGCCACAACGAAGCCAGATTCGCTTAACAACCATTTGACCAACTTCAGACCCGCGGCAATTCACTTAACGGACTGTGGCCAAGAAAGGTCGTACGGCGGGACGAAATTCACTTCACCGATGACTCGCTTAGCCACCGAAATTTGAGGCTGAGCTGTGGTCGTACGTCGAGGACTATCCTAGAAGGTGTCTCTTTATTTATTTATTTATTTATTTATTTATTTATTTATTTATTTATTTATTAATTATTTGAATTTCTATACCGCCCTTCTCCTTTCGGACTCAGGGCGGTGAACAGCCAAAATAAAAACATTTCTACGATAAAGTACGATTAAAAATAGATTTAAAATAATTAAATTTGGCCCATAGTTTAAAATTTATCAATTTAAAATCCATATCAAAATTTAAAACCAACCATAAAAATCATAAAATCAAGAGAGACCGGCTAACTGAAAGAGATGAGTTTTTAGGGCCCGGCGATATCTTTAGAAGAGATCCGCAAAAAAATCCAGATATTTCCGACAGCCGTAATGCGTACGACGGATTTCCTTCCTCGCTAAAATGAGGACGTGAATTATTAGTTCACATTTTCGCAGCTTGTGAGCCCCGCTGTTCACACTTTCCCCCCCCCCCCTGATATTCCCCGGAAAAGAACAGCTTCATTATATATTTATATATATATATATATATATATATATATATATAAAAGAATGGAGAAAAAAATCTGGCTGGGAATTCCTGTTGATGTGGTGGCTTTCATTAGTGCTAATGTTTTTTCTGGGCCCTGCTGTGAAAATGCATTTAAGCGTAATTGACTCAGCCGTGCTAATTCCAATGTGGTTTTTTTATTTTTTGGTGTTTTTTTTTTTGCAATCTTCCGGCTGAAATCCGTAAAAGGAAAGAAGGCAAGAGAGAGAGAGAGAGAGAGACGGAGAAGATTGATCCCACGTAGATAAAATTGCATGCAAATTTCTGGGCTACGTTTTAACGTTCGGACGGGGAAGGGGTGGTAGAGCCAGCAGCCTGGAAAAGAATTGGAGGTGGGAGCAGAGAAAAGGACGGATGTCGTGCCGGAGATCTTAAGATTTAGACAGGATCAGAGATGGCATTCAGCCGGTTCGTAGTGGAAATCACCATCCTATTTAGGCACGTTTTTGAGGCTGGGCACATGCGCAGAAGGCATGCTTGCGAGCAAAGTGGAAGGCAGGCGCGCGCACGAACTGGGCACGCGCGGGGGGCAAACTGGTAGTAACACAATGTGAATGTCAGGTTTCGATGCTATCTCAAAATAAATGTCCCCCCTCCTCCCATCTCCGAGGAAACAGAATCTTCAAAGGAATTAAGTAGGCAAAAGTTCAAGCTTCTCCTCTCCTTAATATGTCAGCGCTGGAACGCTGACCTCGAAACCCACCGCTGGACAGGATCCTTGGATGGAGATGACCTTAGATCTGTGATGGCGAACCTATGGCATGCGTGCCACAGGTGGCACGTGGAGCCATATCTGCGGGCACGTGAGCATTGCCCTAGCTCAGCTCCAGTGTGCATGCGCCCGCCGGCCAGCTGATTTTCAGTCCCTCTGAGCCCACCGGAAGTCGGGAAACGAGCCATTTCTGACCACCAGAGGGCCTCCGGGGTGGTGAGGAAGGCCGTTTTCTCCCTCCCCGAGCTCCAAAACAGCCTCTGGAGTCTGGGGAGGGCAAAAAAAGAGCCTAACAGGCCATCGCCTGCCTACATTCTATCCTATCCTCCTATTCTATTCTATTCTATTCTATTCTATTCTATTCTATTCTATTCTATTCTATTCTATTCTATTCTATTCCTACATATTTCTGGTCATAGCTGTCATACCAGCAGATAAGACGGGCTCTGCGTTTTCACAATTTCCCTATTCTCGGACTTGTCTTTTTTTCATGTCTCCATCCCTCCCCTGGAGAATATTAGTATTTTAAAATATGAACCTTATCGGTTCTGTTATTACCGATCGGTTCTGTTATTTCCGAATCGTGTTCTGAGATCGTCGATTTGACGGTTTGAAAGCAGCGGAGAAAAAAAAATCCATAAAAATCCAATGCTTTGATTTTTATTTTATTTTTTTTCAAATAGATTACGGAGGGAAAATAATCATCCCTAAATCAATTTGGAGACATCGCGCCTGATGGCCAGCAAATCGATTTTGTCCTTCATCTCAGATCAAAGTTTCTCTCCTCCCAGGTAGCCGTTACATTTTCAGCGCGCTTTCTCTCAAGGGATGGTACTTTGTACATTTTTTTTTACAAGAAGAAGCTGCTGAATTATTTCTGGACAGTGCTATTCTTCGGAATAAGCGAGCTATTTAAATCTCTCGTGAATCAGGTCATTTTCATGGAAAATGCAAGCAGGATCCCAGGAGGCGTGGCTTCGTTGGGGAGGGCGGAGCGATTCCAAGGAGGCGTGGCCCATTCAACTCCCAGAATTCTCTGCGGTGAGGATGCTAAGCGGGGCATTCTGGGATTTAAACATCCTGCATTTGGGAAACCCCTATTTTATTGGCAGGAAGTGTTACCGTGTTTCCCCGAAAATAAGACATCCACTGATAATAAGCCCAATCGCGCTTTTGAGCGCATGCGCTAAAATAAGCCCTCTCTGAAAATAAGCCCTCCTTGAAAATATTTAAATGCATGTGCATTTAAATGGTCCCCGCCATTTCCTCTGGTTAGGGTTAGGGAGACAGAGCTGGAAATCAGGTAAGACGGCAAGAGGAGCCCCGTCTTCCTCCACGCGCCCCAAAATAATAAGACCTCCCCGAAAATAAGGCCAAGCACTTATTTCGGGGTTCAAAAAAATATAAGACAGGGTCTTATTTTCGGGGAAACACGGTAGCAGAGGTTTTGGTTAAAGAGAAAAATCACAATTCTGGAGCCAGAGAGATAATTCTGAATTTGGGGAGAGAATAAGAGCGGAAAAGAAGCTTCAAATCACAACCTCGTCTATCCATCATCAGCTGGGTCCATAAAGCGACTTATTCTCACCCAGAAAACTCCCCAAATCTGAAGCCTTTCTAAGCAAATGGGGTTGGACTAGATGACCTACAACCGTGATGGCAAACCTCTGGAACATGTGCCACACAGGTGGCACGTGGGTCCATATCTGTGGGCATGCGAGCATTGCCGTAGCTCAGCTCCAGCGGGCATGTGCAAGCTGGCCAGCTGATTTTCGGGCCTTCCGGACCCACTGGAATTCGGGAAACGGGCCATTTCCAGCCTCTGGAGGGCCTCCAGGGGGCTGGGGAAGGCTGTTTTGGTCCTCCCCAGGCTCCAAGAAAGCCTTTGGAGCCTGGGGAGGGAGGGAGATAAAAACCGGTCTTCCGGGCCGACCGGTAACCTTTTTCTGTCATGTGCCAAAAGCATGGGGAGCATGTGGGGGTCACACACGCATGCGTGAGGAGCGGGGCATGGGGATTGAATTATGGATGTGGGCACGTGCACACAACAACCCCCCTCCACGTGAAACACCCCCCCCCACGCTCCCACGCTTTTGGCACGCGACGGCAAAAAGGTTAGCCATCACTGCCCCACAAGGTCCCTTCCAAGTCTGTTAATCTAATCTAATCTAAACCCACTTCTCTCTCTCTCTCTCTCTCTCTCTCTCTCTCTCTCTCTCTCTCTCTCTCTCTCTCTCTCTCTCTCTCTCTCTCTCTCTCTCTCTCCTCTTAGACACCATCCTGTCCTGGGTATCGCCAGGTGAATCAGCAACCTGTTCCCCCCACCCACCCAGGTAAGGTTGCCTGCATTGCACCATCCTTGTCGAAACGGAAGGCGAATTCACGCAAGAGCCTTGATGGTACAGTGGTCTAAGCACCCTGTTATTAACACAGCTGCCTGCAATTACTGCTGGTTCGAATCTCGCCAAGGCTCAAGGTTGACTCAGCCTTCCATCCTTTCTAAGGTAGGTAAATTGAGGACCCAGTTTGTGGGGGCAATAAGCTGATTTTGTATAAATATACAAAAAGGATGAAGGCTATTGCTTAGCGCATTGTAAGCCACCCTGAGTCTCCGGAGAAGGGCGGCATATAAATCAAATTAATTAAAAAAATTAGGTTCTCCTTGTTCGAGCGATCGTGGACCACGACTGCAAAATTTCCAACGCAAACGATATTTGCGTCGTTCCCTGAAGAGATCCTGGCTGGTTTGGAGAACTCAGGGGAGGAGGGGGGGTCGGTTTCTTCACCCACCCGCCTACCCCCAATTTGCCAAATTCAAACCCTTCGCCCAAATCGGAGCCTGCTTCTGTTTCTGCATTTCTCCCAGTGGCGGCGAAAGAGGGGTGGGTGGCTGGGTGGCTGAGGGGGGGGGGCGGTTTGGTGGTGGCGGTTTTGAATCCCAGATGTCTTGAGTGATTTATGCGCCCGGCTTTCCAGCATAAACGAGAGAAGTGAGCCATAAATCATAGGCCGGGTAGAAAGAAGAAACGTTTGCTTAGGACTTGTTTAAGCAAAGCACTCAAAAGGGGCTTCACTTTATTTTGTTTTAAACAGAGAGAGAAAGAGAGAGAGAGAGAGAAAAAAGAGGGGGGCAATGGCCTCTTTTGAATTAACTAGAAATCCTCTCCCTCCCTCCCTCCCCGTTCGTCTGATTCCGTAATTGATTGAAAGGGGGAATTGATTAATTTAGTCCTTGTTTAGACTGAGGTGGTAAACTGGTGTCTGGGCTGGAATCAATGAGTAGTTTTCCATGCTAAGTAAATAAACCAGATGAGAGACCCCCAACCCATTAAGGAGGGGAGGGGGGGGAGAAAAAGGAGCAGCTAGATTTCTAAGTGCAGGGACTGCGGTCCAAGCCTTTATTTCGCTGTTTTTAGAACGTTGGCCCCGCCGCCCCGCGACTCGCGGCGGCTTAGCAAAATATAAAAACGGCCTCCTATAAAAGGAATTTAAAATATATATATATATAAAATGCAGATTCGCCGCCTTAAATTTAAAAAAAGAAAAAAGCTTTTGGGACATAGAACTATGGATAAATCGTTGATTTATTATCTTTTGTTGTTGTTGTTTGGGTGAGAAAGAAAAGCATGGAACGGGGGGGGGGCTCCCGGGATGAAAACTGGCAGAGAGTACAGGAAGTCTCGCGACGTACGACCGCAATTGAGCCCCAAAATTCCCGTTGCTAAGGGAGACAGTCGTTCCATTGAGTTTCGCCCCGTTTTACGACCTTTCTTGCCACACTTGCTAAGTGAATCTTCCTGCAGTTGGTGGCGCAGTGGTTCCTGCTCTTGGTGGCGCAGTGGACTAAAGTGCTGTTAATTAGCACTTAGCTGCCTGCAATTACTGCGAGTTCGAATCTCACCAGGCTCAAGGTTGACTCAGCCTTCCATCCTTCCGAGGTAGATAAAATGAGGACCCAGATTGTGGGGGCAATAAGATGACTTTGTATAAAAAAGAACACCGCTTGGGGGGGGGCGAAAGCCCTACTAAGCAGATATATACAAAAGTATGAAGGCTATTGCTTAACGCATTGTAAGCCGCACCGAGTCTCCGGAGAAGGGCGGCATATAAATCAAACCAATAAATAAATAAATGAATAAATAAATAAAGCACCTGAGGGCAGGACAAGAAGCAATGGGTGGAAACTAATCAAGCAATTTAGAACTAAGGAGAAATTTCCTGACAGTGAGAACAATTAATCCGTGGAACAACTTGCCACCAGAAGTTGCGAATGCTCCAACACTGGAAGTTTTTAAGAGGATGTTGGATAACCATTTGTCTGAAGTGGTGTGGGGTTTCCTGCCTACGTAGGGGGTTGGAATAGAAGACCTCCGAGGTCCCTTCCAACTCTGTTATTCTATTCTATTCTATTCTATTCTATTCTATTCTATTCTATTCTATTCTATTCTATTCTATCCCTTATTCTATTCTAATTATATTCTATCCCTTATTCTATTCTAATTATATTCTATCCCTTATTATATTCTAATTATATTCTATTCCATTCTATTCTGCATTCTATCCTATCCTTTCCTATTCCTATTCTATTTCTATTCTATTCTATTCTATTCTATTCTATTCTATTCTATTCTATTCTATTCATCTTCTCTAAAGCTTTGGAAAGGAAACTGACATTGTTAGCGTCTTCTTAACTGACATTTTCTGGTACTGTTTTTTTAAAACCAAAGAAACTCTTCCTTGTCCTCCTCTCCCTAACCTCCCCGTACAGCTCACTCCCTTACCTCCCTATCATGCCTCCTATCGTGGTTTTTTTTTTTTTTTGGTTTTTTTTTGCAAAATGTAATCCATAAAATGCTTTCATGGTAACCTAAGACAGCGGTCGGAGGGCGATAAAGATCTCCAGGCCCCCCCCCATGAGAGGCAGGAACTCCACAAAGATGGAGTTAATAACGCAAACTTTTTTTTAAAGCGGGTTTTTTTAAAAAAAAGAGAGAGAGAAAGACAGAAAAAAAGAAAGAAAGAAACTTTTCCTAACCCCCCCCTCAAAAAAAACGGGCAGAAGGAGACTGGGGGGGGAGAAAGGAGGGCGGGGGACGGCATAAGAAGGGCCGGTGTGACTCTAATTGAGACCATGTGAGCCTCTTTAGCGAAGGATTACGAGAAAGAGACAAGACTTACTCAGAAAGATTATTTTCAATTAGATGGGCTGGAGGCAAAAGTGGAGACTTGGTGAAAGATTAAAACAAGGCCGGAGAAAGTTTGCGCAGATTTAAGCGGGAGGCCGACATCGGAAGGTTGATCGGGGTTTCGCTAATTGAAGGCAAAAGCTAGGCAAAGATTTGCATTCAGGGATTGGATACTGTTGAATTTTCCTTCTTCCCCCCCCTTCCCACCCACTACCACCTCCGGGTTAAGGAAAAAGCAACAATAATAACAATGACAACCTTGTTCGCTCCCCACGTCTGAGATCCGGGACGTGCGGCGGGCGCAGGAAGGATGCGCGAGAGCGTGGCGCGTCCTTCCTGCGTCCTTCCGCAGCATCTTGAAATGTCTCCCTCGTCCAGGTCGTGGTTGTCCCTAACGGCGCTTTTCCCGAAAGGCAACTGGCAATTTTCTTGCTTTTTCGCTTGAAGAGGTTTCGCTTCTCATCCGAGAAGCTTCTTCAGTTCTAAGGGAATGGCGGAGAAAACGGAAGGATTTAGGAACAAGAAGAAAGAAAGTCCACTCACCTTTCGGAAAAGCGTTTTCGGGATGTCGTGAGATTGGTCGCACAGGATGGGATGAAAGGTTGTGGATACCCCCTAGGAAGAGGCGGGGGAGGGTGTTCCTTGCCGACAGGTGGTCATTTGCATCCTTTTGGAAGAGTCGTTGAGGCTACCTGGAACGCCGCCTTTTCAACAGTTCCAAGAAGGCTCCATGCGTCACTCACTCAGGTGATCCTCAGGACACAGATCAGCCTCCAAGTGGGCTCAATGTGACTCCCTCAAAGGATGCAAATGACCACCTGCCTGCAAGGAATATCAATCCTTCCATTCTCCACCATCCAGTCGGAGCTGAAGAAGCTTCTTGGACGAGACGCAAAACCTCTTCGAAAGAAAAACCGAGGAAGTCCAGTTGCCTCTTGAAAATCGGGGCGATATTCCATTTGTCGCTGTGCTCTCCTCCCGCAAGCAAGTTGAGCCCACCTAGGAGCTCTTCATGACCACGTCGAAGGTCTCAACGGATTGTCCTCAACCTCACCAGAACCTTGGAGAGCTCCAGCTAGGTTGAAAATAAAAGAAATGGATGGAGTCAGATCTCGATTAATCTTGGCTTGGGGATGGCTGCGTCGACCAGCAACGATTGACTGGGCTTTTTTTTTTTTTTGCCTAAGACTTTGGGGAGATCTATCTGGAAATGTCAAGAATTGAAGTTGAGTTGGGTTTCCCCCACCCCCACCTCTTTTGTAGGCAAAGCAAAGGTTTACCCACTGAGTTGCAAACGTTCTTATGTTCGCGATAAGCGGAGAAAACAATGAATTGACTGGAATATGAATTGACTGGATTTAGATTACAGATTAACAGAGTCGGAAGGGACCTTGTAGGTCATCTAGTCCAACCCCCCGCCCAAGCAGGAGATCCTACACCATTTCTGACAGATGGGCAGTCCAGTCTCTTCTTGAAAGCCTCCAGGGATGAAGCTCCCACAACTTCCGAAGGCAACTTCTGTTCCATGGGTTGATGGTTCTCACTGTCGGGAAATTCCTCCTTATTTCCAGGTTGAATCTCTCCTTGGTCAGTTTCCATCCATTGTTCCTGGTCTGGCCTACAGGTTTATGGAAGGATTTTAGGCCATCCCCCACCATTCAGTCGGTACTGAAGAAGCTCCTTGGATGAGAAGCGAAAGGTCTTCAAGCAAAACCAAGGAAGTCCGGTTGCCTTTTGAAAAAGCACCTTTGGTGACAAGAATAGAATAGAATAGAATGCAGAATAAAATAGAGTAGAGTAGGGTAGGGTAGGGTAGGGTAGGGTAGGGTAGGGTAGGGTAGGGTAGGAAAAAAGAGAAGAGAAGGGAAGGGAAGGGAAGGGAAGGGGAGGGGAGGGGAGACAGAGTAGAGTAGAGTAGAGTAGAGTAGAGTAGAATGCAGAATAAATAGAGTAGAGTAGAGTAGAGTAGAGTAGGGTAGGGTAGGGTAGGGTAGAAGAGAGAAGAGAAGAGAAGAGAAGAGAAGAGAAGAGAAGAGAAGAGAAGAGAAGAGAAGAGAAGAGAAGAGAGAGTAGGGTAGGGTAGGGTAAGGTAGGGTAGAAGAGAGAAGAGAAGAGAAGAGAAGAGAAGAGAAGAGAAGAGAAGAGAAGAGAAGAGAAGAGAAGACAGAGTAGGGTAGGGTAGGGTAGAAGAGAGAAGAGAAGAGAAGAGAAGAGAAGAGAAGAGAAGAGAAGAGAAGAGAAAAGAAGACAGAGTAGAGTAGGGTAGGGTAGGGTAGAAGAGAGAAGAGAAGAGAAGAGAAGAGAAGAGAAGAGAAGAGAAGAGAAGAGAAGAGAAGAGAAGAGAAGAAAAGACAGAGTAGGGTAGGGTAGGGTAGAAGAGAAGAGAAGAGAAGAGAAGAGAAGAGAAGAGAAGAGAAGAGAAGAGAAGAGAAGAGAAGAGTAGGGTAGGGTAGGGTAGGGTAGAAGAGAGAAGAGAAGAGAAGAGAAGAGAAGAGAAGAGAAGAGAAGAGAAGAGAAGAGAAGAGAAGAGAAGACAGAGTAGAGTAGGGTAGGGTAGGGTAGAAGAGAGAAGAGAAGAGAAGAGAAGAGAAGAGAAGAGAAGAGAAGAGAAGAGAAGAGAAGAGAAGAGAAGACAGAGTAGAGTAGGGTAGGGTAGAAGAGAGAAGAGAAGAGAAGAGAAGAGAAGAGAAGAGAAGAGAAGAGAAGAGAGAGTAAGGTAGGGTAGGGTAGGGTAGGGTAGAAGAGAGAAGAGAAGAGAAGAGAAGAGAAGAGAAGAGAAGAGAAGAGTAGAATCAGAATTAGAATTAGAATTAGAATTAGAATTAGAATTAGAATTAGAATTAGAATTAGAATTAGAATTAGAATTAGAATTAGAATTAGAATTAGAATTAGAATCAGAATCAGAATCAGAATTAGAATTAGAATTGTTCCTTATTGGCCAAGTGTGACTGGACACACGAGGACGATGAAATCGGAGATTGTGCAGGAGCCCCAACAGTCTCAGTCTAAGATTGTATCTCGAGGTTTGTAATGAGCTGGGGCCTTTTCCAAGCAGGAGCTGAAAATGTTTTCGCTATCACACCAGAGTCATAACTCCAAGATAGCCCAAATAACCCGGCTACTTTCAATCCCCCTGGGCGGAAATGGACATGACGTTTCCTTACGAGAGACCTGAAACGCGGAGAATGTTTGCCAGCCCTCCGGCCTCCGGGGGTCTTTTTTCTCCTGCCTTGGCGGGGGACGTAAGGAGTGATGCAATGGGGATTTTAACCTTGGAGAAACCCACCGCCCTTCCCCCGCCCTCCCCCCCCCGCCCTCCAATAAATATCAGGTGTTTTGACTTCACGGGAGAAGTTCCCATAAAATAAAAAATTGAAAATAAAAAGGAGGAACTGGGCTACTCTGGAAACTCTCCCGCTGGGCTTTGCTCTCACGGTTTGGCGTCAGCAAAACTAAGATTATCACAGTGGTGAAATCCATTTTTTTTTTACTAGCGGTTCTGTGGGCGTGGCTTGGTGGGCCTGGTGTGGCTTGGTGGGCGTGGCTTGGTGGGCGTGGCAGGGGAAAGCTAGTGCAAAATCTCCATTCCCTCCCCACTCCTGGGGGAAGGATATTGCTTAGCCCCCCATTCCCACCCCATTCCAGGGGAAGGATACTGCAAAATCCCCATTCCATCCCCACTCCTGGGGGAAGGATATTGCAAAATCCCCATTCCCTCCCCACTCCTGGGAGAAGGATACTGCAAAAACTCCATTCCCACCCCACTCTGGGGCCAGTCAGAGGTGGTATTTGCCGGTTCGCCGAACTACTCAAAATTTCCGCTACCGGTTCGCCGAACTACTCAAAATTCCCGCTACCGGTTCTCCGAACTACTCAAAATTCCCGCTACCGGTTCTCCGAACTACTCAAAATTTCCGCTACCGGTTCGCTGAACTACTCAAAATTTCCGCTACCGGTTTGCCGAACTACTCAAAATTTCCGCTACCAGTTCTCCAGAACCTGTCAGAACCTGCTGAGTAGCACCCCTCGTCGAATTTCAGTTTCGTGATCGTCAGGAACCGAACTCAAAACGGGCCACCGAGGCGATCCCAGACCGGCCGGTTTTACTACCTGGAGGAACAACCTTGCATTTAAGCCGAGCATCCTTTTAAAAGCACCCACCCACGCGGGAACAATGCTGCCCCTTGTCCCCGCTCTTAAAAGCTGCGGGTTGCGCAGACAAAAGGGTGGTTGTAATGCCGATGAAATCAGACATCGTCTTTAGCTGTTGCGCAGGGGAGGAACAAGGTTACGCTAAGGGTAAAAATAATTTGGCCGGCCGGGGTGGTGAAAAGCCTTTCACTGGGGTGTAATTTTCCTTTGTAAAAGAAGTTGGGGGGGGGAGAATGGACTTCTCCTCTCCCCACCTTTTAGCGGTGGGGGGAACCTGGAGTGCCACCCCACGCGTTTGGCTCGGGTGCAATGCGCGGGGAGGTGCACCTCCTCGCGCCCACCTAAGGGCTTCGGAGCAGAATTCTTCCCCAGTCTGCCCTTGGAGACGATGGGGGTGAGGGGGCACGGTCCCAGCAAGGTTGCCCCTCCACGTGGGGGTGGAGTTGGCCCCCACACACAGGTGACCCACCGTACACCTTGGTCATTGAAATGAGCAGGGAGCATGATCTGGGAAGCCATGTCTCCTCACCGACCTACTCGGCCATTCCTGGTGGCTTCCTTCTTCTTCTTCTTCTTCTTCTTCTTCTTCTTCTTCTTCTTCTTCTTCTTCTTCTTCTTCTTCTTCTTCTTCTTCTTCTTCTTCTTCTTTTCCTTCTTCTTCTCCTTCTCCTTCTCATTCTTTCTTTTCTTCCTCCTCCTCCTCCTCCTCCTCCTCCTCCTCCTTTCTCCTTCTTCCCAAGTTCTTTCTTTTCTTCTTCTCCATCTCCTCCTCTTCTCCATCCTTCCTCCTTCTCATTCTTCCTTTTCTTCTTCTTCCTCCTCCTCTTCTTCTTCTCTTCCTCCTCCTCCTTCTCTTTCTCCTTTCTCCTCCTTCCCCCCCCAAGTTCTTTCTTTCCTTCTTCTCCATCTCCTCCTCTTGTCCATTCTTCCTCCTTCTCATTCTTTCTTTTCTTCCTCCTCCTCTTCTCCTCCTCCTCCTCCTTTCTCCTTCTTCCCAAGTTCTTTCTTTCCTTCTTCTCCATCTCCTCCTCTTGTCCATCCTTCCTCCTTCTCATTCTTCCTTTTCTTCTTCTTCCTCCTCCTCCTCTTCTTCTTCTCTTCCTCCTCCTCCTTCTCTTTCTCCTTTCTCCTCCTTCCCCCCAAGTTCTTTCTTTCCTTCTTTTCCATCTCCTCCTCCTCTTGTCCATCTTCTTCATTCCTCCTCCATCCTTTCCTCTTCACTTCTTCCTCTCTACCTTCTTATTCTTCACACATCGTTTTTATGTTTTATTAGTTGTTGTTTTTTCCCCCTCTCCAAACCTGGCTTTATCTCCTCCTGTGACATCAAATTCTGAGAAAAAGTTTCCATCTCCATTTCAGGAGGAGGGCAGAGAAATGAACATAGATTTTTTTACCTTTTCGTTATTTGCTAATATTGCTGAGAATATTGCTTATTGCTTAACGCATTGTAAGCCGCCCTGAATCTCCAGAGAAGGGCGGCATATAAATCAAATTTTAAAAAAATAATAATAATAACCCTGCCCCCCTTCCATCTTTTTCCATGTTGGTACCGCGATGTCAATAAATTGTACGTTTCGGTTTTCGACACCTGTGATATCTGGCATGTTGTGTTCCAAGTGACGATCCGTCTGTGTTCGAAAGTCCCACAAGATCTTCACTGTCTCCTTTTTGATAACTTTTTCCACTTTGTGCTCCCATGACTTTTTGGATACAGGAAAGTCGTATTTTTTTAACATAATGACCAGTGGATTAATTTTAGCAACTCGGTCATGTCTAGCTTTGTAATAGTTTGTGCGATTTTGCTGCATTCACGTATTAAATGTGAAACAGTTTCGACTTTGTCATTGCAAAATCAGCAGTTTGGATTGCAGGTGGATTTTTGTATCTTCGCTTTCGTGGCGTTAGTTTGTGGTGCTTGTTCTTGATTGGCGAGGATTAAACCTTCTGTTTCTTTCTTGATGGTTCCCATCTTAAGCCATGCCCGTGTCAAGTTGTTATCACATTTTCCTTCAATGTTTTTCAAGTGTTGTCCATGCAAAGCTTTCATTTTCCATCCATTTAATCGGTCATCCAGCTGTTTTTCCTTATATTCTGCCTTTGTTTAAATTATTATTATTATCATCATCATCCTCTTTTATTCATTAAACATGAAACTCAGTCAACATTTTAAAATGTGTCATTCTTCTTCTTATTATTATTAATTTCCCCTTTTCTCCTTTTTTCTCATCCCAGCACCCTGCCTACGAATTAAAAGAAAATTATTTTTCCTTCCATTCGGCATCCAGTCGCTTTCCACAAACAGCCTATAATTCTGTTTTAATGCAAAAATTCAAGGTTTCGTTCCACCCTTCCTCGCCTTCGCAAATTTTCACGCCCCTACCGCCTTCGGGGCCGGTCTCCGCTGTGGATCATGGATTGATTTAATTAGGAGGGGGGGGGAAATGCTTTTGCCCGGTCCTTTTTTTTTTTTTTTTTGCTTTTTTTAGAAATTGCGGAAAAGGTGAGCAGCGATAGAAGAAGGGAGAGAGAGAAAAGAAACGGAGAAACTATATCGCTCAGGGCTAAAATCAATCGGTTTGTTGCGGTCGTATCCTCAACCGCCTTGATGATATCACTCCAATAATACAGGTAGCTCTCGACTTACGTTTCATTTAGTGGCCATTCAAGGTTATAACGGCACTGAAAAAAAGCGACTCGGGACCGTGATCAAGATTCAGAATGCTTGGAAACTGACTTGTACTTATGACGGTGGCAGTGTCCTTCCTGCAACCTTGCGCATCGTGTGACTCACTTAAGAATTACACTGAATAAATGCCAAATTAGGAATTTATTATATAATTTTATAGCTGAAGGTTGCTTTGAAATGTATAGTATAGGGGGGATATAATAATAATGTTAGAAAGAAATGGTTAGAATATGGGGGGGGGGTTCCCCAAGCTTACATCCTTCGTTTACAACCTTCTCCAGTCCAGAAGGGCAGACAGAGAGAATGCAAAGCGACATTCAAAACTACACAAAAAAACCCTCCTTTTAATAAAAACTTTTTTCTTGTTCTGGACACTTCCCATGGGGCCGTTCCAAAAACAAACAAAAAGCCCCCAGGGAGTTAGGACCTGTTTTCAGACGTACAAACTGCTGCAACATCCTTATAGTCACGTGATCAAAATTCAAACGCTTGGAAACTGACTTGGACTTCTGACGGTTGTGGTGTTCCCCATCCCCCCCCCGGGGTCACATGATCTCCCTTCCGACCAGCAAAGTCGAAACAGGGGAAGCCAGATTCACTCAACAACCCAAGTTATCAATTGCAGTGATTCACTTAACAACAGTGGCAAGAAAAGGGGGGTAAAACTCACTTCGATGATCTCGCTTAGCGACATACATTTGGGGGGGCTCCGTTGTGGCCGTAAGACGAGGACTCCCTGTTTCGGAATTTCTCAGACTCCAGTCCTATTTTCAGTGGCCTGATTCAGACCAGGAGAAAGTATCAAAAGATAAGGGGTGAAATGCTACCGGTTCAGACCGGTTTGAGAGAACCGCTAGTAATAAAAGCTACCGGTTTAGGCAAACCTGTAGTTTAAAAAAATGCTACCAGTTCGGACGAACTAGCATTTCCAATGATCAGCTCTGCCGCACGATTTATATTCACTAGAAATCGCGCAGCGCAGCTGTTTCCCCCCCCTGCTGTTCTATTTATCTTAGAAAAGGCTTCTTCAGCACTGCACAGTAGCGCCTGTGCTGCGCACGCATGTGAAGTGCACATTTGGTGCTCACTGCGCATTCGTGCGCGCAGCGAGCCGGTAGCACACTTCGGAGCATTTCGCCACTGCAAAAGATCCAGAATTGATCCAGTTCAATCGGCCACCTCAATCCTTCATGCGCCCCCCCCCCGTGAATTAGACAAAGAGCCTTCCGTTTTAATCTATTCTACACCGTGCTTATTTAATTTGCTTTTTACAGATTTTACAGGGCAGGTAAGTTTCCGTGTAGAAATTTTAATTTGCCGGTTTAGAGACCCAAACCAAAGTCCGTACAGAGCTGGGACCTAACTTGAAGGAGTCTTTTCGAAACCCGGACGGCTGTTTTCTGACTTCCTTCCAATCCTTTCGGTCGGGTCTCCTTGCAACAATCCAGCTATTCAAGGCGGTAGCCCCAGGGTGGGTCTGAGAGAGCCGGGACCCCTCCCAAAGCAAGCACTTCCCTAGCTGGCTTTTAGTTCTGTTTTTCTTTCCCTGCTCAAAAGAAGTTTTTCCTTTACGGGGGTCGGGCTTAGGAACGGGCCAACAGAAGGCTGGTGCCACCCTCTGTTGGTGTTTCCCAGAAATGACAGAGGCTGGGAATTCTGCAAATCCAGGATCGGTTTTTAGAAGGACCTGGTGAAGAGGAGAGGAGAGGAGAGGAGAGGAGGGGAGGGGAGGGGAGGGGAGGGGGGGAGCAGAGAGAAGAGAAGAGAAGAGAAGAGAAGAGAAGATAGAATAGAATAGAATGCAGAATAAAATACAGTAGGGTAGGGTAGGGTAGGGAAAAAGAGAAGAGAGAAGGGGAGGGGAGGGGAGGGAAGACAGAGTAGAGTAGAGTAGAGTAGAGTAGAGTAGAGTAGAGTAGCATAGAATAGAATAGAATAGAATAGAATAGAATAGAATAGAATAGAATAGAATAGAATAGAATGCAGAATAAATAGAGTAGAGTAGAGTAGGGTAGGGTAAGGTAGGGTAGAAGAGAGAAGAAAAGAAGAGAAGAGAAGAGAAGAGAAGAGGAGAGGAGAGGAGAGGAGAGGAGAGGAGAGGAGAGGAGAGGAGAGGAGAGGAGAGTAGGGTAGGGTAGGGTAGAAGAGAGAAGAGAAGAGAAGAGAAGAGAAGAGAAGAGAAGAGAGAAGAGAAGAGAAGAGAAGAGAAGAGAAGAGAAGAGAAGAGAAGAGAAGAGAAGAGAAGAGGAGAGTAGGGTAGGGTAGGGTAGGGTAGAAGAGAGAAGAGAAGAGAAGAGAAGAGAGAACAGAGTAGAGTAGAGTAGAGTAGAGTAGAGTAGAGTAGAGTAGAGTAGAGTAGAGTAGAGTAGAGTAGAGTAGAGTAGAGTGAAAAACAGGTGGAAAAGGAGGTTGGTTTTTAAGAAAACGCAAAGCGGATCTCAGCCTGGCATTAGAACAGGAAGTGTTCTGCTACATTTTACCAGATTTCCTGTTTTCCCCTCCCTTTTCCCTCTCCTTTTCTCATTTGCCTGTCTTTTTTGCAAGCTTCCCTTCTCCATCTTTTTGACCAAGTGCAAGGAAGAAAGAAAAGGAGATGGGGGGGAAGAAAGAGAGAGAAGGAAGGAGGGAGGGAGGGAGAGAAAGAGGGAGAGAAAGAGAGAGGGAGGGAGAGAAAGAAAGAGAAAGAGAGAGAAAGAGAGAAAGAGGGAGGGAGAGAAAGAGAGAGAGAGGAGAGGGAGGGAGGGAGAGAGAGAGAAGGAGGGAGGGAGAGAAAGAGAAAGAGGGAGAGAAAGAGGAGGGGAGAGAAAGAGAGAGAGAGAAGGAAGGAGGGAAAGAGAGGGAGAGAGAGGAAAGAAAGAGAGAGAGAGAGGAGAGAGGGAGGGAGAGAAAGAGAAGAAAGAAAGAAAGAAAGAAAGAAAGAAAGAAAGAAAGAAAGAAAGAAAGAAAGACCGTTTTTTTTTAAAGTGATGACTTCGTTGCTTTCGCCCCTGTGCCCAACTTCTATTGGGTTCTGAACTAAGTTTATCAGCCAAGCGTAAAAACATTAATCACCTAGGAGGGAAAGGGGAGGGGAGGAGAAAAAAAAAACCCCTAAAATAAAATGAAAATAACACCCAGGGAAAATGACTTTTCAAAATGTCGCCGGCATAATTATCAGCTTGTCCATTACATTAAATGCCACCATTTATAACGGGAACGTTTTAAGCATGCAAGCAGTAATTAACTTCGTAATGAACTGGGGGACCCCTGTGCCTCTCTTCCCTCAGCTAATTTGCATGTTAATTATAATTAGCAACCAGGGAAACAAGTTATAAACATCTTAATTAGCAGCTTAATCATTTTTACAAGGAAATGCGCCCCGCTTTGATAGATGAGCAAGAATTAGATTAATGGGACTCTTGCTTCCAGTCGCTCCTAGTGTGCAGGAATGGAAACGCACACTCGGGTGTGAGTGTGTGCGCTCACAAATTCACACACCCCTTCGGCTGGCAGGCTTGCCAATTGATTTGCCAGAGAGACCAGGCCTGAGCAAAGCAGCTCTCCCAAAATTCAGATTTCTGCAGGCAGAAGAAAATTAAGGAAAAGGGACCTTTTTAGTCAAATGATTCTGGAAAGACGGGAGAGGGGGGAATCTTTCTCACGGTTTGGAGAGGTTCACCTCTATTTTTTTAGTTTTTAATGGTTATTAATTGTTTAGTTTTAATTTGTTAATGGGTTTTAATTCGCACTGTTTTAATTCGGGCCAAAGTATATAATTCTTTTAATTAATTTTAAATTTTGTATTGTTATGTATTTTAGTTTTGGCTGTGCACCGCCCTGAGTCCACTAGGAGAAGGGCGGTATATAAATTGAATAAATAAATAAATAAATAAATAAATTTTATTTTATTTTTTTTCCACTCAAGATTTTCTTTCCTTGGGAAAGAAAGAAAAAAGGGAGGGAGGGAGGAAGGAAGGAAGGAAGGAAGGAAGGAAGAAGGAGGGAGGGGAGGGAGGGAGGGAAGGAAGGAAAGAGAAAGAAAGAGAAAGAAAAAGAAAAAGAAGAAGGAAGGAAGGAAAGGAAGAAAGAAAGAAAGGGAGGGAAGGAAGGAAGGAAAGGAAAGGAAGGAAGAAAGAGAGAGAAAGAAAGAAGAAAGGAAGGAAGGAGGAGGGAGAGAGGGAAAGAGGAAGGAAAGGAAGGAAAGAAAGAAAGAAAGAAAGAAAGAGAGGGAGGGAGGGAAAGAAGGAAGGAAAGGAAGGAAGAAAGAAAGGGAAGAAAGGAAGGAAAGGAAGGAAGGAAAAAAAGGAGGTGGGTTTCAGCAGGTTCTGACCAGTTCTGGAGAACCGGTAGCGGAAATTTTGAGTAGTTCGGAGAACCAGTAGTAAAAATTCTGACTGGTCCCGCCCCCACCTATTCCCTGCCTTCCGAATCCCAGCTGATCGGGAGGAAATGGGGATTTTGCAGTAACCTTCCCCTGGATTGGAGAGGGAATGGAGATTTTACAGTATCCTTCCCCTGCCACACCCACGAAGCCACACCCACACAGAACCGGTAGTACAAAATTTTGAAACCCACCACTGGAAGGAAGGAAGGAAGAAGAGACGGAGGGAAGGAAGGGAAAAAGAAAAGGGAAGACAGGAAGGAAGGAAGGAGGGACAGATATTCTATTCTATTCTATTCTATTCTATTCTATTCTACTCTACTCTACTCTACTCTACCCTACCCTATTATATCATATCATATCATATCATATCATATCATATCATATCATATCATATCATATCATATTATATCTACTATATTCTATTCTATCTACTCTACTCTACTCTACCCTACCCTACCCTACCCTACCATATCATATCATATCGTTCTGTTCTGTTCTGTTCTGTTCTGTTCTGTTCTATTCTATTCTATTCTACTCTACTCTACTCTACTCTACCCTACCCTACCCTACCCTACCCTACCTTACCCTACCCTACCCTATTATATCATATATATCATATCATATCATATCATATCATTCTATTCTATTCTATTCTATTCTATTCTATTCTATTCTATTCTACTCTACTCTACTCTACTCTACTCTATTCTACCCTACCCTATCATATCATATCATATCATATCCTATTATATCTACTATATTCTATTCTATCTACTCTACTCCCTATTCTATTCTACTATATCTACTCTACTCTACTGTACTCTATTCTATTTTGGTATAAAATAACAGAGTTGGAAGGGACCTTGGAGGTCTTCTAGTCCAACCCCCTGCTTAGGCAGGAAACCCCACACCACATTCTATATTTCTATTATTCTATATTCTATTATTCCATTCCATTCCATTCCAGACCAGGGGAAAGCTGTCTTACTCCCCTATCAGCTGTCATTCCATCTGTTTTTCCGTTTAAAAATTCATGATTCCCCCCCAGAAGGAAGACCTGTTGTACCCTTTTAATATTTAACTAGATGTTTAGAGTTCAAACCTGCGCCGACTTTTGTCCGTTTCTCTTTCCGACGCAGTTTGCTGCACCTACGTAGACGAAACTCCTCATTTCGTGCACCCAGTAGTAGCCATACAAACTCCAGACAGACGGAGACGCAGTAAGTTGCATCCCTGGTTTGTGCTATTTTATTTCCTTCCGTAACGGTGTCCTTCTTGAAATGAGTGGGGTTATCCCTGTATCGACGAGCCTCTGTTATCTTCTTCAAACTTTCCCTTTGGGGAAGGCCAGAAAGATGGAAATAATTTGAGGGTCGTAAACTTTAAAAAAAAAAAAAACCGGAAGGAATGTGTGCTAAAGTGTGGCTTGTTTAGCTGCACCTCGCTAAATAATCCTTCACACGAAATGCTACAAACCATGATTGCTGGGTTTTTCTCCACCGTCCATTCTAAGGAAAATGAACCAAGCTGTTTTGTTTTTGGGTTTTTTTTTTTTGGTAGAATAGACTAATTTCCATGATGGAATTAAATTAATTCAAACTACTCAAAATTTCTGCTACCGGTTTTCCAGAACCTGTTAGAACCTGCAGGATTTCACCCCTGTCCCCGCTCTATATATATATATATATTTAATTTGATTTATATGCCGCCCTTCTCCGGAGACTCAGGGCGGTTTACAATGCGTTAAGCAATAGCCTTCATACTTTTGTATATTTTTATACAAAGTCAGCTTATTGCCCCCACAAACTGGGTCCTCAATTTACCTACCTTAGAAAGGATGGAAGGCTGAGTCGACCTTGAGCCTTGGAGGGATTCGAACCAGCAGTAATTGCAGGCAGCTGTGTTAATAACAGGGTGTTTAGACCACTGTACTATCAAGGCTCTATTTTAAAAATGATTTTAACGGGAAGAGGACCGGTATCGAGGATTTTTTTTTAAAAAAAAGATTATTTAGCTGTGAAAAATTATTTAGCTTTTCCTCACTGGTTCGCCTGTGGTGTTTTGTCTGATAACGAGGGGCAATTAAACAGTAAGTAATCAAATTAAAACGAAGGGCGAACTTCTCCGAAGGGGGGCAAGGGATGAAACCGTGCTTGAAATGAAATTTCAATCACGGGGAGGAGATTTAGCCAGGGGTGAAATCCGGCAGGTTCTGACAGGTTCTGGATGATGAAGCTAAAACATACGATGAACGGTTGCAGGAACTGGGCATGGCTGGTCTAGTGAAGAGAAGGACCAGGGGAGACAGGAGAGCATCTTCCAATATTTGAGGGGTTGCCCCAGAGAGGAGGAAGGGGGTCAAGCTGTTTTCCAAAGCAAAAGGAAGGAAGGAGGGAGGGAGGGAGGGAGGGAGGGAAGGAAGGAAGGAAGGAAGGAAGGATGGAAGGAAGGAAGGAAGGAAAGAAAGAAAGAAAGAAAGAAAAAAGGAAAGAGGAAGGAAGGTGGAAGGGAGGGAAAGAAAGAAAGACAGACAGACAGAAAAGAAAGAAAGAAAGAAAGAAAGAAAGAAAGAAAGACATCTGAATGAACCATAGATGGACAGAAGACATGGCTAGTCTAGTGAAGAGAAGGACCAGGGGAGACAGGAGAGCATCTTCCAATATTTGAGGGATTGCCCCAGAGAGGAGGAAGGGGGTCAAGCTATTTTCCAAAGCAAAAAGAAGGAAGGAAGGAGGGAGGGAGGGAAAGAAAGAAAGAAAGACAGACAGAAAAAGAAAGAAAGAAAGAAAGAAAGAAAGAAAGAAAAGAAAAGAAAAGAAAGAAAGACAGACAGATAGACAGACATCTGAATGAACCATAGATGGACAGAAGACATGGCTAGTCTAGTGAAGAGAAGGACCAGGGGAGACAGGAGAGCATCTTCCAATATTTATGGGGCTACCCCAGAGAGGAGGAAGGGGTCAAGCTATTTTCCAAAGCAAAAGGAAGGAAGGAGGGAGGGAGGGAGGGAGGGAGGGAAGGAAGGAAAGAAGGAAGGAAGGAAGGATGGAAGGAAGGAAGGAAGGAAAGAAAG
The DNA here is from genome assembly GCF_059756535.1 of Pantherophis guttatus. NCBI lineage: Eukaryota > Metazoa > Chordata > Lepidosauria > Squamata > Colubridae > Pantherophis > Pantherophis guttatus. The sequence goes on from NC_142077.1 coordinate 2,913,086, forward strand.
AAAGAAAGAAAAAAGGAAAGAGGAAGGAAGGTGGAAGGGAGGGAAAGAAAGAAAGACAGACAGACAGAAAAAGAAAGAAAGAAAGAAAGAAAGAAAGAAAGAAAGAAAGAAAGAAAGAAAGAAAGAAAGACATCTGAATGAACCATTGATGGCTAATCTAGTGAAGAGAAGGACCAGGGGAGACAGGAGAGCATCTTCCAATACTTGAGGGGCCGCCACAGAGAGGAGGAAGGGGGTCAAGCTATTTTCCAAAGCAAAAGGAAGGAAGGAAGGAGGGAGGGAGGGAGGAAAGGAAGGAAGGAAGGAAGGAAGGATGGAAGGAAGGAAGGAAAGAAAGAAAGAAAGAAAAAAGGAAAGAGGAAGGAAGGTGGAAGGGAGGAAAAGAAAGAAAGACAGACAGACAGAAAAAGAAAGAAAGAAAGAAAGAAAGAAAGAAAGAAAGAAAGAAAGAAAGAAAGAAAGACATCTGAATGAACCATAGATGGACAGAAGACATGGCTACTCTAGTGAAGAGAAGGACCAGGGGAGACAGGAGAGCATCTTCCAATACTTGAGGGGCTGCCCCAGAGAGGAGGAAGGGGGTCAAGCTCTTCTCCAAAGCACCCGAAGGCCAGACAAGGAATAATAATGGATGGAAACTGATCAAGGAGAGATTCAACCTGGAAATAAGGAGGAACTTTCTGACCATGAGAACAATCAATTGATGGAACATCTTGCCTTGAGAAGTTGTGGGAGCTTCATCCCTGGAGGCTTTCAAGAAGAGATGGACTGCCATCTTGTCAAAAATGGTGTAGGGTCTCCTGCTTGAGTAGGAGGTTGGACTAGATGACCTATAAGGTCCCTTCCAACTCTGGTTAATATTAATGGGCAGAACTACACCGATATTTCCCTGTTATAAATATTATTCGTAGGGAATTAATCTTTTTTTTTTATTTTTTTTATTTGATTTATATGCCGCCCTTCTCCGGAGACTCAGGGTGGCTTACAATGCGCTAAGCAATAGCCTTCATCCTTTTGTATATTTTATACAAAGTCAGCTTATTGCCCCCACAAACCAGGTCCTCAATTTACCTACCTTAGAAAGGATGGAAGGCTGAGTCAACCTTGAGCCTTGGCGAGATTCGAACCCTGCAGTAATTGCAGGCAGCTGGTCTTAATAACCAGCTTAATAACAGGGTGCCTTAAACTCCTGTACTACCAAGGCTCTTGGTCTGTTAATATCGCACATATTCAATATTACATTTCAAGACCTTCAAGGTTTTTACCACCCGCTCGATCCACAAAAGTCGCTCTGACAACTCCACTTGGAACTAACATCCCAAATCTTGGAACGATGGTCCTTCTCTCTCTCTCTCTCTCTCTCTCTCTCTCTCTCTCTCGTGCTTGCTTTATTTTTCCTCCTCCTCCTGTTTTCTTCGTGGGTCGTGTGTCTCAGGCTGTTTTAACAAGCCGCCGGCTAAGTAGGGAACGAGGAGCAGGATAAGAAGGGATTGCTAACTCCAGACATGCCCTGCTTTCTCCAGCAAGGAAATTCGGTGTTTACTGTCTCCTGGGAAACTGGAAAGCACGTGCCCAGACTCCAGAGCTTTTCACTCCAGAGAGACCCAGATTCTGCAGAAGGAAATCTGGCCTGATTCACTGCCAGGAGTTTCCTTTTCTCTCCACGCAAGGACCTCCATCCGCGCTTCTCCTTCTCGTCTGCCACGTACCGTGTGAGTCTCAGGGTTGTCCTCCGAGAGAGGAAGTGAAGGGTGGGGAACAGACGGGAAGAATCGGCTCTCGGGTTAGGAAAGAGACAAGGGTGCAAAATGCACATGCACAAATCGAATGTTAGAGAAACGGGGCTGTCTACAAAAGCTGAAATGATGTCGGCACTATTACCGTGTTTCTCCGAAAATAAGACCCTGTCTTGTAATTTTTTATTTTTTTTTTGAACCCTGAAATAAGCGCTTGGCTTTATTGCCATGAGCTCAAAAGCCCGATTGGGCTTATTATCAGAGGATGTCTTATTATGGGGAAATAGGGTATTATTGTTGTTGTTGTTGTTGTTATTGTTATTATCTCTTTTATTCATTAAACATGAAACTCAGTTTATGTTTAAACTCAATCAAAAATATTGATTGGCACTGATGGTTGATACGGGTTGCTACCAGCATCCTAGGTATCAACCAAGTACCTTCTTAAAATCTTCTTCTTCTTCTTCTTCTTCTTCTTCTTCTTCTTCTTCTTCTTCTTCTTCTTCTTCTTCTTCTTCTTCTTCTTCTTCTTCTTCTTCTCCTCCTCCTCCTCCTCCTCCTCCTCCTCCTCCTCCTCCTCCTCCTTTTTCTTCTCCTCCTCCTCTTCTTCTTCTTCTTCTTCTTCTTCTCCTCCTCCTCCTTTTTCTTCTCCTCCTCTTCTTTTCTTCTTCTGCCTCTTCTTCTCCTCCTCCTCCTCCTCCTTTTTCTTCTCCTCCTTTTCTTCTTTGCCTCTTCTTCTCCTCCTCCTCCTCCTTTTTCTTCTCCTCTTCTTCTTTACTTCTTCTGCCTCTTCTCCTCCTCCTCCTCCTTTTTCTTCTCCTCCTCTTCTTTTCTTCTTCTGCCTCTTCTCCTCCTCCTCCTCCTTTTTCTTCTCCTCCTCTTCTTTTCTTCTTCTGCCTCTTCTTCTCCTCCTCCTCCTCCTTTTTCTTCTCCTCTTCTTCTTTTCTTCTTCTACCTCTTCTTCCTCTTCGTCGTCTTCTTCTTGTTGTCGTTATCATCATCATTATTATAATCATTATTATTTAGTTGTTATTATTACTGTGGTTATTTGTTGTTGTTATTGTTGCTGTTATGATTATGATTATGCCTGATTCTTAAGACATGAGAGCAGTCTTCCAATATCTCAGGGGCTGCCCCAAAGAAGAGGGAGTCAAGCTATTCTCCAAAGCACCTGAGGGCAGGACAAGAAGCAACGGGTAGAAATTAATTAAGGATATAAAACCATGTCCACCCTTCAACTTTTCTAGAAAGTTACTTTCCTCCCTTCTGCTTCTTTGTAGGGCTGCAGACCAAGCCGGCATGATGAGCGAAGGTCCTTCAACCCTCTGGAGATCCCAAGGGCAAGCCAGAGATTTCTGCCAGGAAGGGGATCGGCAACTAGCCAACGGCGACCTCCCGTTGGCCACTGCCTTCCATGTTGCTGGATTCCTTCTCTGCGCCCCCGTGGCCGTCAACAAGATGGCGGCTCTTGAGAAGGAGGCCCAGGCCAACGTGGTCGCCATCTTGGAGAGCTGGTGTCGAGGAGAAAGCCCCATCCCAAAGCTTGGAAACCATCCTTCGAACCCGCCACCGCTCAACGTCGCGACGGCGGCTGCTTTTCTCCTGGCCTTCGACCCCCACAACGTGACCGCCTCGCTCTTCAAAATGGATGCCTTGCTGAAGGCGGGCCACGCGGAGAGCGTGGCCAGTCAGTGTGACGCTCTGCTTGAGGTCCACCCTTGCGCGGAGCTAGTTCTCACCCATGCTTTGGCCCTGGTGTTGTCCCGAACGCACTTCCAAGACGGGGTCGCCGAATACCTCCGGGCCTTTGCGGAAAATCGGAACGAGACGGTGATGTTCATGAGCCGTAGACAGAGAAGATACCTGGAGAAGATCATCCAGGCTTGTTTGGACTGTGTCTCACTTCCGGACAACTGTCAAAAAGAGATATTTATCCGGAAAGATCTTTGCTATGACTTCCTGGTTGCCATAGCTCCCGAGGACCTCCGGGTCTGTCCCATTCAGGCCCGGCGTCTTTTTGAGCGACGTATGTATGAGGAATGCGTGTCCCTCTCCAGCAGGGGCTTAGAAGCCTTCTCCTCCAACGGCTCACCAAGCAGCCAAGAGACCTCAAGTCTTCTAATGCACCGAGCTGCGGCTTTCTTTGCAATCGGAGGCCACATAACGGAGATGCTGAAGGACCTCAAGGCCGCCTTTGAAGCTCACCCCAAGCTGGCCAAGAACTTCTTTGAAGGCCTCTTCTCTCCAGAAGAGGTTGAAAGAGTCGAGAAGCACACCCGGACAGTCCTGGAAGCGGATTTTGCCACTTACAAAGATGCCATCCGTGTGAGGAACGAAGTCCGGAGCAACGGCGGCCAAGAGTTGATTCCTCCCATTGTCCGTACACTCCATTTCCTGGTCCAGATCGCCCCGGGGTCTCTACGAGAACTGAATATCCGTCTCGCCGATTGCTACCTCTTAGAAGGCAACATTTCAACCTCCTTGGAAGTTTGCGACCGTCTCTTGGCCTCTGCTGAAACCACGTACAGAAACACTCTTCTTGCCCAACGGGGTTTCTGCCACCTTCATGCCAACCGTCGTCCAGAAGCCCTCCGAGACTTCCAAGCCATCCTCGAAGACCTCACGCCGCATCCGAGCAGCTGCGTGAAGGCCCTGTGCGGGCGGGGTCTGATCCGAGCCTGGGCCGGCCATCCGTATCTCACCGCCTTGGATTACCTGACCGCCTGCGGGCTTCGGTTCGAGGAAACCGGCTTTGCGATCAAGGCCTACGTCCCTTGGAACCAGAGAGGGTTCCTCTTGGTCACCCTTCAGGAGCAAGTCCAGAAGATGCTGGAGATGAAGGAGATAGTCCGTTGCAGGTCCGAGGACCGATTGGAGAAATCTGGGTGGCTGGACAGGCTCCAGAAGGACGGGTGAGTCAGTGAGCGTGGACAACCACCACATGGTCCTCCAAGGGCTCCTTTCCTGGGCTTTTACGGTCTTGATGTTCTCCATCTTTTCGTTCTTCTCTGGTCTCCCCAAACTTGGCACACCGGCAAGGATGAACGGGAGGTGAGGTCTTTTTTGGGCAGGCCGTCCTTTGTAGATGGATGAAGGTAGGTTGGCAATATGTGAAATACAATACAGGGTTTTTTTTCCTTCATCTCAACTGAAGAGGAAGGCAGGAACCCCCCATGGGACTCAGAGAAGTTTCATAAAAAGTCTCTTCTCTTTGGGGCCAAAAGAAGTCCAAAGTTAATTCTTTGGTTGACATGAAGGAATGAGAAGTAGTAGGGAAATGGAGGCCAATTTTGTTGGCATTACTTGAGGCACGAAACTTACTTTTCCTTCTCCTTCCTTCCTTCCTTCCTTCCTTCCTTCCTTCCTTTCTTCCTCCTTCCTTTTTTCCTTTTTTTCTTTCTCTTCTGTCTTTCCTTGCTTCCTTCCTATATTCTCTTTCTTCCTTTCTCTCCTTCCTTTTCCTTCCTTCCTCCCTTCTTCCCTCCCTTCTTTTTCTTTCCCTCTTCTTTCTGTCTTTTCTTCCTTTCTTCTTAACTTATGTCTTTCTTCCTTTCTCTCCTTCCTTCTTTCCTCCCTCCCTCCCTTTTATCTTTTTCTTTCTCTTTTTCTTACTTTCCTTGATTCCTTCCTACCTTTCCCTTCTTTCCTCCCTCCCTCCCTCCGTCCCTCCCTCCCTTTTATCTTTTCTTTCTTTCTCTCTTTTTCTTATTTTCCTTATTCCTTCCTTCCCCACATCTCTCCCTCCCCTTCTCTTTCTCCTTCCTTTCTTCCTTCCACTCCCTCCTTCCTTCCTCCTTCCCTCCCTTTTATCTTTTCTTTCTTTCTCTCTTTTTCTTACTTTCCTTGATTCCTTCCTTCCTTCCCCACAACCTTCCCTCCCTCCCTCCTTCTTTCCTTACCCTCCCTTTTACCTTCTTTTCTCTCTTTTTTTCCTTCCTTCCTTCCTTCCTTCCTTCCTTCCTTCCTTCCTTCCTTCTCTAGCTCCTTCCATCCTTCCCTCCCTGCTAAAATTTTTAAACACAGAATTACCCCAGAGACTTTTGCAAACTGCAGGTCCAAACCTCTGAATCTGTCAGCCTGATCTCTTGAAATTTACACTGCTCTCTCCTCACCTCTGCCCTCTCCCCCCCCCACCCCTTTACTCAGGGATTCCTTTGGGATCCACCCGCTGGCTTCTCTACTCTTAGAACTGGACGGTTCGGAAGCCGCATCGCGGCTGCTGTGCGCCGATGCTTTGTACCAACTGGATCGCCTGGAAGAGAGCCACCAGATCCTTCGGGTGGCTCTCTCGAAGGACTCCGAGAGATCCCCTGTTCTGGCCAGGCTGGCTCTCCTTCAGCTGAAGAGAGGCCACGTGGACGGTTGCAATCAGGTGAGATCAAAGCTTCTCACGCCCCGTAGCCCTAAATTCCTGGGATCTTTAAATTGCTTCATGAACTAAAACTCCTGCTGGTTGAATTCCCAGACAAGCTGCTGATGGGTCACGTCCATCAGGTAGTCCTCGACTTACAACGGTTTATTTAGTGACAGTTCGAAGTTCCTGAAAAAAGGGACTTAGGACCCTTTGTTCCCACTTAACGACCGTAGCCGCATTCCCCACGGTCATGCGATCAAAATTCAGACGCTTGGCAACCGATTCGTATTTATGACGGTCGTAGCATCCCCGGGGGGTGGGGGGGTTATTTGATCCCCTTTTGCGTCCTTCAGACAAGCCAACGGGAAAGCTGGATTCCACTTAACAACAATCTTTAACAATGGTGGGGAGGAAGGTTGCAAAAACGGAGCAAAATTCACGTATGAAATGGCTCTCGCCTAGCAACATAAATTTTGGGCTCCATTGCGGTCGTATGTTCGAGGACTACCTGGACTGAAAAGTCCGTTCCAAGATTTTGCATTTGTAATGAGAGAGACAGAGAGAGTGGGAGGGAGAAAGAGGGAGAAAGGGGGATGGAGAGAAAGGGGGAAAAAGAGAGAGGGAGGGAGAGAAAGAGGGAGAAAGAGAGAGGGAGGAAGGGAGAGAGAGGGAGAGAAAGAGAGAGAAAGATGGAGGGAGGGAAAGAGAGAGAGGGAGAAAGAGGGAGAAAGAGAAAGGGAGGGAAGGAGAGAGAGAGAGACAGGGGGAGGGAGAGAAAGAGAGAGAAAGAGGGAGGGAGGGAGAGAGGGAGATAGAGTGGGAGGGAGAAAGAGAGAGGGAGGGAGAGTGGGAGAGAAAGAGGGAGAAAGAGGGAGGGAGATAGGAGGGAGAAAGAGGGAGGGAGGGAGGGAGAGGGAGAGAAAGAGGGAGAAAGAGAGAGGGAGGAAGGGAAAGAGAGAGAGGGAGAAAGAGGGAGAAAGGAAAGGGAGGGAGAGACAGAGAGAGACAGAGAGGGGGGGAGGGAGAGAAAGAGAGAGAAAGAGGGAGGGAGAGAGAGAGAGAGAGAGTGAAGGAGAAAGAGGGAGAAAGAGAAGGAGAGAGAGAGAGAGAGAGAGAGAGAGAGAGAGAGAGAGAGAGAGAGAGAGACCCAGTCAGATAAGTGAAACCCGAGTCCGGCCCAGAAGTGTAACGTGAGAAAGGACCTCAAACACAAAGGGAGAAGGAGCCTCATCCAGACTTAGCGGATTCTGCTACTATAACCTTACACAGGTAGTCCACGACAGTTTGTTTAGTGACCACTCAAAGTTACAACGGCCCTGAAAAAGGACCTTTATTGCTGAAAAGCACCTGTGAAGAAAGTAGGAAAATTATTTGCGGACAAGCTAGTCCACAGGAAATACTGACCAGTCTCCAGCAGAGGGCGCTCCTGTCTTTGAAATGGAAGAGTTGGAGTACTTAGCATTTACCCTTTGCATAATGTGCACAACAGGTGTACGTACAATATATTTACAGTATATCTTATGTATACAGTATATCTTATCTTTCCTCCAGAGGGATAATATAAAAATACATTTCTAAAAAAAAGAAGATTTAGTTCAAGTATCCTGTGTTTCAAATGGCCAATATCAAAACGCCTTTATAGGGTTTTATGGTGAGATACTGGCCAGTTCGAAGAATAATAATAATATAATTTGATGCCATATACATTATTAAAATCTCAACTATAACTTTGTTTTAATAAAACATATACGTCGCTGGACTCCTAGTAATTCTGGACACTTTTGAGGCTTCCTGGACGCAGCTGACTGTCCCTTTACCGAGAGAGGTAGAAGGAACTTAGAGGTCATCTACTCTAACCCTCTGCTTCGTGGTGGATTATTATATCTCTGATCGATGCTCAACAAACAAATCTGGCTCCATTTTTAAATTTGATGAACAAATAAGAGACGCAATGGTACACTGGGAAGAAAAAAAACTTTGGCTATAACATAGAATTAGAGAAACGGCAACATTTATGGGAAAGGCACTATAGATTAACAACGGCAACTTCTTATAAAGAAAATGTATATAAAATGTTTTAGAGATGGTTTCACATGCGCAGAGGGTTAAAAAGAGGTTACTTCCTGGTTAAAACCAGGAAGTAACGAGGTCCAGGCGGGTGGGCGGAGCTTCACGCTGCCGCCGCTACCAGTTCACTGAACCACCTGCCGCCGCTACCGGTTCGCCTAAACTGGTGTGAACCGGTAGCATTTCACCCCTGCCAAGTATGTATTTTCATCCAGTATATTTTAGCTTTTGGGCATGACCACGAGTGGTGGGATGCTCCCGGTTCGCCCCAGTTCAGGCAAACTGGTAGTGGCAGCCGCGGGAGGCTCCACCCATCCGCCCAGACGTCATCAATGCTAGCGAACTGGTAGCGCCGGGATTTGAATCCTGATGACCTCCACATCTGGTAGTAGCAACTTGTACCTCTTGAATTTAGCTCCAAAAATGCCACATGTTAGGCCGCTTAATATTCACGGATGCTAACCGCCATCTGTAATTCTCCTTCTCTTTTCCCCCCCAAATGAAGTCTCTGAAGAAGATGATTGACACAGGCAACTTGTCCTGCCTCCAGGGCTTTGTGAAGGTTTTAAAAGACGACGACCGAGCCCTGTGGAAAAGCCACTGTCACACCAGGGCTGTGACAGTCCTGAAAAATAAACCAGGGGACGCTTATCTGAAGGAAGCCGTCACCTACCTCTCCTTGGCCGTCATCGCAGCCGGTGAGAAGTACCAAAATTACGTTTCCTTGGCTTAGAAGTTGTATATCTCTCCCCTTTTTCCCCTTGAAGTCCAAGAGAAAAGTTTCTCTCCTCAGTTTAGCTGACAACAACAACCCTCTGGGGTAGGCTGGGTGCAGAGGTGGGATTCACCCGGTTCGGACCAGTTCACCTGAACCGGTAGCGGAAATCGCAGAGAATTCTTGTACTCTGTTTTCTTATTCTTCTATCTTGTTTTTTCCCATTTTGTATTAGTTTTTACTGTTGTAATCGTAGCCTTTAATAAAATTATTCATTTAAAAAAAAGGGGGAGGTTGGCAGCTCTTAGGCTGCAAGTTTTTAGGCTGCCAGCTCTTAGGCTGCAAGCTCTTAAGCTGCCAGCTCTTAGGCTGCCAGCTCTAAGAAGAGCCAGTTTTTTTTAAAAAAAAATTGTAGTAAACGTATTGTCCTCGTCCTTTTCAAGATCAGAGTATACAAATGAAAAGCACTGTGAATTCATTTTTTATTTTTATTTGCCTAGGAGATAACAACGCTGTCGATTCTCTTCTGATGCGCGCTCGTTGTTACGGCCTCCTGGGCCAGAAGAAAACAGCCATATTTGATTTCAAGGCCATCTTAAAAGAAGATCCGAGAAACACCCGGGCTCTTTGTGGGAAAGCATTCCTTCATATGGCCCTGGATCAGAAGAAGGTGGAAATCATCTTTAATTGTTTCGATTGATGGCTTTGAATGTCACAAGGCAGTTGAAGGGTAGGAGGAGATATTCACTGCAATGGTAGAGGAAGGAAGGAAGGAAGGAAGGAAGGAAGGAAGGAAGGAAGGAAGGAAGGAAGGAAGGAAGGAAGGAAGGAGAAAGAAGGGGAGGGAGGAAGGAAGGAAGAGAAAGAGAAGGGGAGGGTGGAAGGAAAGAATAATGGGAAGGAAGGAGAAAGAAAGGGAGGGAGGAAGGAAAGAATAATGGAAAGGGAGGGAAGGAGGAAAGAATGAATGAAGGAGAAAGCGAAGGGGAGGGAGGAAGGAAAGAATAATAGGAAGGAAGGAAAGAAAGAAGGAGGGAAGGAAGAAAGGAAGGAGGGAGGAAGAGAAGGGGAGGGAGGAAGGAAGGAATAATAGGAAGGAGGGAAGGAAAGAAGGAGGGAAGGAAGAAAGGAGGGAGAAAGAGAAGGGGAGGGAGGAAGGAAAGAATAATAGGAAGGAAGGAAGGAAGGAGAAAGAGAAGGGGAGGGAGGAAGGAAGGAAAGAATAATGGGAAGGAAGGAAGGAGACGAGACGAGAAAAGAGGAGAAAAGAGGACACTCTGGGGAAAAAAAGTGAAGTTCAAGCATAGGTAACACTGAATTATTGCAGCTTCTCAGCCAGTTGCGATAATATTCAGTGAAGCCCAAATGTTTGCCAACGTGTAATTTGATGAGCGATGGCTTCAAGTTTTCTTTGGAGCTTGAGAAACGGGGTCTTGTTCTGTGCCCTTCATTAGATCTTCCAAAAAAACAGGAAGGGCTTCAACGTTTAGCCTAATTTCTGGTCTCCACTCCCTCAGGAGTCAATCCAAGATCTGATCTCAGCTCTCCGAGGGGATCCAGCCTCCGCTGTGGCCGAAATTGTCTCTCTAAAGCCGGACGCTCAAGTCCAGATTCGTTCTTGGCTGCTGGAACACTGCAGGGATGCGTTGACGGACCTTGGCGGTAGACAAGACCCACTCGCTACGGAGACCTTGGAGAAGCTCTCCAAAGTGGGAGAATCGTTGGTGGAAATGGACAGCCAGGACTCTGAAGCTCACATGCTTTGCGTTGACCTCCAAATCGCAAGAGGTAGGAGAGATCAGGAATAACTCCAAGTAGAACAGGTCCCCGAATCAGTGAGCAGAATGGAGGGGTAGTTTTAGGATGAACACGAGAGACCGACGAGGAGCAAGGACCGCCCCGTGCTGATTCAAGGGCTCGGAGAGTGCAGAGAAGGCGTGATCAGGCCAGTGCCCCGCTCATCTTCACAAGGCACACCCGGGGAATGAGACTTAAGGAGTACGCTGTGGGGAAGGGCCATTTGTCGGGAACAAACGCTGAGTTCCCGAAGTGTTGTGTGCCAATGTTTGAACTTGCCAAGAGTCCTTGCATTCCTTTCCTGGATTAATTACCTGGATCTTTTGCTCCCTGAACTCCTCGATTGGCCCTTATTTTGCCAAAGACATTTGGGATTTATTGCCGTGCAGCCTTGGTGCAGACAGACGCTGGGCTGGACTAATTGCAGCCAGAAGCTGCTTGAGGTTTGTGTGGGGGTTTGTTATCACTCTGCTCTGGGGCTTGCCAGAAACGTGGGAGCATTTGGGGAAATTTGGAGCAATAAAGGGGCAGTTTGAACTGCCAGCTGTTTGTGTTATCTCCGTGCTGGGCCTCAGGTCGTTACATTTCTCCTCTAGGCATCTACTGCTGAAAGGTTAAACATGGGTGTCTTAGCTGTAGTCCAACCTTCCCTCCACACCGTTGTAGCTATTTCTAGCCCTTAGATTTGAGAACACACCGCACCTTTCTACGGCTATGTGTAAAGTGGTGTGGTCTCGTTGAACATCCCTTTTGAGGGACGTGGATGTGGGGAGAACCCTTTCCCCCATTATATTGAAGAGGAAGGATGTTGGGTTCCCATCGCTAACACTCCCAAGTGAAAAGAGGATGGATACAGCTGTGAAATGTTGTGTCATTTCTGTCTTGGTTTCGGCCCACAGGAAGACCCAAGTCCGCCCTGTCGTATCTCCAAAGGACATTCGGACAAAGGGAACCCAGTGACGCCGTCAACTCTCGGCTTGGAATTCTTCAAGCGGCGTTGGGCAATTTGAATGGAGTCCACGTTTTGGCTACTTTAGCAGGAAAGGAATACAAAGATTTGGAGCACCTGATGGGGTTTTTAGATGGCAGCCAGCGGCTAAACCTTGCTCAGGTAAGTCCGCCACCCGCTTACATAACACTCAGAGGTGGGTTTCAGCAGAGTCGGACAGTGAGGAGGCTGGGGAGGAACATGGGCCGGTTCTGGAGTATGGAAAAGGCTCGGACGAGGGCTCTGCGTCGGAGGCAGAGAGGGGGCCAGGGCCATCTGGGAGTTATGTGCAGACTCCGGAGCCTCCAGAGTCTGACATCAGCGAGGCAGAGGAACAGGGGGAGCCTGTTCCCAGTGCAGGCATGCGCAGAGCTGCCAGAAAGCAAGAACAGTTAAGACAAAAGGGGCGACTCGGGAGTAAGGCTTGGAGATGATTGGCCCCTCCCGTAAGACAAAAAGGAGGAGCAAAGGCACGTGAGCCTTTGCAGGAAGCAACTTTTTTCATTCTGTTCGGTTTAAATTCTGAAGCTCCGTTTTTGACTCTGTCCTCCATGTGGCCTTGCAAAGCTAATTGGCGATTAGGTCTTTGGCAGCATGTCAAGGGAGATAAAGGTGGGTGCTTATTAGCCTTATCCCGAAGGACTGTGGCAGACTTCTGTCGGACTCTTTACGAACTATTTGTGACTCATTACGGGCTGGGAATGAGCAATAATTCACAGCCGTCGAAAGAAAATGAGGGTTTTGGGGACTAATCGTGTGCTTTCTACTGTCTCAGGAAGCCTAGGCCAGAACAGGATGTGACATCATGCTAAGTCACCCAGATAGGTGATGGAGAGTTGAACCAAGGCAGAAGTGGGGTAACCACCGTCTTCTCCATCCCTAGGTGGCCGCCAGAGAAGCGAAGGCAATGACGAAAGACCAATGCCCTCGAGGAGCCATGAAATACCTCACCTTGGCCGTCTTGGCAAGCCACAATAACCCACAATACCTCCGCCAGCGTGTTGCTTGCTGGACTCAGCTGGAAGATTACCAAAGGGCTCTGACAGACATCCAGAAAGTGGTCCAAAAACACGGCACCAACAGCTTGAAAACTCAAGTCGGTGATGTCTGCTCCTGGGCCTTCCTGCTTTTATCGTCGGAAGGCGAGGCAGCCGCCGTAAAGCAATTTATTCACGCCCTACAGCTTGAAAAATCCTTGGCCCTTAGCCACATCCTTGCTGACCACAGGAGGGAGGAGGTGTCCAAAGCGTTTCTACAGACCGCCCGGACTTATTTGGCAGCTGGACGTTACGAAGAAGCCTGGACTACTGCAAAATTCGGCCTCCTGGTTGACCAGAACGACCCCGAGCTTCAAAAATTAAAAGGCCGAATTAAACGGCAGGCGTCTGGTTGCAAAATTCAATAACCTACTTCTTCTTGTCGGTTTAGTAGCTTAATTGCATCCTTCTTCTTGGCCTTTACTCCTTTCTTTCTACTGGCCAAGAAATTCAGTTCATTCTGCCCGGGAAAACTGAAGAGGGAGATATTAACCAAGTTAAGGCGGCGACACTGCCATTCGGAGTAAAAATTTGGTTTATTGATCAATTGGGTTGAACGGAACAATTAAAGCTTTCTTCAGTTTTTTCCTCCAACATGGGAGAATCCTGGCCTAGGGATTCTCTATCAAAAGGCCAGAAAAAATTTAGAAACTTTTTCCAAAGTTTGGAAATATTTTTTTTTTTCATGCGTGGGAATCGGACGCCCGCACAGAGTCCAGGGACTTCACCAAAATCATGAAACGAATGTCGACACACCTTCCATCCACCCCCCTTTTTTTTCTATTCATATCACAACTTACAAGAGTTTGTTTAGTGATGTTTTGAAATTACAACGGCGCTGAAAAAAACCTGCCTTAGGACTGTTCTTCACACTTATGGCCGTCGCAACATTCCCCCCTGTGGCCACGTGATCAAAATTCAAAACGCTCGGCAACTGACTCGTATTTATGATGGTGGCAGTGTCCCCCCGGAGTCACGTGATTCCCCTTTTATGACCTTCTGACAAGTAAAGTCAAGGAGGGGGAAGCCTGATTCACTTAATGACCAAGTTACTCATTTATCAACTGTAGTGATTCACTTAACAACGGTGGAAAGAAAGGTGGTAAAATGGAACAAAATCAAGGTTGGATTTCACTTACCTTTACCACCGGTTCACCCCTCCCCCCCCCCGTGTGCACGCTGGCTTCACGTGCACACACGCTTTCCACGCATGTGCCTCCCTTCCACGCATGTGCTTTGCTCACTTTTTTTTTTTTTAATTTGATTTACTTGCACGCCTTCTGCGTGTGCCCGGCCTCGAAAAAAATGTGTCTAAATAGCACGAATTGGAGCCGTTTCTGGCGAACCGGACCGAACCAGCTGAATACCACCTGTAGGCAAAACTTACTTAGCAACTGTCTCACTTAACAACAGACATTTTGGGGTTCAACTGTGATCATAAGTCAAGGACTAGATGTACTAATTAAGCCAAGGAACAATTATAGGAAGGGAAAAGCACGGATACTTCATTCCGGTGTCCCGAGTACATTTATCGTGCCAAGACTTGAAATTCTCGTTCAAGGAGGATCCGGAATCCCCTCTTTTAAAGTCATTCATTCATTCGCTTATTTATTTATTCGTTAGTTTTTATGTCGTCTTGAATAACCCCATAAAGGAACCCAAAGGCAAATATACATAATATTCATTCTTCCTCCAATGTCTCCCACAGCAACTAACTCCCTTATGAGGATTGAGGTTAAAAAAAAATTAAATATTTAAAAACATTAAACAAATTCCCAACAAGAAAAGGATCGGAATAAGTATAAGAAATGCTATTTTTAAATCAGCAATGATCTTTCGGCGTTCGGCGTTTCTCAACTTTGCCTCTTTGAAAGGGGCGTGGACTTCAACTCCCAGAATTCCCCGGCCAGCACAGCACAACTGGCTGGGGAATTCTGGGAGTCGAAGTCTACCTCACCTCAAGTGACCAATGTTGAGAAACATCGCATAGTGTTTTAAAATCCTCCTCACCTGAAATTATTATTCACATTGCAATTTTTGGAGAAATATTGCGGCCGTTTTAGAATTGTGCTATACACCCAGTAGGCTGCTGGGAGTTCACTGGGATTCGGGAGAACCTCTAGCTAAGATTCTGTGCAGCCCCCAAATCCCACTCCTGGCTGGCCCTGCCCCTCCCAGGAGTCCTCACGCGGCCCATTTTGGATACAGGTAAGTGCAGAGCGCGAGCGGAGGCTCGGGGAGGGCAAAAGAGCGTACTGGAACTTCAGGAAGGCCGGAAACGGGGCCGTTTTAGGCCTCTAGAGCGCCTCCGGAGCCTGGGGAGGCTGTTTTCGCTCTTCCGGAGGCTCGAGAAAAGCCTCCAGAGCCTGGGGAGGGCAAAAACACACCACACCCCGCCGTGGGTGCAGGAGGATGACTAGGCCACGCCCACTGTGGCCACGCCCACTCAGCAACCGGGCAGAGAACCCCTTGCTAAAATTTTTGAAGCCCCCCTTATAGCAAAACCCCCCACACACACACAGACACGCACATACACATTGTTGTAAAGAAACCACTCAATGGAATGTCGATGTTTTTCGTTTGACCTCCCCAAACGAATCTCTTCTGGATGGACTTTTGCATAACGGTGCATGGAATGAACACATCCTAGAATTCAAGGGTCCTTCAGAGGTCATCTTGCCCAACCCACCCATCCCGGCTCATAGCAGCGCCACCAGAGAAATTCTGACTGATGACCTATGATGGAGAATGTCTCGCGTCACGACTGTCCCTCTCGTAATACGTCCACGGATGGATCTATCTACCACTTCCTTAGGCCATTTTTTCCCCACACACAAGGCTTTTTTTTTTTTTGGCTGTTAAAAGGACAGGCCATAAGTCAAGGACCATCTGTCCTCTTTGGGGGGACACTGCCCTCCACGGAAGCGGGACCACAGAGCGACCGGAGCCATCCGACAATACAAAACGCCGTCGAAAAGGACGAATTCGCGAAGGGGATTCCATCCTGCGTTGTGGTCTCTTAGATTTACAAACAATTTGTGTCAACACTACACAACCTCACCTGATTCAAAAGGCCTGGCACACACTAGGGATCCAAAAATATTCTCTTTTTTTGGGGTCCTTTTTTCAACCCTATATAACAATGAAGTCCTTGGGAGAGAGCGACCGTGTTCGGATTATTTCAAAAGCCTTTGACATTTGTTTTCGGTTCCAAACTCACAATAAAATGCGTCCTGGAGTTACAACAGCTCATTTAGTGACCAAAATTACAACGGCACTGACTTATGACCATTGTCGGCACTTTTTACAACCGTTGCGGCATTCAAAACGGATCAAAATCGAGTCAGCTTGGCAACTGGCTCGTATTTATGACGGTTGCGCGATCGCAATTCAGACGCTTGGCCACTGAACTCATTTAGCGTCGCCGGCTCAAGGCAATCTCTCTTTGTGGTCTACTGGCCATTAAAGTCCACGGGGGGAAGTCAGATTCACTTAACGACCGTCTTAACTAAGCACTTCAGCGATTCCAACTTCACCACGGTGTCCAGGAACGGTGCAAAACTCACTGAAGCAAACGTCTCGCTTAGCAACAGAAATACTTTGGGCTTTGGTCATTAAGTCGAGGAGTGCCTGAAGTCAGATGGGCTCTTTTCATTTTAGAAGCGTGGAGTCCTAGTGCTGGAAGGGACCTCGGAGGTCTTCTAGTCCAGCCCTCCCTACTTTCTCACGGACGCTGCGAGAACTCCGATGCTCGCCAGAGAGACCCAGAAAAATTGTGGAATTGTGTGTGGTTGGTTTTTTTTTTTGTAGTGTTCTTCCTTGGGAAGAGGGATTGTCCCCTCTTTAAATCCGCACGTGTTTCATCTTGATCCATGAATCTGGAAGAGGATCCTTTCAAACAGATCCCAACGGAGAGCGTCCAAGGGATCCCATTAGTCAGCTTCCACGGAGCCGTGTTCCCACCATAAATGCACAAATTGTGGCTCGCCTCGGTAGCGTTGTGCAGCTTGTCGCAATCTCTCAACAATTTGCGTAAGCCGGCTGTCCAAGATTTGGGCTGGTTTCCTGAACGGGGGTTACAGTCACCATACATTCCTTCTCCGGCTCCTTGTAATACGGTTCCTCTGCCTGAAAACGGGGGGGGAGAATTATTTTGTAAAAAAAAAAAAAATTGTATTAATTCAGAATTCACACGCGTTTATCAATGAGAATTAGGTGGGGGGGGGGTAGGGAAGAAACTTCATTAAGGTTTTTTTGGGTCAGGAGGAGACCTAAAGAATCACAGCACTCTGGAACCGGGGGTAGTGGTGGAGGGGTTCCCCAGAGGTCATCTAGCCCAACCCTCCGCAGGGCGCGGGGGGGAAAACTGAATGAAACCGTCCCCGTACGGACGGTACAAATCCAGCTTCTTAAAAGAGATGGGGGAAAAAACCCAACCGCTTCCATCCATGGATTGTACCATTTATTATTTTTATTATACGGATCGTACCATCGGATGGGGGAGGGGGGCAAAGGAGGGGGGGGTCTCACGTTTTATTTTTAGTTTTTTTTTCAATTTTTCCCCTGAATTCTTTTGTGTGTCACCTTCCCTGCCATTCTGTGTGTCTGTGTGTGAGAATGGCCGATCTTTATTTTTAAATCTTACACCCGCATTCTTGGAGCGTGAGAATTTAATTTCTCGCGATGAGCAATGGAAGCAAGTTATGCGAAGACTTTTTTTTATTAAAAAAAAAAAAAATCCCACTTACCTTTTTTTTCCCGATGGCTGCAAACAAAAAACAAAGATATATATTTTTTTTAGAAATATGAATTCTGTTTTTACTAAACATTAAAAGTGATAAACTAGCAAAACATCCCATCTCTCTCAATCCTTCCGCCTTTTATCTCCCTAAACAGTGAAACTTTTTTTAATGCTGGATGGGGGGAAAATACAGAATTTACAGCAGAGGGACAGTTATTAGCTTTTTATTTTCTGGAGGATCTAATAATTTGTCAGACTTATATATTGTTATTCCTGTGATTGGTGACAGAGCCAGCCAGATGTTTAGAGCAGATTTGGCATTTTTATCCACCTCTGGAGTCCTTTCCGAGGTCCTGCAATAGGCAGATGTGGATATAGGCAGTCCTTGACTTAAGACACTTCACTTAGCAACTTAGTGACTTGGGGCTATTTTTCACACCTTCGTGGCAGCCCCCACGATCGTGTGATCCGGATTCAGACGCTCAGCGACCGGTTCAAACTTACAACCGTCGCTCTATCCCAAGGATTTACATACAGGTAGTCCTCGACTTACGACAGTTCATTTAGTGACCGGTCCAAAGTTACAACGGCCCTGGGGGGGGGAAAAACGGATTGAAGACTAAGTTTTTCGCGCTTACGACCCCTGCTCATGCGATCTTGGAAACTGGCATGTACTTATGACAGTTGGAGTGTCTCGGAGTTACGTGATCTCCTTTTGCAGAGCTTTGGATGAGCGAGGTCAACGGGGAAAGCCGGATTTGCTTAACGACGGTGTCCCTAACTTATCAACCGCAGGGGTTCACTTTGAACCAACGCCACACTTGAACCGCGGAAATGTTGGACTCAGCTTTGGTCGTAAGTCGAGGACTACCTGGAAGCAAAACTAATTTATTCCCCCGCCCTACGGCTTGCTTTGAAATAGGAATAATAATAATAATAAAAAAAAACGATCAATTGTTGATAGTTCTTCTGTTTTTCATGGATGTGATTATTATAGCTGCCATGTCTGTTCTCGCCCGCCTACCTTTCGGTGGGCATATTCCCTTTTTCCAAATTATGAGGGTTAAAGTCAGGACCAGCAGGACCAACAAACCGGCGAAGACGAGAGATAAGATTAGGTCAAGGTTCCTTGAAGGTCGGGGCCCGCACACCACATCCGAAGTTGCGTTGCCTTCGTAGGTTTTGATCAGGCCTTTCTCACTGCAGCTGTGGAAAGAAAGAAGGAAAGAAACACTGAAGGAAAGAGAAAAAGAAGGGGGGAAGGAAAGGGAAGGGAAGGAGGAAGAGGGAAGGGAAGGGCTAGGGAAAGGAAAAAAAGAAATTGAAGGAAAGAGAAAAGAGAGAGAAAGGAAAGGAAAAGAAAAGGAAGGAAAGGAAAGGAAGAAGGAAGGGAAGGAATGGAAGACAGAAGAAGGGAAGGAAAGGAAAGGAAAGGAAAGGAAGGGAAGGGAAGGAAAGGAAAGGAAGAAGAAGGAAGGGAAAGGATGGAAAGGAAAGGGAAGGAAGGGAAAGGAAAGGAGGAAGAGCGAAGGGAAGGAGGAAGAGGGAAGGGAAGGGCTAGGGAAAGGAAAAAAAGAAATTGAAGGAAAGAGAAAAGAGAGAGAAAGGAAAAGAAAAGAAAGAAAAGGAAAGGAAGAAGGAAGGGAAGGGAAGGGAAGGAATGGAAGACAGAAGAAGGGAAGGAAAGGAAAGGAAAGGAAAGGAAAGGAAGAAGAAGGAAGGGAAAGGATGGGAAGGAAAGGGAAGGAAGGGAAAGGAAAGGAAGAAGAGGGATGGGAAGGGCTAGGGAAAGAAAAAAACATTGAAGAAAAGAGAAAAGGGAAGGGAGAGGAAAGGAAAGGAAGGGAAAGAAGGGAAGGGAGAGGAAAGGAAAGGAAGGGAAAGGAAGGAAAGGAAAGAAGGAAAGAAACAAGAAAGAAAGGAAAGGAAGAGGGGAGGGGAGGGAAGGGAAGGGAAGAAAGGAAAGGAAAGGAGGAAGAGGGAAGGAAAGGGAAGAGCTAGGGAAAGAAAAAAAGAAATATTGAAGGAAAGAGAAAAAGAAGGAAGCTACGGACCCCAAATAACGCAGCACACACAAAGTCTGTACAAACCTTCGTTTACTAAATTAAATCAGTCTTTTTCAAATAAAGGCTGTTAATTAACTTTCTTAACAGCCTACAAGGATCTAAAGAATAAATAATCGTAAGCTTACTATGGTTGGCAGAAAGCCCAGAAGCAATTTGCAGGAAGCTGATAAGAGAACTAAGATCAGGACGCGAAGGAGAGTGAACGAAGTTGTTCCCTGCAAAGGAAAGGAAAGGAAAGAGAAAGGAAAGGAAAGGAAAGGAAAGGAAAGGAAAGGAAAGGAAAGGAAAGGGAAGGGAAGGGAAGGGAAGGAAAGGAAAGGAAAGGAAAGGAAAGGAAAGGAAAGGAAAGGAAAGGAAAGGAAAGGAAAGGAAAGGAAAGGAAAGGGAAGGGAAGGGAAGGAAAGGAAAAAGGGAGGGAGGAGGGAAGGAAGGAAATATGGAGAAAGGAAGGAGAAAGGGAAGGAAGGAAGACAGGAAAAAGGAAGTGCGCGAGAGAGAGAAGAAGAAAGCTGAAAATGCTCATTAGCGTTCGTTCGTCAGCGAGAGGGACAGTCTGTCGTAGAGTCGAGAGAGACGCTGGATGAAACACCAGGCGATCCCGAGTTCTAATCCTGCCGTGGGACTAGCCGGCTCCTCATAGTCTCCAAACCAGCCACAAACAAACCCCACAACTTTCTCACACTGGCGATAACGGAAACGCCTGCGAGCAAATGGCCAAGCGCGGAGATATATCAGCATCTTTCTGACAAGCCCAAACATTTTACCTCCTGCCTCTGGATATATTTTATTCCACGTAGCGTTAAAAAGTTTTTCAAGCATTAAAAGCTTGGGAAAAAAACCTTGTTTTTTCCGCGTGAGAAGCGAAGAAAGCAGAAAGCTACACAAAGGGAAGCTTCTAGAATTTCAATTTTCACGCCGTTTCCGGGACTCCCGTAACTATCCTGCCAAACCTCTTTGCAATAGGTGTTGAATGGATGGGGAGATAAAGAAAGCGTCCCAAATTCATCGTCAATTTCCTTCTGTTACACAGGTGTGTCTCCCAATTCAGGAATTTAGAAAAAAAAATTAATTTATTTATTCACACAGGTAGTTCTGTTCGTTCAGTGACAGTTTGAAGTTACGATCCTAAGTTAGGATCGGTTTTTCAGGTTTATGACCGTCCCCGCCGTCTGGTGATCAAAATTCAGAATGCTTGGAAACTGACTTGTACTTATGACGGTTGCAGAGCTGGTAGTTAAAAATAATTTGGATTTCACCGCTGATGTAGGGCCACGACATGCTTCGATTAATCGGAAGGAAATAGGAATTATTGGGAAAGAGAAGAAAGAGAAGGATATTTTTTAGAGGGCAGCAGTTTCAAACAAGGTGAAGTAGCCGAAAGATTCTTACTTGGTCCATTTGATGCAAGAAAATGACATTTCTTTCAATGAAAATGTCCCCGGAGGGCAGGCTTCAAATTTTACGTCGTGATTTTCGGTGCCTGTAAAAATAAATAAAAGATTATTTTTTTTTGGAGTGATGGGTTCTGGATCGTCTCAGTGCAGGACGGAGCAAGAGAAAAGCCTATTTTTCAGGCATCGGAAGAACGGATTTACAGGAACAGAGTTGGAAGGGATCTTGGAGATCATCTAATCCAGCCCCCGGCACTAGGGATTCGAACCGCCGAACTGCCGACCTTTCCGATCGACAAGCTCAGTGTCTTAGCCACCGAGCCACTTACGACAGTTCATTTAGAAAGCAGTCAAAGTTACAACGGCCCTGAAAAAAAACCGCACTTAGTTTTTCACACTTACGACCAAAATTTAGAGGCGTGTGACTGAATGGCGGTGGCGACAAAGGTCATAAAACGAGGTGAAATCCGCTTAACAACCGTCTCACTTAGCGACAGAATTTTCGGGCTCCGTTACGGCTGTCGCTTGAGGACTTCCTGTATTCCAAAAACCTGTCTCTCCCCTTTTTAGAATACAGCTAGTCCTCGACTTACAACCCTTCATTTAGGGACTGTTTGAAGTTAAAATCAATATTTTAACTTCAATATTTATTGAAAAATATTTTTTTCAATGTTCAATATTTACGACAAAGGGTCCTGAAGTCACACGGTCGCTATTTGCGACTTTCCCAGCCGCCTGCCGACAAGCAAATTCAACGCAGGAAGCCGGATTGGCTCAACGACCCCGCGATTCAATTAACGACGTCAGTCATCCGCTGAACAACATGCGATCCACGTTCGGACGCTTGGAAACTGGCATGTACTTATGACTGTTGCAGTGTCCCGGAGGGGTATCACGTGACATTCCCCCCCCCACCCCACTTTTGCCACTTTCCGATGAGCAAAGTCAATGGGGACGCCTGAATTCCCTGAACGACAACTTAAACAACTCTAGCGGTTCGCTTAACAGCCAGGGCAAACAACA